>NW_023144623.1:4967113-5149720 GCF_012932325.1 Thrips palmi
CCGATCCAATTCTGCAATCCGTTTCACGCTAGCTCGCCATCAGCTCTCAAAATGCCAGAAGATATGGTCTAAATTTCATGACCTTGAAAATGCCCTAGCCAAATGTCGCGAACATACCGCTTACCAAATTTGAAACCAAAATTCCGAAAACTTTCTGTTTTACAGGCATCTAGATTTTTGAGACATCACGATTTCCTGATAGTTTTGAATGTTATCAGAATGTCTATGTTTTCTGATGACTCTATTCTGATCACTGTCTGATCACTTTTCGGATCAGAAATTTTTCCTGATCAATAATTAGTGATCAGACTTTTTCTCTGATCATTTCACAGTTATCAGAAATTCTTGCAATTCTGATGCCAATTTTTCTGATAGTACGCCAATGATCAGAAAATCCCAAATTTTATCAGAAAAATGGGTAAATGATCAGAAAATCCTGATCCCATTTACACCTGTGTAGGAACATCCGTAACAAACTCAAATTAAACACCGAACTAAACTTAACAAGACCGTCCAATGTTGTTAAAGTTAATTACAAACGAGTTTAATAAAGAAATATTTTTAACAAACATTAATGTAAGGTTCAAATTAAATTTTGTTAGATCATTTTTTTAAATAAATCCAACTAATAAATTTTTGTTAAACACGGCAATTTAACAAAAGAAGTTTAATTAAAGTAGGCGATTTAATTAAAAGTTAATTACTCTTAACAAAACTTTAACAAAAATTTTATAAAATTTAATTTAACGTTTTTACGAGGGTTGCACCTACACTAACTACTTCGGCCCGGCATCGCGCGGCTGGAGTGAGCCACGGCGCCGCGTTTGACGCCGTCCTAATTGCTTCCGCCGACGGCGTCCTTTCAGTGCCGCCCCCTCGTCCCCGTCGTCGTTCTCCTCGTCATCGTCGTCGCCATCGCCGTCCTCGTCGCCGCCGTCGTCGCTGTCCTTGTCGTCCTTTCGCCCGTGCGTCCTCCTCGCCACCGTCCTCGCCACCGTCCTCGTCGCCGTCCTCGTCGCCGTTCTCGCTGCCGTCCTCGTCGCCGTCCTCGTCGCCGTTCTCGCTGCCGTCCTCGTCGCCGTCCTCGTCGCCGTTCTCGCTGCCGTCCTCGTCGCCGTCCTCGTCGCCGTCCTCGTCGCCGTCCTCGTCGCCGTCCTCGTCGCCGTCCTCGTCCTGGGTGGGACGCCGTCCTCATTATGTGACGCGAGTCGATTCCAGAGGCTCGTCACGGCCGAAAAACATTTTAAATGAGGCGACGAGGGCGGCGCGCAGCAGGTTGCCGCTTGACGCGCGATGTGTCGGCGGTCTTTGAATCTGTAAACAGGGCAGCCCCCCCCCCCCGGCGCCTGCCAGCCTGCTGAGCGATTCGTCGCTCTGTCTCTCTCGCACCACTACGGAAAGTCCTACGAGTGCGACAGAGACAGAGCGACGAAAAGAGTCCACCTGCCGGCCGTGGCCGTTGCGTTGTTCGCCCCGAATCGGGGTCGTAAAGTTACGAGGTCGCTAACAGGCAGGTCATTTCCGTGTCCAACCCACGTATACAGCATCCCAAACCTGACGGCGTTTCCACACGGGAACCGTCATCCCCCGCCTCCCTCGTGTTGATTTTTTTTTTGCGTTGTACAAAATTTGGGTCACCTTTGCTGCGTCCCCGTCGTCCCCGAACACGTCCCCGAACACGTCCCCGCTCTTTCTGCACGCGGCCAGGAACACGCGGTGCGGGGCGTGTCGGGGGAGTGTCGGGGGGCGAGTGGCAACTTTAAGGGAGAGCAGCTGTTAATGGAATTGTCGTGAAGGCGAAGGGCGTGGCGGGCGTGGCGGGGCGTGGCGGGGCGTGGCGGGGCGTGGCGGGGCGTGGCGTGGCGTGGCGTGGTGGGGCGTGGCGGGGCGTGGCGGGGCGTGGCGTGGTGGGGCGTGGCGTGGCGTGGTGGGGCATGGCGGGGCGTGGCGGGGCGTGGCGGGGCGTGGCGGGGCGTGGCGGGGCGTGGCGGGGCGGGGTGGGGCGGTGTCGACGTAACCGTGAGGGCGGCCGCTGCACGCGGAACGCGGAGTGCCGCAGTGCGACCGCAGGCGCCGCTAAGGTAGGCAACTTCCTCGACTGTGCCGCTGTGCCGCGCGAGACACCCAGGTGGTGGGGGCCTCGTCAGGGACAGTCTCGTGCACGTATGCACCACCAGCGCTGGCAGGAAGACAATTTGAACCCCTGGAAAATCTCGCTCTGAGCCCACTGCGGCACACAGTGAGCCAAAAGATCGGTGGAGGCGGAAAAAATTCTAGACGCGTTTTGAGCTCTATAGTCGCTAAACGGGACTCAAACCGATCGTGTGACCCCACCAATGGATTGCTCTCCGAACGAGGAATCCATTGGTGGGGTCACACGCTCAATTTGGGTCCTGTTTAGAGACTCTGGAGGTAGGTTGCTCTCCGAACGAGGAATCCATTGGTGGGGTCACACGCTCGATTCAGGTTCTGTTTAGAGACTCTGGAGCTCAAAACGCGTCAAGAGTTTTGGCCGCCTCCTCCGGTCTTTTGGCGTACTGTGCGGCAGCCAGGGTGCGTCTCGCGGTTCGGAAGGCTTTTACAGAGCACCAGTTTACTCCGGTGTCGGTCGGTCCGCAGATGGGCCGACGGCTGGCTGGCTGGTGGGCTGGCGGCGGGCAGCAGGTGGCCGGGGAATCCATCCGGCAGTAAATTTCGATCGTCATTTCAAAATCCCCGCCGTGCATTGGGCCGGGCCGCCAGCCCGCCAGCCCGAGCAGCCCGAGGGGGTAAACACTTCAAGAAATCGTGTACAGACTACTCGGTATTACGCTGTATTGCGGGTGTATTACACGTGTATTACGGCCCTAAAATGCCAAAATTTGGCACATTTGACACAAAAATGGTATTACGATCACGTGTATTACGCGTAATACACGGTTTTTGTGTACAGGGTATTACGCGAGTGATTACCCCCTCGGAGAAGCCGGCCAGCCCACTGCCGCCGCAGCCGCCGCGCGTGCCTGTCGCTTTACGGCCGGTACTGTCGCATTAATACGGCGCAAGCTGGTGTCGAACCGAGTCGCTGTCTCTCTCGCTCTCATGGGGCGCTGCGTAGGGGTGCGAGAGAGACAGCACAGCACGCCGACGCCGACGCACTTCTCGGAGGAGGGAGTCAGGCCGCTGCGATGCAACCAGACTGATTCCGAGAGTCGTTCTCGTCGCTCTGTCTCTCTCTCTCTCTCTCTCACTCAGGGGACGCCCCGTGCCAGGGCAAGAGAGACAGAGCGACGAGAACGACTCTCGGAATCGGTCTGCAGGGGCAGTAAATAAAGAGGCGGGAATGAGAGAAAAACGCACTGCCGGCCGGCGGTCGTTCGTCAGGACGGGGCGATCCACTGCTCCCACGCCGTCCTCCAGTCGTCCAGGGGAAAAGGGGGGGGGGGGCAAAGACGCCCAGGGTGGGCAAGGCACCACTGGGCACCACACTGCGAGCCACGCAGGTGTGAAGCACGGGTCATCCCCCTTGATGTAGAGGGCCATACACAGCCGCCGCTCTCCATCAAGACCCATCTCGGCGTGCCATGCCCGCCATGCCTCCCAGGTGCCTCGGCCGGCGCTAAATATTTCACTAGCAATTCTGGGTGTTAGGCAGCAGAGCCCCGCAGCGCTGGCGGCGCCTTGCTGCCCAGCAGTCCTTCCCGTCGCTCTGTCTCTGTCGCACCCATGCGGGACGCCCCGCGAGTGCGAGAGAGACAGAGAGACGACTCTCGGCACCAGCCTGGCGGACGGCCTGGACGGCCTGGACGGCGCGCGCCTGCTGGATGTGCGTCTGGGGACCGCCCCGTCCGGCCAGCCGAGCCCCGGCTCAGGCCGGTTCCGCGAGCACTGCCTCGCTCTGTCTCTCTCGCACACCTGCCGCACCATACGGCACGCGCAGCGCGTGCGAGAGAGACAGATAAACCCGCCCCGCCTTGCTGGCGGGCGGCGCCCAGCAGAAAGCCCACGGAATTAGAAACGACAAAAAGCCGAGGGGGCAAAAACTCGGGATTTTCGTGTACACATGATTCGGAAAACACAATGATTGCGCATGGTTTTAATTGATTTCATGGCTGATTTTGCCTTATTTCGCGACGCACCAGGGTGATGTTGAGCGTGATTGCGTGTGATTGTGTTCGGAAAGAAATGATTTCGGACTGATTTGGCCTGGTTTCGTGTGATTCTGCCTAATTTCGGTCGATTTTAGTGATTTTGGCTGATTTCGGATTGCTTGATTTCGCGTGATTCTCAATGATTCGCGTGTGATTTCGGGGGCCGTGTACACATGATTGCGCGAGTTTTTGCCCCCTCGCAAAAAGCGGTCCAGGAATCACAACAGGGGGTGGGAGTGGGGGGCTCGCATGCCGCAAGTACAGTGTACCTGGCTCGACGCCCTGCTTGCTGCTTGGCCCACGGCTTGGCCCTGCTTGGTGTCAACCCGTCCTCGCTGTTTGCCCTCGAGGGCATGGCGGTGGCGGTGCCGGGGCTGCCGGGGCCAGGCAAGCCACGCAAGCCAGGCCGGTGGGGTAGAGCTTTGTTAGCCGAGGAGGCATAGCCCGGCTTCTGCCCCCCCCCCTCCTCCTTTCTGCACCGGCCTGGGGGGCTGCTCGGCTGCTCCGCTCCGAAACTTACGACATAACGTGGTTTGTTGCAGCCGCAGAAAGGGGAAAGTGCTGCTGGAGCCGCCAACACACACACACGCACTCACTCACACACATACACACATACACACACCAAGGCATTGGCCCGCGGTTTGTGACCCCCAGGACAATGACATTGAACACGCCGACTCAGTGTGTGTATGTGTCATATGAATGTATCAACGGCGTATAAGTGTGTGTGTGTGTGCGTAGTGTTGGCGCTCGCTGCGGTACCCATTATGCAGGACGAGTCAGTTGAGCGACCTGAGCAGAGCAGGCAAAAAAGTCCAAAAAGGGCCTTGCCAGCCTCACTAATGGATTCCTCGTTCGGAGGGCAATCCATTGGTGGGGTCACACGTTCGGTTCGAGTCCCATTTAGCGACTCTGGAGCTCAAAACGCGTCTGGAGTTTCGGCTGCCTCCACCGGTCTTCTGGCAAATCCACTGTGCGCCGTGTCACCACTCGCGTGAACCTTTGCCGCGTGACCCAGCCCGCTCCCGATGTATTATCAAAAACCCCCTCCTTCCAATTCAGACTCCAAAGAGAAATATTTGTAGTGCACTCGAATCAGCAAACCCCATGGACGTTGCATCTGGATAAGGGTTAAACCTCGTTTGCGTCTTCTTTCCCTTTCTTCTTTTTCATCCCATCCTTCCGACGCGGGTTCGTTCCCGGTGCCTGCCGGCCTGCCGCGCCTGATTGGGAGGACGGCGACGTGGCTCGCGATCCGACAGACAGGAGCGAACGTAGCGGAGCCGAGTCACAGACACGCGAAATGCTGAAATGTTGCCGCCAAATACGTGAGTGGGAAACAAAAATAACGCACGGCTCCCTTCCCCCGCTCCGGGCCGCTCCAGGGCAGGGCGCAGAAACGCAATTCGCATTCTTTTTTGTCTGTCTCTCTCTTTTGATAGAGGCCTGTAGCTGTCACACACGCGCGCGCACACATAGACAGACAGTCAGACAGACAGACGGACAAGCAGACAGACAGACCGACAGACGGATCGGCAGGTGCGCTCTCTCTCTCTCTCTCTCTCTCTCTTTCTCTCTCTCTCACACACACTCACACACACACACACACACACACACACACACACACACACTGAGGAGCACTCACAGCCTCACGCCTGCCCTGCAGCAGCACCCCTGGAGTTATTCCTTGCATGCGTTGCGTGTGCTGCGTGGAGATGACTGCTCCATCTTCTTGGCGCGCAGAGCGAGAACAAAAGGACCCTTTGTTTGCAGTGTAGGATACCGCGGGATCAGACCGTGCTGCCGGTGCTCGGAGGGAGAAGCGGCCCTGCCGACGCGCGGCCCGAAGTGAAGCGTATCAATCTTTTGGCAGTGAGGGGAACTTTCTCTCTATCTTTGTGTTTCTTTTCTGAAAATATGTGATGCGAGCGTGTTTCGCGATGACGTGCGCGGTCTGAAGCACGTGCACGCACTCTCCGTGTGTGTGTGCGTGTGTGTGTGTGTGTGTGTGTGTGTGTGTGTGTGTGTGTGTGTGTGTGTGTGTGTGTGTGTGTGTGTGTGTGTGTGTGTGTGTGTGTGTGTGTGTGTTTGAATACGAAACCCACGTGGGTGTTTCATGCATACTGCATGCATTTTGCGTAGTTGGCAGCTCTGAGGCGTGCACATCCGGGAAGGGAGCGTGGCTGCTTGGCCGTAGGGGTGGGGGTTGGTTTTATTAAGACGAAGAGCGGCTCCCATTAACGCGACAGGCCGCCGTGCTGCTGGTAGAGGCGGTGGTGGTGGATAAAAGTTAGCCACCAAAAAAGAAAAGACAATGGTCAAAATAATGATTTTTCTTGCGTTAAAATGTCCTGATTTGTTGCAGGCGTGGCGCATTTCTCGAGGGTGCTGGAGGACGTCGGGGAGCTCATTATCGTAGATGAGGTAAGTTTTTTATTTTTTCATTTCTTCATTTCTCTTCGAAAAAAAAGGACGAATGAAAAATTCCAGGCCGCAGCGGCGGCGGCGGCGGCGGCGGCGCGCGGAGAGGTAACTGAACAAATGGAAAGACAAAGTAGCCGGGTGGGACCGTTGGTTCGTTCGGGCCGCGCTCCGCTTTCGCCGTCCGAAAGTGGTTGTAAAACGGAATGAAAACGGCAAGGCGGCCGCGGCGGCGGACTGATTCCGAAAGCCTTTTTCGCCGCTCTGTCTCTCTCGCACCTGTCCGCGACGCCCTGAGTGCGAGAGAGACAGAGCGACGACTCTCGGAATCAGTCTGCTGGGCTGGACTTGGACACGGACGTGATGGCCCGGCCGCGGCCCGGGGATGGGAAGGGTCACGGCGAGCTTGAGCCGCGACAGGTGGGAAAAAGGGGGGGGGGGAGGTCCGGATTGTAGGGGTGCCCGACGCTATAATGCTATTCTGACCTCTCGAAACCCCTTCGAATGTGTAGGCAAGCCGAAGGCAAGCCGCGCGGCCGAGCTGATGGAAAAGGGTGTGACCTGCTGGAGAGCTTGCTGGAAGTGCTCTGGAAGCAGCTCCCCGGAAGCCAACCTGCTGCTGCTTCTGCCACGCCGCGCCGCGGCTCTCGCGCGTAAAGTGCTTTCCTGGCCGCACCCCGCATGCCCACGGCATGCCCAAGGCCGGGACGCGACGCGCGAACGAAAAGAAGCGCCGAAAAACAACAACAGCAAGAAAAATAAACAGTCCAGAAACAAAGCAGCCTCCGGGTCCGGTCCCGTCTCTGGCTTGGCTTCTGGTCCGAGCGGCGCGCGGCGCTGCGAATGGAAGCGGAAGTTTGAATAATGAAGGGCGAGCAGTGCAAGGCAATGCACAATGCACGAAGAGGATTGACACGGTGGCCTCTTTGGCTCTTTGATCTCCACTCCGCGGAGCGCGGCGCGGCCAGGCACGGCCAGGCACGGCCAGGCACGGCCAGGTAGGGCCAGCCATAGTGATGCATGAAGCCTTTCTGTTATCACTGCACCGTGACACACAGACGAACAGGCAGGCAGAAAGGCAGGCAGACAGACTGGCAGGCAGACTCCACATACACTCACACCGATCCTCCTCAGGCGGGGAACGAGCTTCGCTTGCAGCAAATGAGAGAGACAGTGAGACAGAGAAAGGAAACATCAGCCGCAAAATGGAGAGAAAAGCAGGAAAACAAGGGGAATCTGGAAGGGCTGCGCGCCGAATCCGCGGACGGTTGCTGAGCAAATTTGGCCGCTGTGAATGCAAGCACAAAGGGATGCTGTGGGTCTGCTGCGAGGCCCGGGGCCTTGCGGTGTGGCCGCTACTTCCTCCACGACCTCCTCCACGACCACCGCTTCGAGCTCCTCAAGAGTTTTGGTCACCTTCGCCGGTCTTCAGGCCCACTTTGCGGCGGAGGAGACGAGAGAGGGGAGGAGCCACTTTGGCGTCCAGCCCTCACTCAGGAGGGCACGAGGGTCACGAGGGTGGACACGACGCGCCGTCATCCAATTGAGCCACGCCTAGACATGTGCGCCGCGCCGCCGCTGCGCCGCCGCCGACAAATTTTACCACGCCGCCGCCGCTGACCAAAAATTTGCGGCGCGCCGCCGCGCCGCCGCCGATGATTTTACCGGCGGCGGCGTCGGCGGCGCGATCTTAAATGCCCAAAATATTTGCATTTCCATCGCCCAGGGATAGGCAACCCGACGAGCACGTTCTCCGCCGCGAGAACAAAATCTCATTGGAGTGTTTAAATTGCTTAATTTTTACCTTTGTAACGAAACTAGCCCACCCTAAAGAACTAGTCCATCAAATTGTGTTTTCTTTTCATTGGCATGTTTTTAAATTGAGAAAATAGACCAAATTTAAGTCAACCACGCCGCCCGCGCCGCCGCCGCCGCCGCCGATCAAGACATCGGCGCAGACGCCGGCGTCGCCGCCGCCGCCGGCTAAATTTCAGCCAAACGCCGCCGCCGATGAAAATGCGGTCGGCGCACATGTCTCACGCCCCGGCAGAGCGCCGCGCCATCGCAGGGGGCTTAAGACAGCGTGACGGAGTGGGCAGGGCCAGGCGGGGCCAGGCGGGGCCAGGCGGGGCCAGGCGGGGCCAGGCGGGGCCAGCGGGGCCAGGCGGGGCCAGGCGGGGCCAGGCGGGGCCAGGCGGGGCCAGGCGGGGCCAGGCGGGGCCAGGCGGGGCCAGGCGGGGCCAGGCGGGGCCAGGCGGGGCCAGGCGGGGCCAGGCGGGGCCAGGCGGGGCCAGGCGGGGCCAGGCGGCAGGCGGGCCAGGCGGGGCCAGGCGGGGCCAGGCGGGGCCAGGCGGCAGCGGGCCAGGCGGGGCCAGGCGGGCCAGGCGGGGCCAGGCGGGGCCAGGCGGGGCCGGGCGGGGCCAGGCGGGGCCAGGCGGGGCCAGGCGGGGCCAGCAGGCTGCGTCAGAGAGTTGTCTTCGTCGCTGCCGTCTCTCTCGCACCTAAACGGGACGGCCCACGAGTGCGAGGGAGACAGAGCGGCTCAAGGGACTCTCGGAATCATTCTTGAGGCGGGCCTGGCGTGGGCGGGCAGGACAAGTGAAGCCACTTTCTTTCATTCACCCAGTCCCCTTCGGCTCGCTGTCTTGCAAAGCAGCACCCAGCACCCCTTCCCCTCCTCTCCCCTCCCCTTCCCCTTCCCTTCCTTTCCCCACCCCTTCCCCTCCCCTCCCCTTAGCCACCCCTTCCCCTCTCCTGCACCTCCCCTTTTCCTTCCCCTCCACTCCCGCTCCCCTTCCCCCTCCTTCCCCCTCCCCTCCCGCCCCTTGCACAAGCATGTGTCTGCGCTTCGAACGAACGGGCAGGCGGGTGCACTTTGCTGCTCCCTCTGCGTGCGGCCTTGCGCGTCACCCGGGCCATCCGGGAGGGGAGGGGAGGGGCCGCGGGGACGCGGACACGGTCACGAAGTAGCTGATGTTGATACCGATGTTGTTGGCGGCGCCGCTGCCGCTGCAGTCCGCTTCCGAGAGTCGTTATCCGCCGCTCTGTCTCTCTCTCGCACGCACCGGGACGCCCCACGAGTGCGAGAGAGACAGGGCTCTGAGGCCGCTGCCGCCGCTCCCGCGCCACTATGCATGTCATGCAAAAGTCAGGCGATCCAGTGGCGGCGCGGCCGCCGCACATTGCCGCACCGCCCAGGGAGGGAGCAGGGAGACACAACAACAACTTCGACCGACCGTGCAACGCAGCCAAGCCGAGCCCAGCCCAGCGCAGTCCAGCGTGCACGGCCAGTATGCCGCTATATGGGCAACGCAAACACAACGCGTGCGGACACACACACACACACACACACACACGAATGGCGAATGGTTAGCGCGCACAGCGGCTGTCCGGCCGTCAAAAGCGTGTAACCAATTGAGGGCCGCGCCAGTGAAGGGCCGACATGTGCAAACAACTTCACTGTGAGGACAGCAACAAGAACACCCCGCCACGCGCGAACGTAGTTATGCCACTTTAGTTTGTTTGTCGTTTCGTTCCTTTCTCGTTTTTTTTTACGGCAGTGTCGCTGCGAGTGTACGGCGAAACTCGCGTGCGGGCGGGGCCGTGTTGGCACACACCGCAACACACACGGCTCCGGGGAATCGAATTCAATAACCGAGTTAGGGGCGTGGCATCACGTAGGCAAGCGGACTGGTTTGGTCGCTCCGTCTCTGTCGCACTCACGGGGCGTCGCGTGGGGGTGCGAGAGAGACGGAGCGAGCGGGCTGAGCGGGCTGAGTGCATGATTAGGGCGGACGGCACGCCGGGGCCTCTGATTGGAGGGGCGTGACGCACGCTCCGTCTCTCTCGCACTCGCTGCGGCCCTACGGCACGCCCCATGAGTGCGAGAGAGACGGAGCACGACGAGGGGAGTCATTGTGTCGGGCCGTTATGGCCGGGGTGGCCTTCGGTGAGGGTGCCTGCCTGGACCTGTTGCACTGCGAGAGCATGGCCGAAGCAGTCCTGGGAGAGACAGACGTTTCTATCCATGACGTCAGTGGAGTGCCTCAGCAGTTTTGAGTGCCATGCCGGTCAAATGTCTCAAAGTGGAGCCGCCACGGCACCGACGCACAGTGGGCCAGAAGCCCGGCCGAGACCGGCGCAGGCGGACAAAACTCCAGAACCGTTTTGAGCTCCAGAGTCGCTGAATGGGACTTAAACCGAACGTGTGACCCCACCAATGGATTGCTCCCTGAACGAGGAATCCATTGGTGGGGTCACATGCTCTCGATTCGGGTCTTTTTCAGCAGCGACTCTGGAGCTCAAAACGCGTCTAGAGTTTTGGCCGCCTCCTCCAGCCTTCTGGCCCATCGTGCAGCCAGCCAGCCAGCCTGGTGCATTTTGAATGGCCGGGCTACTCATCGTGCAGTATTCATTGCCGGTCCCTCTCCGTCTCGCACGGCGCCGCGCCGCTTCCTTCTTCCCTCTCACTCGCTTCCTTTTACGAGAACGGCCGGAAATAGCCGCTGGCTCGGGGCGCCGAGTGCAGCTGCATCGCCCGCCTTTCCTCGCAATGGCAAGCAACAACAAAAGGCTACACCGGAAAATCAATTAAAAAAAAAAATAATGGCGAAAATTCTGCTGTTTTCTTTCGTCGTGAAGTCGTACGCGCCCCCGGCGGCACATCTGTTGCACCGATGTTGTTGTTGTTCCTGGCTCAGATTGGAGCGGCCTGTGTTGTTGTTGTTGTTGTTCTTGCTGCTGGTTCGCGTGTCCTGGCGTCGTAACAGGCAATGTACGAAATGAAACGCGGCAGACAAGGGGCCAGTCACACACACACACACACACACACACACACACACTCACGCTCACACTCAAGGGGAGCCAGGCTGTCTTTTTGACTGCCGCGCGCAAGGCGGGGGATTTCGGTGAAACATGGGCGTAAAGACAACAAAGAAGCCCATAATTTTGGCTTTGTACGTGTGCGCCTATAAAAGCGGCGCAGAAGTGCTCATATCCACACGCGACGCGGTGGGCCCACACGGCGGCGCCGCTCCCTTGCGGGGCCCCCGGGGTTTCGAATACCGGATATCAGGAAACGGTTCGTTTTTATTTTTATATTTTTAGCAGATGATACCTTCACACTTGAAACATACTTAAAACTACTATACACATGAAGGTGTCAGCGTGCTTTTACTCTCGAGTCCAGAAACGAAGCGCGTATCCTAAACAATATAATAGGGGCTGGCTGCCGGGGCGGGCTGGTGCGTGTGGCTGGCTGGCTGACAATGAGGCGCAGCCTGCGCGGAATTCGACAATCCTGCCACCCCTGCAACCTAACCAACACCGGCCACCTCGCTCGGGTCTATATATTTTGTTTCATACACAATTTTAATTACTATCTTTGGAATGAGCCCGCATACTACCCCGTATAAGGAAACCGAACGAGTATTGACTGAAAAATTTGAAAGGGGAAAGAAAAAAATTTGAACTCTACACCCCCTCCCCAGTCTTAATGGGGAGGCCTCCTGCTTTACTTCGGTGTTCGGGATGGGAACCGGTGCTATCAGGTACCTGGGGTTAATCCCGTCAGCGACTCTAAGCGTTCGCCGGGGGACCCAGTAGGACCCCAAAGCTCAGACAGCTGGGTCGAAACACCCAGTGTGAAGCTCTTAGAGGGGCGGGACGTAGAGTGAGACGACAGAGAGACAGAGAGAGACTCAGACAGAGAAGAGGTTTGGTGGAAGCTTCTTGTTTTCGTAGGGTTGGTTGTGTACCCCATGGTACCCCCACTGTCCGGCGCTCCCGTACCGAACATACAGCGTTTTAGGCCAGCTTCAAAGGACTTATCATCGCCTCCCCGACGAATCGAGGAGGCACCACCCGCAACCACACACCGGATGGTCTGGATTGATGGATCAAATACGCCATCGCTCCAGTGCCGAGGCCAACCCGCCGAAGCGGATTGCTTTTTAGACACCCACAGCGGAGTGGCCAGGTGAATGTGACTCTGACCACTACGCTATCACGCTTGTACGTCTGGCAGCGTGTTGGACGACGGGTTTGAGTTGCAGTGGGAGGAAGGCAGTCGAAAAATGTAACGAAATGATGAGATTCGATCCCCGGACCCCGCCACCGGGATCACACGACTTTGCGCTCTCGGCCACCGCGGCCCATGATGAGGGGACCGGCGTGAGGTGGGTTCTTGACGCAACAGGACTCGACCGACCCGGTCAAAATTTCGCAAGAAGTTGGGGGAGTCGAACCGCCGACCCTTGCATTGGGAACCGACGCCTCTACTCCCTGGACCACCACGTCCTGTGAAAGGAGTGGGCTCACGTTCACGGGTTTCAACCGCACTGGGTGAGGCAGTAAAATTAAATGGAAATATTTGTTAGGAGTCGAACCTCCGGCATGTGGGACTGTTGCACACGGCTCCGCTCGGATGGCCTCTACCACCACCCTTAGGATAGTAAGTCGAAAAAACGTATGTGACGCTGGTATTCGAACGAGCGCCTGCGGTAACTCGATCCCACGTCTCTAACCTCTCGGCTATCACAGCAGTTGTGAAACGCGAGGGATCATCTGCTTTCATTAACGTTCGTTGAATGAGATTTTTTTTTCTCGGTAGTTGGTATTTGGCTGAACGCGCTGCGGTGCGGACTGTACACGTATTCCAATACATTTATGCAGATTGCTGTAGCCTGGCTTAATAACGCCGGACTCGTGTGTGTGCGCGTGTGTGTGTAGGTGTGTGTGTGTGTGTGTGTGTGCGCGCGCGCGCGCGCCCGTGAGTGTGTGTGTGAGTGTGAAGGGGGTTGCTGTTTGTGTGTGAGAGAAAGAGAGTACTTGCCGTGGAGACGTAATGACTCCACTTGGCGTTTTCGAGTGTGTTGCGCCAGTCACTCCGTCTCCCTCGAAGCGGCGCCTCGTGTGGGTGCGAGAGAGACGGACAGCGGCTGGCTGTGGCCCTCGTCGATCGTGGCGCCACGGCAACTACTTTTCAAACTCGCATTACAGTGGCGCGGCGGTATCAGTGCTAAATGGGCGGCCGAGTTTGAATAATGCGGTGACCCCGTCGCATTTGCAGCTGCCCTCTCGTGGCCCCACATGCCCCCACCCCCCACCGTCCACCTGCCCCGCCTCTCCCCCCTCTGTCTGTCTGTCTGTCTGTCTGTCTGTCTGTCTGTCTGTCTGTCTATTTGTCTGTCTGTCTGTCTGTCTGTCTGTCTATTTGTCTGTCTGTCTGTCTGTCTGTCTGTCTGTGCGTCCGTCCGTCCGTCTCTCTCTCTCTGACACCCGCACCCGACCCGCACCTTTCGCACCTGCCCCCACCTGCCCTATGTCAGCCAGACCAGCCCCCCTACGAGCAGCATAGCATACGTTCCACCACCTCCCCCCCCCCCCCCTTTCCCAACACCAGCACCTGCCTTTACCTGCCGCCCCATCCGTCTGGCCCCTGATTGGCTGCAAGGGCGGAGGTGAAGGAGGGTCCCTACTGGGACTCCGCCGCGCCGCCGCGCCACACCGGACACGTTCGATGTATTTGTCTTAGGCCCGGCCCGTGTCTCCACGGCCCTTAGTGAAGGCGCGGGGGAGCCTGCGAGGCACGCCGCCGCGCCGCGCGGAGACACCGGAGCTCCTCTACCGCCTCCCCCTCCCCTCCCCTCTTCCCCTCCCCTCTTCCCCTCCCCTCTTCCCCTTCCCCTCCCTCGCTGATCCTCCAGGGCCTTTATACACGGGGCTTCTTATCTCGATATGGACGTACAGGACTGAGGGGGTCTGGGACGCCGGTAATTGGCTGCGGGGAACGGCCCAAGTTTCTAAAAGGGGGAAGGGGGGGGAGGTCCGCGGTGACGTCGGTTCATAGATAGCACACGGCCGCGGACAAGCCGCTGTAACATCGAGTCGACGCGCGCTTCGGACCCCCCCCCCCCAAAAAAAAAAAAAAAAAAGAAAAATATACGTAATAAAAAGACTCTTGGAAGTTACATGCGAAACTTGATGATAACTTGCTGGAGGATGATGCGGTGCGTGATGCCCGCAACAACAGCCCCAGAGTCGCTAAATGAGACTAGAACCCGTGTGACCCGAGGGGGAAACGACTTCGGTTATCCGATGTACAGCAAATTGGTTATCCGCTATCCGGATAACCAGAAATTTCGAAGTAATCCGGGGAAATTCTGAGGTAATCCAGGGTAATCCGGGGAAATTCTGAGGTAATCCGGGGTAATCCGGCGCAATCCAATGGTAATCCTGGAAAATTTTCGATGTAATCCGGAGGTAATCCGCGGGTTATCCGGGGTTATCCCTATCCGATGTACACAAAATTTCTCAGTCGTTTCCCCCTCGGTGTGACCCCACCAACGGATTGCTCTCCGAACGAGGAATTCATTGATGGGGTCACACGTTCGTTTCGAGTCCCATTTAGCGACTCTGGAACTTAAAACGCGTCTCGAGTTAGGGCCGCCTCCACCGGTCTTCTGGCCCACTGTGGGTGGGGGGCACTGCGTCGGCGTGGATTAGGATTACCGCGGTGGATCGCGGGGATTACATTACGAGGACGAGGCGCGCCACGCGGCCGTGGCGGGCCTGGCGGTCTGGCGGCCTGGCGGTCTGGCGGCCTGGCGGTCTGGCGGGTCTGGCGACGGCGGTGGCTGAATTAGCTTTAAGGCGCCAAAGTTGGCCTCGCGAGTTGCCGCCGCCCCACCCATAAGGCCGCACCCGCCCCGCCGTAGCGAAGTGCATGACGGCGACCTCATAGTCGGAGCGCTGCAGCAAGCGCGGCGGTAGTTGGCTGATTCCGAGAGTCGTTTTCGTCGCTCTGTCTCTCTCCCACCCATGCGGAATGCTCCGTGAGTGCGAGAGAGACAGAGCGAAGGGCCCGTTTCGGAGACCGGCGGCACGTGATCAAGGCCCTCGTCGTCGGCGGCGGTTAGCGGAGGAAGGCTCAGCCGGGCTCAGCAGCTCAAGCGGACCAGCTGCAGACTGATTCCAAGTGTCGCGGTCGTCGCGCTGTCCCTCTCGCACTCATGGGGCGTCCCGTGTAGGTGCGAGAGAGACAGAGCGACGAACACGACTCTCGGAATCAGTCTGCACGGTGACGGCAGGGTGACGGCAGAAGCCACATGCTCGCGTCGCTGCTGGATCATGACGGCCGGGATGATGGTGGTGATGTTGCTGGTGGCGACGTGGCAGCCGCGTCCTCGGGACCGTGAGATTGCACTGGCTGGAGCGGGCGCTTGTTCAATCCCGTCGGACATGGCTTTCGGCTGCTTTCGGCGCCGCCCGGTTTCGCCGTTTCGCCGCTCTGTCCCTGTCACACTCGGTCGCACTTGGAGCTCTCCATGAGGGTGCGAGAGAGACTGCGACAAACCGCGCTCCACTGAGTCGCAGGCCTTCGCGGTGAGGACGAGTCACCCGGCATACGCGATCGACGGAGCGGACAGCGCACAGTGGGCCAGAGACCGGTGGAGGCGGCCAAAACTCTAGACGCGTTTTGAGCTCCAGAGTCGCTAAATGGAACTCGAACCGAACGTGTGACCCCACCAATGGATTGCTCTCCGAACGAGGAATCCATTGGTGGGGTCACACGTTCGGTTCGAGTCCCATTTAGCGGCTCTGGAGCTCAAAACGCGTCTAGAGTTGCCACCTCCACCGGTCTTCTGGCCCACTGTGCAGCGGGTCAGCCGGCCGATTCCGCTACATCGCCGACGTCGCTCTGTCTCACTCGCACTCACGGCGCCGCACGGCGTGCTCCACGAGTGCGAGAGAGACAGAGCGTGAGCCTGCTGGTGGGCGCGAGGAGAGGAATGTGGCGCATGCCGGCAGCGAAATGCCTCGCAGCCTGGCAGCGACAGGTGGTTCTGTTTCACCCGGAAAACGGGCTGAGCTGAGCTGCAGGCAGGACTTCCGCTTGGCTCCCTCTTTCGCCTTACTTCGCCGTCGCCAGACGGCTTTCCGAGAATCTCTCTGGAAGAACCACTCTTATCAGGTATAAACATGTTTTGGAACAATAACGTTTACCCGAGCGTTTACCTGGAAGAAGGCAAATTTTCCTGAAACGGGGTTGAACAAGGATAACTTACTTCAACACGAAGTAAACTTTCTTTTTTTCTAGGAATGCGTTTTCTGAGAGCAGTGGAAGGTTTGCTCCGATGCAATAAATGGGGAGAGGGCTGGCGATTCGGTGTCGTGAAACTGCATTGGTTGGACTCGCGGGCTGGCGGAGGTAGTCAGGCTAGCCGGCAGTGCCAGCAGACTGATTCCGAGAGTCGTCTTCATCGCTTGTCTCTTTCGCACCTTTACGGGACGCCCCACGAGTGCGACAGAGACAGAGCGACGAGAACGACTCTCGAAATGAGTCTGCAGGGCACTCCCCATTTATGCCGGAGTATGGCTGGGTCTGGGTCGCGGACGGGGACGACCGATACAGTGCGATACAGCCCGGCACTGACGTCACCGGGCTCGGATTCTCGCTCCCCTTTCCTCTCTCTCTCTCTCTCTCTCTCTCTCTCTCTCTCTCCTCTCCCACTTGTTGGCGCCCTGGCGGTGCGCTGCCGTAGCCGAGGAGCTGCGCCGCGGTCCGCGCACTGCCCCGTCGGAGGGGAGGGGGAGGGGGAAGGGGTGCTAAGGAAGTGGGGGATTAGGGTTTGCTGGTCACAAAATCGACAAGGATACGAAAGGGGACGGGGCGGCGGGGGGGGGGCATGGCGGCCTTCCTTTGACCCGAGCGGAGACCCGGGGCTCGGCACCCCGGGGGACCTGGCACCAACCGGCAGCAGCAGGAGACCAGGATGTGGCCAGCAGATAACGGCCGATCGAGTCGCGGCAAGTCGGTGGCAAAGTCGGAGAACCGAGGCGCGGTTAGCACGCGCTGTGGCTGCGTGAAACATTATAGAAGCGGCGTAGCCTTTGCTGGCTCATTTTGTCATTTTCCATCATGCTTCCACTAAAACCACCCTTTTGTACCCGATTTTCCGATTTTCTCGACTTTTCTTAGAGACGCGTCAACTCCGTTGTGGCGCCACTGGACAGCAGTGCTGTCACACTTGAGCAGAAAAAATTCATTCTATGTACATGCAATGCAACAGTGTCGAAAGGTTTGCCAACTTTTAGCTTGGCTTTAGTTGTCTTGTAGGGAAGTAAACAACTTACGCCACCAGTGCAAGGTGCGCATTTTGGCCTAGTCATTGACGGCACTGCGGGTGGACAGGGCGACGGGGCCGCCAGAGAGAGAGAGAGAGAGAGAGAGAGAGAGAGAGAGAACTCCGCTTCGACGTATTTCGTGTTGGCCCGACCCCGTAGTTTCTTTCTTCCTGTCTTTTTGTGTTCTCATCCCATTCGACTATCGGACAGCGAAATTAATACCACACTCGCCGGCAGCCGGTAGGGGAGCGGAGGGCGGGTTTTAATCAGTCCCTGGTGCAGCGCGAGAGAGACGGAGCGATGATGATGATGATGATGATGATGATGACGATGACGATGAGTGCAGATCAGGAGCCTGCCTGCAGCAGCAGCGGCAGCCCAGCCTAGTCATAACCCGTAAGAAACGGCCTACGTGTATACGCGGTGTGCGCCACTCCCTCCCCCCCCCCCTCTCTCTCTCTCTCTCTCTCTCTCTCTCTCTCTCTCTCTCTCTCTCTCTCTCTCTCTCTCTCTCTCTCTCTCTCTCTCTCCCACGTCGTGACACGCTTCCCGCACGGCCTCCGAGGCGTGGCGGGGCGCTAACTCTGAGTAACGCGGCGGCGCGGCGCCCCGTTCACGTTCACGGCCTCCACGGCGGGGAGGGCGCGCGCGGAGCAGGCGCTGCAGACTGATTCCGAGAGTCGTCGCTCTGTCTCTCTCGCACTCACGGGGCGTCCCGTATGGGTGCGAGAGAGACAGAGCGACGAAAACGACTCTCGGAATCAGTCTGCTGCACTACGACGGGCAGGGCCTCCTTACCACCTCGATCATATCCCCCTCCCTCCCCCCAGCTCCTGCACCGTTAATCATTCATCGTGAGCCATGCAGCCATGCAACAGGCCAGCGGGACCATGAATCACACCGCCCGCCCGCGCGTCAGGTAATAACATCAAATATTCCGCAATCTCAGCCGCCAGCCGCGCGGCGCGGCGCGCGGGTTCAACTCCCGGCCAAGTTGAAATATGAAACCGAATTTGGGCGCCAAGTAGAGTGACGTCACGCCCTGTCGCTCTGTCTATCTCGCACCCTCCCGCTACGCCCTATCAGTGCGAGAGAGACAGAGCGACTGTTCGGGATCAGTCCGCAACCTGCTCGCGGCCGCCGCGCCGTCGGGCCGCACGGCCAGTCAGTTGTGGTCTAGCCCGTAATGGTAATGGTAACGGAACGCCCGGAGGGTAGGCCGCGCGAGTGCAGGGAAGCGTGCGGGTTGCCTACCCCGCGTCTCGCAGGCTGAATGGTCAGGCCCGCCAGGTTGGGCCAAGCAGTGTGCCTCTTCCTTCCACCTCCTGGACGCTGCTGGCGCTGCTGGGCGCTCCCGCTGCACAGTGGGCCAGAAGGCCAGTGGAGGCGGCCAGAACTCTGGACGCGTTTTGAGCTCCAGAGTCGCTAAACAGGACTCGAACCGAACGTGTGACCCCACCAATGGATTGCTCTCCGAACGAGGAATCCATTGGTGGGGTCACACGTTCGGTTCGAGTCCTGTTTAGCGACTCTGGAGCTCAAAACGCGTCCAGAGTTTTTGCCGCCTCCACCGGTCTTCTGGCCCACTGTGCGCTGCCGCCAGGGGCCTTTCAGCCGGAAGCACTCAGCACATCCCACAACCCGCAGACCGTTCGGATCGAATCCACATTTGGCGAGACACGTCGTCCGGGCCTATAGGCAGCACCGCCAGCACCCAGCCTCAGCCTGCTGCCGCGGCGGCAGCCTGCGCACCGATTCTCTGTCTCTCTCGCACCGATACGGTGCGCCCCGTGAGTGCGAGAGAGACAGAACGACGGAAACGACCCTCGGAATCAGCCTGCTGCTGCTGGCGCCTCTCTATGGTTCCTGAGAGAGACGTGCTGGCGCCGTTTGTTGACACTCACACACACACACACACACACACACACACACACACACCACGCACAGACAGTCCCTTTCACACAGACACGCGTACGTGGAAGGGATTGTACCTCCCGACTAAATCCACTCGTGTTCGGCACGGCAAGCCCAGGCAAGCCCAGGCAAGCCCAGGCAAGCCAAGGTGGCAATATGAGGGCCTGTTCCACACAAACGCCCGCCTCTCCGACTTAACAGCGGAGCAGCGCGGCCAACCAGTGGCGCGGAAGTGTCTCGGCCAAGCCGCAATCTCCGGCAAGGCGACGTGGCGGACCACAGTGGGCCAGAAGACCGGCGCAGGCGGCCAAAACTCTAGACGCGTTTTGAGCTCCAGAGTCGCTATTAGAACACAAACCAAACGTGTGACCCAACCAATGGATTCCTGTCGTTCAGAGAGCAATCCATTGGTGGGGTCACACGCTCGGTTCGAGCCCCATTTGGCCAAAGACTCTAGAGCTCCGATTGCTTCTACAATTCCCCCCCCCCACCCCCTCCCCCGGTCATCTGGTTCACTCTGCGGGCCACCTGCACGTCGTACTTTACAGTGCGGAAAATGGGGTACGAAAAAGTACGTACATTTCCGTACTGGCTCTCCGTAGTCCTCATAAAGATCTCATGAGAACTGATTCGCAGAACATGTACGGAACCTCCGCAGTTAGCAAGGCGCGGACGCGGTCCAGAGTAGGGTAAATAATTGACCGGACATGTTTCGTTCTTTCTGTACTTTTTTCTACCAGTGTGCCTGCGTTCGCCACCCAGCTACTCAGGCCGCGCCGAGAAATCTCTCCATGTCTCTCCACTCTCTTTCTCACTCTTTCTTTTTATTTCAAAAATTTTGTTTTGCGTTATTTTTTGTTTGCCCATTGTGCTGCTCGCGTTGGTCCACTAGGGGCGTGTTGTCCAGCCGAACATAATGAATGAGAATTTACGCACATGAGCCTTCCTTTTCCCCGCCGACGCGCCTCTCCATATCATGAAACATGAAAGATGAAACAACATGAAACGCGAATCATGAAACACGGACAGGAAAATAATTCGCGCTCACAGTGGCGCGACCACGCGCACTTTGCACTTAGCAGGTGCGGCAGGCAGTCGCTGGCTGCCGCATAATTTCAAAAGGGGGTGGGGTGGGGGCAAAAAGTTTTGCTGAGAGCAATGACACACGTGTGTCTGTCTTTTCGTCTGCCTGTCGGGTGTCTGCGCTACATGAAGTTAAAAACACAGTTAAAAGCTCTCGACGTTGTCTCCTTCCTCCTCGTTCCAGACACGGGTCCATCACTACAAATCCAAAGGTCAGACTTCTCGCCACTCCAGAGGCAAGACATAAAAGTCTCGCCAAGATTTGGTCAGACCTGAAAGTCTCGCCAAAATTTGGTCAGACAAGAAAGTCTCGCCAAAAAACGGTCATACACAAAAGTCTGACCCCAAAATGGCGAGACTTTTGTGTCTGACCGCTACCTAAAGGCCGAAATGCGCCGGACGGTTACGGCCTAAAGGCTGTGGTCAGACACAAAAGTCTCGCCATTTTGGGGTCAGACTTTTGTGTATGACCGTTTTGTGGCGAGACTTTTTTGTCTGACCAAATTTTGGCGAGACTTTCAGGTCTGACCAAATCTTGGCGAGACTTTAATGTCTCGCCATATTTTGGCGTGAAGTCTTTCCATCCAAATTGCAGTGATGGTGCTAAAGGGGGTGATTTCTCCCTCCTTAGGCACCAGGCACCACCTTCTTCTTCTTCTTCTTCTTCTTCTTCTCTCTTCTTCTTCTTCTTCTTCTTCTTCTTCTTCTTCTTCTTCTTCTTCTTCTTCTTCTTCTTCTTCTTCTTCTTCTTCTTCTCCATCTCCTTCTCCTTCTCCTCTTCCTCCATCTCCGCGCAGCTGCCCCAATCTCCCGAGCAACAGCGCGGCTACTACAACTCGGCCCTCCCTCGAGTTTGGCCTTTTGGAGTGAAACGACAATAGAATAAGTTTATTGCGCCGAGCGGCGAGCGTGCGCGCAGACAAACCGCTTTGTCCTCCCGTCGTCCGTCCGCTGCCGGTCCTGCATCGCTCCGTCTCCACGGAACGACCCCGGCGTGCGAGAGAGACAGGGCGACGAAAGCACTGTTCGAAGTCAGCGTCCTGTCCTGGTGCTGTGCGAACTCCGCCCCGCCGCCAAGAAGGCCGCCGTCGTCCGCCCGCGGCGTTCGAATGCCATCGCCATCGTCTTGATATTGTTGTTGTTGAAGAGGTTCTCGTGGCCGCTGGCCCGCGCCGTCATGTTGTTGTTGTTGTTCTCTTGGCCGCTGGCCCGCGCCGTCATGTTGTTGTTGTTCTCGTGGCCGCTGGCTCACGCCGCCATGTTGTTGCTGTTGCAGAGGTTCTCCTGGCCGCTGGCCCGCGCCGTCGAGGAGGATGAGGTGCTCAAGGTGCACCTCATGTCGCACAGCCGCTTTCTCGGCAACCGCGTCCTCGGCTCGCTGGCCCTGGTGCTGCAGCAGGTGCTGGAGGACGGCCGGGTCAACATCACCGAGACCCTGGTCGACGCCAACCACAGAGAGCTCCCGGTGAGTGCAGTTCTCGTCGCCAAGATGCATGCTAGTCCTCTCAACCCGCAAGAAATAAATCCGGTGAGTTATTATTTCTCGTGGTGCAGGCCACCGTCTCCGTGGAGGTGTCCTACCAGGCGCCGGACGCGTCCACGGCGTCCTGGGCGTCGGGGCCGTCGGGCTCCGAGGCGTTCCACGGCCTCGAGGACGACCAGCAGATGCTCATCGACATCGAGCAGAACATCGCCAACCTGGAGCGCTCCCTGGTGCAGCAGCAGTGGGAGCAGCAGGGCGGCGCGGCCGGCGAGCAGCCCCGGGGCCAGGGCGGCCAAGGCCACGGCCAGGGCCACGGCCAGAGCAAGGGCCGCGCCAGGTCGCTCAAGCGGGCCGACTCGGCGGCACAGCCCCACGCCGCCACGCCCAACGCCTCGCCGCAGAAGTCGCCCGCGCCCGACAAGAAGGGGTGAGAGAGAGAGAGAGAGAGAGAGAGAGAGAGAGAGAGAGAGAGAGAGAGAGAGAGAGAGAGAGAGAGAGAGAGAGAGAGAGAGCGAACGCAACGCAGCCATAACGCCGAATGCCCGAATTACCATGCAAAGCTGTCGATACTCGTTGCCGCCAAAATTGGGGCCATAAATAAAACACGAGGATAAAAGCGCGCCACGTCTCCTTCTTGTTCTTCTTCTCCTTCTTCTTCTTGTTCCTCTGCTTCTTTTCCCTCTTCTTCCCGCGGTGCAGTTGCTAATGGCGTCACCGTGGTGGTCTTGGACTGGTCCTGGTCACATCAAGGGCTGTCAGGCTGGCTGAAAGAAAAAAAAGGAATGCGACTCGGTATTCGAACCCGCGACTTTGCAGGCGGAGCGCGCTGCGGGGCATGCGGTCGCTGATGCGGCTCGGCAAGTCCCGCCACAAGGAGGCGTCCAGCGACACGGAGGAGAACGCCGGCTTGCTGGAGGGCGGCCAGGGCACCGCCAGCGGACAGCTGTCCAGGGCGTCGTCGCAGACCTCGCTCTCCTCCAACGAGAGCCAGCAGTCCGTCAGCGTGGCGGAGCGGACGCCCACCAAGAAGTGAGTGTTATCAGGGGTACACAGTAAGTAGGGGGTACTACCACTTGCAAAAGAAAGCGACCTCCCGGCCGGGCCCGGCGCTACCCCGCACTCAGGTAGCTGCTGGAGATCCCATAGCCGCCTGGACGCGGGGTAGTGCCGGGCCCGGCCGGGAGGTCGCTTTCTTTTGCAAGTGGTAGTACACTGTCTGCCACCCCTTCCACCATCCATACCACCACCATCCCTACCACCACCATCCCTACCACCATCCCTACCACCATCCGTACCACCATCCATACCACCATCCGTACCACCACCACCATAACACCACCAGCATCCCTACCACCACCAGCATCCCTACCACCACCAGCATCCCTACCCCCACCAGCATCCCTACCACCAGCATCCCATCCACCACCATCCCTACCACCACTATGTATGTAAACCAAGGCTGGGTTTGATCGCATCTCTGTGCGGTTCCAGGCTCAAGATGTCCCAGGTGGTGACGTCGGCGCTCAAGGCGCAGGACTTCCAAGTGTGCCTGACGGTGATCGAGGCCCGGCAGCTCGCGGGGCTCAACATGGACCCCGTGGTCTGCATCCAGGTGGGCGACCAGCGCAAGTACACCAGCGTCAAGGAAAGCACCAACTGCCCCTACTACAACGAGGTACGTCGAATTTGAGAAATATGCAGATTGCAGATAAAAAAGAGACAAGCAGAGAATTTACTTCTATCCCTGACAAAATATTTTTCTTCCACGTTTTTTTTAACAGTACTTCGTGTTTGACTTCCACATGCCTCCCATCATGCTCTTCGACAAGATCATCACCTTATCAGTAAGTAGGGAACTCGCATTCCAGTTCAAGCATAATGTTTGGATGCCTCTTGAGCAGACGAAACAGAGAGCCGCAGTGATTCGGTGTCGAAATGGTCTGCCTACCTCAACCTGCATACTGACAGCAAAGTTTAGAGTTTTGCCGTGCGTAGAGCAGCCCAGGTAGACAATCGTCTCGATGCCGATGTGCGTGTGGGCGTGTTTGGATCCCCAAGAGGCAACACTGCAAATTAAAGTAATGGCATCCTATGAGCAAGCTGATGGGAAAGAAAAACATTTAGGCCATTTTGATAATGTATACTTTGCATACAAATTGGTCGTGTGTTATAGGTGTTGCACTCTAGGACTCTGTTTTTGCGGTGTGGGACCGTAGTCGGGTCTTTCAAGATTGATCTGAGGACCGTCTATGACGCCCCCGGTATACACATCAGATACATCCGACTTTTCTTTTACATCACATACCCATATATTTCGTCGTGTTTTGTGACTTGTAGCCACTCGGGGGAACAGCGAGCCGAGCGGGCCTGTCCTGAACTCTTTCATTTATCATTCATCTCTTTGCTCAGTGGGTCAGAGGACAGGCGGAGCCGGCCGAAACTCTCGACGCGTTTTGAGCTCTAGAGTGGGTAACCGAACGTGTGACTCCGCCAATGGATTCCTCGTTAAAGGGGCAATCCATTGGTGGGGTCACACGTTTGGTTCGAGTCCTGTTTAGCCACTCTGGAGCTCAAAACGCGCCTGGAGTTTTTGCCGCCGGCGCCTGCCTTCTGGCCCACTATGGTGTTGGTGCCCGAGTCTCGCTTTTCCCCCGAATCGCTTTCTTCGACTACATTCTATACCACTCGGTTACCTCTGTCGTCTGTCCAATAAGCGCCTTCTTCGAACGTGTCGTCCTCGACACCGCTAAAAAGTCCACGTCACACCGTTCGATTCCTGTAATTTCGCACGCTGGTTTGCGTAGAGTTGTTGGCAGCAACGAAGCATGTTCGTGTACTACCTTGTCGCGAGGAAGCGGGCCGAGCCTCATGGGCCGAGCCTCATGGGCCGAGCGGGGCGTTGTCGGCGGTGACGTGTCTCTGGCTCACCTTGCGGTCGTCTGCCCTGTCCTCCGCAGGTCCTGCAGTCGAGGAACATTCTCAGAACAAACAAAATGTTGGGCAGCTTTAAATTAGACGTGGCCACCGTCTGGGCCCAGCCAGGTACGACAGTTTGGCAGTGCTGTGGCCGGTGCTAGCACACTGCTGCCCACGCCGTGTGCCTTGCCGGCCTCGCCTTGACGGCCTGGCCTCGCCACACGGACGACCCTCTCTATCTCTGAGAGACCAAATTTCAGTGGACAATGTCAGTACTTTGGAAAAGGTGGTGTTTACAGGCGTGTGCTAGGACCGAGGTCACCCGAAATCCAATTCGCTGTGAAGTAGAGCGTAGACTGCCCTTGGCGAAATACCCCCTCCCCTCCTTTTTGCCTGTTCTGCAGCCTGACGAATACCGCGAACAGGACGGGCCGGCCGCGCGTCAGGGGATGTAGATTTTGTGCTTGGAGGTGCTTGATGCGGCAGTAATGGCGGTTGGAACGAGGACAGCGGAGACTTAAAAAACATAATCCAGCCGGTGTTTGAACCCAGGCCCCGAGGGTGTCGAGCCCCACTCTAAAAGGCATAGGCCACTTTTTTTGACATACTCTCCCTTCATGTTTATATATTCCCTTTTTTCGTTCGTTTTTTTCAAAGGTTCCGTTCGTTAAAGCTGGCTATCCTGCTAGAGACTGACCCCCGCACTCTCCCGGCCGGCGCAGGGGGGTGACCATGGGGCGACCCTGGCGCCCTCAGGTCTCGGGTTCAAACGCCAGCACCACTGTTTTCTTTTCTCCGCACCGTTTGCTCCTCACCTTGATCGGATCGACCCCGATGAACCCCATCAGACCAGACGCCTGACTGCTGAGTATCGGTAGCGCCCCCTCCCCTGCCCTGTTCGCCATGAAACTCTCTCGTTGTTAAATGCGCGTCCTGCGAGACGCAGCAGCACCGTAGTCCAGAATTCTGATTCGCATGAAGTTTCCTTCTCGCTTCTCTGCATGCGTCTCACCGAACTGTTCTCTCTTTCCACTAGTGGCACTGTGTAAATCGCTCATCCGTAGCCAGAGCACCTCCTGTGGACGGACCCTTTTCCAAACCGTGCACTGGCGTGGATTCCTCTCACTATCGGTAGCACCTACTTTCGGTACTTCACTTTCCCATTATCATCACCAACTCTCCTCGCCTTGTCTTGCTCTCCCGCGGCATGCTTCCTTTTATGTTTGTCTCAAGTGATATTTACTTAATTGCACTATTATCCTGACATCGTTTTATATTGGAGGTGCCTCTGTTGTCTTTGTAACGTATTAATCGTTGTATTTCTTTAAAAACGTAGTAGCGTTAAAACGGAATGATGTTTTCAAGTCTTAAAAGACAAGCACAGTCTAGCGCTGAACTTAACATATTTTTAAACAGTAATAAGTGCATTGCAAATCCATTTGTAAGTCTCCTTGCCACTCTACACTGGCAATCCAAGTGTGAGACAGTCTCACACTATTTAGTGCGAACCACGCGGAACCACGATGTCTCACGCTTACAAGTGTGAGCCACGTGTGTCCCACGCTTGCAAGCGTGAGACATCGTGGTTCGCACTAAATAGTGTGAGACTGTCTCACACTTGGATTGGCAGTGTAGTGGTGGCACCTCAGTTTGAATGCCAAAAATTTGACCTACTGGAACCACATTGGCCTCTGAAAATACCGAAATTTGGCACACCAGCGGTCTGGTCCACCAAATATTGGCGCGCTCCGGGGCGCTCCGGGTAGCGACACTGGAGTAGCAAGGAAACTTACCTATGGATATACAGTGCAATGGTGTGAATCAATAAAACATTCCGGGGGCACCTCCGCGCGTGGCCGCGGGCCGCGGCGCCAGACGAACGCGCTGACGCCGTACTCCGCTGCCCCGCAGACCACCAGTTCTACCACAAGTGGGCGCTGCTCACGGACCCGGACGACATCGCGGCCGGGCCCAAGGGCTACCTCAAGTGCGACATCAGCGTCATCGGCAAGGGGGACACCGTCAAGATCCCGCCCAAGAGCGAGAAGGACGAGGACGACATCGAGGCGTGAGTATCTGTCTGTCTGTCTGTCTGTCTGTCTGTCTGTCTGTCTGTCTGTCAGTCACCCCTTCCCTCTCTCCAACGGCGACCTGGTTCCTTGCAGCAACCTCCTGCTGCCGGACGGCGTGCCCGTGGAGCGGCAGCGCGCCAAGTTCATCGTGCGCATCTACCGCGCCGACGGGCTGCCCAAGATGAACTCGTCCATCATGGCCAACGTGAAGCGCGCCTTCACCGGCGAGGCCAAGGACCTCGTGGACCCCTACGTGCAGGTGTCCTTCGCGGGGATGACGGTGAGGAGCTCGCCCTGTCTCTCTCGCACCCGCGGGGCGGTCAATGGAGGTGCGAGAGAGACAGCCTGCTGGTGGCGGTGCCGTCTTCGTGGCGCTCATCGCTGTGCCCGTCTTTCCCGGCTGCTTCCAGGGCAAGACCAGCGTGCGCAAGAGCAGCTACGCGCCGGTCTGGAACGAGCAGGTGGTCTTCAGCGAGATGTTCCCGCCGCTGTGCCAGAGGATCAAGCTGCAGCTGCGCGACAACGACCCCGTCAACAACACCGTCATCGGCACGCACTTCATCGACCTCAAGACCATCTCCAACGACGGCGACAAGGGTAGGCCCACAGTGGGCCAGAACACCAGTGGAGGCGGCCAAAACTCTAGACGCGTTTCGAGCTAGAGTCGCTTAACAGAACTCGAACCGAATAACGTGTGACCCAGCGGTTCTCAACCTTTCTCGGCTCGCGACCCCAAATTTAAAGCCAAAAATTTCCGCGACCCCCAGGAAAAATTTCGCGACCCCACGGGACCCCTCCTTTAACATGCCACGGCGTCTGATCCGAGGCGGGCATTTTGCTCCCTCAACGGGCAACTGGTCTTTGGACCTTCCTATAGCATGCCTTTGTTACGGAGTGCAATTATCAGTCTTAGTTAGGGAGCAGTATTGTCTCAAAGTTGGCCGAAACGGTCAGCAGTGTCTTTGAAAAATCGTGTTTTGGGCCGATTTTAAGCAGCCACTGCGTCTGATCCGAGGCGGGCATTTTGCTCCCTCAACGGGCAGTTGGTCTTTGGACCTTCCTTTAGCATGCCTTTGTTACGGAGTGCAATTATCAGTCTTAGTTTGGGAGCAGTATTGTCTCAAAGTTGGCCGAAACGCTCAGAAATGTCCATGAAAAATCGTGTTTTGGGCCGATTTTAAGCAGCCACAGCGTCTGATCCGAGGCGGGCATTTTGCTCCCTCAATGCGCAATTGGTCTTTGGACCTTCCTTTAGCATGCCTTTGTTACGGAGTGCGATTATCAGTCTTAGTTTGGGAGCAGTATTGTCTCAAAGTTGACCAAAATAGTCACAACGGTTTTTCAAAGACACTTGCGACCGTTTTGACCGACTTTGAGACAATACTGCTCCCAAACTAAGACTGATAATCGCACTCCGTAACAAAGGCATGCTAAAGGAAGGTCCAAAGACCAACTGCCCGTTGAGGGAGCAAAATGCCCGCCTCGGATCAGACGCAGTGGCTGCTTAAAATCGGCCCAAAACACGATTTTTCATAGACATTTCTGAGCGTTTCGGCCAACTTTGAGACAATACTGCTCCCAAACTAAGACTGATAATCGCACTCCGTAACAAAGGCATGCTAAAGGAAGGTCCAAAGACCAACTGCCCGTTGAGGGAGCAAAATGCCCGCCTCGGATCAGACGCAGTGGCTGCTTAAAATCGGCCCAAAACACGATTTTTCACAGACATTTCTGAGCGTTTCGGCCAACTTTGAGACAATACTGCTCCCAAACTAAGACTGATAATTGCACTCCGTAACAAAGGCATGCTAGGAAGGTCCAAAGACCAACTGCCCGTTGAGGGAGCAAAATGCCCGCCTCGGATCAGACGCAGTGGCTGCTTAAAATCGGCCTAAAACACGACCCCAGCATCGCCGCGACCCCTTAAAAAAATTTCGCGACCCCGCTTGGGGTCGCGACCCTAAGATTGAGAACCACTGGTGTGACCCCACCAATGGATTCCTCGTTCGGAGAGCAATCCATCAGTGGGGTCACACGTTCGATTCTAGTCCCATTTAGTGATTCTGGAGCCCAAAACGCGTCCGGCATTTTGACGGCCGTCTCCGGCACACGCAACGGAGTCCACACTGTAAGAAATAAACTGAGCACTGAATGTGTTGCAGGCTACCTGCCCACGTTCGGCCCCGCCTTCATCCACCTGTACGGCTCGACGCGGGACTACTCCCTCATCGACGAGCACTCCTCGCTGAACGCGGGCCTCGGCGAGGGCGTGTCCTACCGCGCCAGGCTGCTCGTCGCCGTCCGCACCGAGATCACCGACTCGGTGGACATCGCGCCCGCCGACGTGGACGTGGAGCCGGCCTACCCCATCAACGAGGTGCGCATTGTACAGTGGGCCGGAAGACCGGCATAGCCGAAACGCGAGGCGCGTTTTGAGCTCCAGAATCGCTAAACAGGGCTTGAGCCGAGCGTGTGACGCCACCAATGGATTCCTCGTTCGGAGAGCGATCCTGGTGGGGTCACATGTTCGGTTTGAGTCTCATTTAGCGACTGTGGAGCTGGAGCCAAAATGCGCGTCCCGGATTGCGACCGCCTCCACCTGCCTCTCTCCCACCCCCGCGCAACGCCCTTAGAGCGCGAAAGAGACAGCGGGTTACGTGCGCTGTTTTCTTTTGCAGTCGTCGTACGGCAAGAACGAGGAGTTCTTCCTGTTCGCCACCATCCTGGACGCGTCCATGATCGACAAGAAGCTGGGCGACAAGCCCATGTACTTCGAGCTGAGCATCGGCAACGCGGGCAACACCCTGGACGGCCACAACGAGTCGGCGCAGGAGGTCCGCGACACGGAGGAGGAGGAGGCTCCCGGTGAGGCCCGGGTTCGAATACCGCACCGAGGTTCCATTTTATTCTTCTTCTTCAACACGAGTTTTCCGACAGAGATCGTGACGGAGTCGTCGTGGCAGAGCACCACCACCTCCATCAAGCCCATGACCCACGACAGGCTGTACTACTTCCTGCCGTACTGGGACGACAAGCCCTGCATGCACGTGCGCAGTGTGTGGCCCGACCTGCGGCGCCGCATGTACAACTCCAACGTCGTCGCCCGGATCGCGGACAGGCTGGTGAGAGGAGGGCGCCGTCGTCGCGGAAGCCACCACACAGTGTGGGAGGCGGTCAAAGTCCCGGACGCGTTTCGAGCTCCAGAGTCGCTAAATGAGACTCGAACCGAACGTGTGACCCCACCAACGGATTGCTCTCCGAACGAGGAATCCATTGGTGGGGTCACACGTTCGGTTCGAGCCCTTTTTGGCAAACTCTGGAGCTCAAAACGCGTCTAGGGTTTTGGCCGCCTCCACCGGCCTTCCGGCCCACTGTGCGGCCTCTGACGGCTCGGCTCTGTTCGTGCAGGAGGAGGGCCTCGCCGAGGTGCACGGGCTGTCCGAGCGCGAGGACCAGTCGGCGGAGCGAAGACTGAGGGCCGTCCTGGACGACCTGCACTCGGCGTGCGCGCGCTACGTGTCCCTGGCGCGGCAGGCCGCGTCGCAGCCCGGCGCGGGGAAGACCAAGCTGGACCGGGAGCGGGCGCGGCTCTGCGAGAGAGAAATCGTGCGTCGATGTAGAAAACAAGAACACTTTAGTCTTTGCGTTGGTTTAAATCATTTTTTGTGTTTGCACTAACGCACTAACGTTTCATGTCCATCTGTGCAGGAGCAAATGGGCACCATGGCCAGAAACCTCAAGGCTCTAGTTACAAAACACTCCTTCAAGGAGCGTTACAAGACTGCTCACACGTACCTGACCAAGCTCAAGTTCCTGGTGGAGGATGTAAGTCGGACGCGGACACAGCGGACGCAGCGGGCCAGAAGACCGGCGCAGGCAGCCAAAAAATTCAAGACGCGTTTTGAGCTCCAGAGTCGCTAAACAGGACTCGAACCGAACGAGTGACCCCACCACTGGATTCCTCGTTCGAACAGCAATCCATTGGTGGGGTCACACGTTCGGTTCGAGTACCATTCAGCGACCCTGGAGCTCAAAACGCGTTTGGGATTTTGACCGCCTCCACCGGTCTTCTGGCCCACTGTGCGCCATGCCCCAGCGGTTCCTCTGCTGTAACGCCCCGTCGGCCCGCAGCCCCAGCACGCGCTGCCGGACATGTTCCTGTGGCTCATCAGCAACAACAAGCGCACCGCGTACCAGCGCATCCCCGCCAGGGACCTCATCTACTCCATGGTGGCTGAGGAGTGCGGCCGCGACTGCGGCAAGGTGCAGACCATGTTCCTCAAGCTGCCCGGCAAGCGCGGCCTGGGCCCGTCCGGCTGGGCCATCCAGGCCAAGCTGCAGGTGTACATGTGGCTGGGCACGCTCAAGCACAAGAAGAACTTCGTGGACGGGCTGACCAAGGGCTACGAGCTGTCCAACGAGATCCGGAACGCGGACCGGCCGCGCGCCATGCCGCCCAGCGTCATCCACTACGTGGACAAGCGCGTCTTCCAGATGCGCGCCTACATGTACCAGGCAAGGACAAACCAACTCCAGACAAATTCAAACACCAGAAAAATCACCAAAAACTTGAAATTTACTGTAATTTGTTAAAAAGTCATCGAAATTCTTCACAAAGATCAGTAGTTTTTCCCGAAATTCATGCAAATTCTTCTGAAAGTTCAGTAGTTTTTCCCGAAATTCATCGAAATTCTTCTGAAAGTTCAGTAGTTTTTCACGAAATTCATCGAAATTCATCGAAATTCTTCTGAAAGTTCAGTGGTTTTTTTCCGAAATTCGTCGAAATCCGACTGAAATTCATTTGATTTGTACACCGAAAGTCACAGTGATTTCCCTTTGGTGCCAGGCGCGCTCCCTCATCGGCTCCGACGCGTCGGGGCTGTCGGACCCGTTCGCGCGGGTGGTGATCGGCGAGTACTGCCGCACCACGCAGGTCATCGACGAGACCCTGAGCCCCACCTGGGACGAGCTGCTGGTGTTCGACGACGTGCTCGTCTACGGCACCAAGGAGGAGATCAAGAAGGACCCGCCCACCATCATCATCGAGGTCTTCGACCAGGACAAAGTGGTGGGTCCATTTTTCAATTTTTAAAAATTTTGTTCTGTGCACACTCCGAAGCCGTTGGTGTTTCCTTACCACTCCAGTGGCACTCCGTTTATATTTAAAACCCAAACCATTTTCGGCGCCTCCAGGGCAAGTCCGAGTTCATCGGGCGCGCCATGGCCAAGCCGCACGTCAAGATGCTGGACGAGCCGTACCAGAAGCCCGAGTTCCCGCCGTCGCTGGAGTGGTACGAGATCAGCCGCGGCCCGGACCACGCCGGCGAGCTGCTGGCCACCTTCGAGCTCATCGAGGTGGCGTCCTCGCCGCGCGGCGCGCAGGGCCCCGGCCAGGACGTGCCCGAGCTGCCCACGCCCAAGGACACCGTGGTGGCCAGCAGCCAGCAGGACAAGGGGCCCGTGCTGCCCGTGCCGCGCGGCATCAGGCCCACCCTCGCCAAGTACCGGTGCGGCACACTTCAGACTCATTCCGAGTTCGGTCGCCCTGTCTCTCTCACACTCATTGGGCGTCCCCCATGGGTGCGAGAGAGACAGCGATAAAAACGAAAACGATCCTGTCGCAGGATCGAGGTGCTGTTCTGGGGGTTGCGCGACCTCAAGCGGGTGCACCTCATGAAGGTGGACCACCCCAGGGTCGACATCGAGTGCGCGGGCCACATCCTGTACTCGTCCGTCATCCAGAACGCCAAGAAGAACCCCAACTTCAGCACGCCGGTCAAGTTCCTGGACCTGGTGGGCTGCCGCAGTTCCAGAGTATCGTCAAGCGGGACGTTGCACAGTGGGCCAGAAGAACGGCATCGGCGGCCAAAACCCCTAAACGCGTTTTGAGCTCCAGAGTCGCTAAGCAGGCCTGGAACCGAACGTGTGACCCGCACCAATGGACTCCTCGTTCGGAGAGCAATCCATTGGTGGGGTCACACATTCGGTTCGAATCCCATTTAGGGTCATTCCATCCTACTTTTACATCCCGTTACATCGACCCCCTCCGATTTGCTCCAAATTTTGGTCAAATGTTACCTACCTATAGATAAGTCGTCCACCAAAAAATTAGACCTCTACAATGCATGGTTTGGATAAAAACGCATTTTTTCATTTTGACCATTTTTTCTTAAATTAGTGTAGTTTTTTACGAAAACGGCTATAACTTCCTTTCTAATCGCAAGACTCCGTTCAAACTTGGTACTCCCACTCAAAATTGAACAAGGAATCCAAATCTGCCGTCGGAATTGACCTAGGGTCCCCCAAAGTTGGTCAAATGTCCAAAATACGAAAAAAATTGACATTTTTGCCAATACTTAGCTGCAACACTTACAGGGCTCCTAGACAGCTCAAAATCTTCAGAAAAGTGCCCTCTTTAAGAATCTGAATGCAGAAGTCCCAGTATATGCTTCCTAAGGGTCAGTTTTTGACCAAAACGCGAAAACCGCCCAAAACCGCTAGTTTCACCCTCCCACGGACGCCACCTGGGCGGCACGGGTCACTCCGCGTGTTTGAAGGACTAGCTGGGTCATTTTGGGGTGCAGGTGGGCACCCCGCACTGTAAATTACTTTAGAACGAAGGCCCACGCGCCTCCAAGGTCGCACACAATTAGGCGCACATCACGTATTTTGCCCAGATTCGGAATTCGGATCTAGCTCTCTTACTGCCACCCCTTCCATCGACAAAATTTAGCTGGCCCGGTGCACGTTGCACCTTTCCCTGAAGTTTTGTGTAAAGTGAACTTGATTGAGTTAAATGATGTTCAATTTGAACTGCCAACATTCGTAGATCATAGTTTAAATTTGCGTGCCAGGAGCCGCCAACAATTGCTGCGTAGCAAATAGGGGGTCTACAAAATTAATCTGAATATTAATAAAAAACAAGAGACACAATGAAAAATTTTCTCTGTTCTTCAATTTTACTCTTCCCATCAAATTTTTCTCAGCCTTCTCACCGGCGGCCAGAAGCACTCTTCCTGGGCAGGCCACCAACAGCACTGCAGAGGTCGACGGGATGGCCTACCTCCAGGCGCTACGCTGCTCATTCCGAATCTAGGCAAAATACGTGATGTGCGCCTAATTGTGTGCGACCTTGGAGGCGCGTGGGCCTTCGTTCTAGAGTACTTTACAGTGCTGGGTGCCCACCTGCACCCCAAAATGACCCAGCTAGTCCTTCAAACACGCGGAGGGACCCGTGCCGCCCAGGTGGCGTCCGTGGGAGGGTGAAACTAGCGGTTTTGGGCGGTTTTCGCGTTTTGGTCAAAAACTGACCCTTAGGAAGCATATACTGGGACTTCTGCATTCAGATTCTTAAAGAGGGCACTTTTCTGAAGATTTTGAGCTGTCTAGGAGCCCTGTAAGTGTTGCAGCTAAGTATTGGCAAAAATGTCAATTTTTTTCGTATTTTGGACATTTGACCAACTTTGGGGGACCCTAGGTCAATTCCGACGACAGATTTGGATTCCTTGTTCAATTTCGAGTGGGAGTACCAAGTTTGAACGGAGTCTTGCGATTAGAAAGGAAGTTATAGCCGTTTTCGTAAAAAACTACACTAATTTAAGAAAAAATGGTCAAAATGAAAAAATGCGTTTTTAGCCAAACCATGCATTGTAGAGGTCTAATTTTTTGGTGGACGACTTATCTATAGGTAGGTAACATTTGACCAAAATTTGGAGCAAATCGGAGGGGGTCGATGTAACGGGATGTAAAAGTAGGATGGAATGACCCTTTAGCGACTCTGGAGCTCAAAACGCGTCCTGGGTTTTTGACCGCCACCACCGGTATTCTGGCCCACTGTGCGGCGCAGGGCAGAGTCCGTTTCTAACAAAGTGTGCCGCTCTGCTTCGCCTCCCCCAGGAGCTGCCCGAGCAGGAGCTGTACCGACCGCCGCTCACCATCCGCGCCGTGGACTGCCGCAGCTTCGGCCGCTACACGCTGGTCGGCACGCACATGATCAACACCATCCACAAGTACATGTACACGCCGCTCACCAAGCGGGAGCGCGAGGCCGAGGAGCGCAAGAAGTCCCTGCAGCAGCTGCAGAGTAAGAAAGAAGACCTCGTCCACGCGCGTTCACGCCCCTCGCTGCCCTCGCCCCCTCGTCCTCTCGACGTGCCGCCACTGCTGTCTCTCTCGCACGCGAGGCCCGTTCCGCACGGGTGCGAGAGAGACAGAGCGAGATCCGGCTGCTCCTCGCGCTGCTCGTCGCGCTGGCGGCGGCGCGCTTTTGACATTTGATCGCGCCGTCCCCATGAGAAGAAAGGGCCGCCCTTTGTACTGCATTCCGCTGCAGATTCGTCGCCCTGTCTCTCTCGCACGCGTGGGGCGCCCCGTAGGCCCTTACGGGTGCGAGAGAGACCGAGCGACGAAACGAGCCATCGCGTTCCCTCAGCGCCCTTTTGACGCGGAAGGGCCGCGCCGCCGCGTCTCAAAGAAGGGGTGAACGATGTACGCGGAATGCGCAACGAATTACGGGGTTTTGATTTTCCCGCCACTCCACTGTCCTTCGCAGACATGGAGGCGAACGCCGCGGGCCTCGGACACCACCCCGCCGTCGTCATCTCGCACGACGACCACGAGCTCAGCCCGCTCATCTCCAAGGAGACCGCCATCTCGCTGGACTACGGCGTAAGTCGCGTTCTCGTCGACCGTGGTTCGATTCCCTGCGGCCGCCGGCTCAAGTTGTTGTTGTTGCTGGCAGGGCACCGGCGTGCACGCCAAGCGGGACGGCAAGTCCTCGGGGCAGCGCAAGCGCAAGCAGAGCGTGGACGACGCGGACGGCGACGAGAGCTCGCGGGACTGGTGGACCAAGTACTTCGCCTCCGTGGAGGCCATGATTGAGGTGAGCAGCGCGCCGACGGAACTTCCTTTTCGAAAACCACCCCGGAGCACAGTGGGCCAGCAGACGGGTGGAGGCGGCCAAAGCTCCAGAGTCGCTAAATGGGACTCGAAATGAACGTGTGACCCCATCAATGGATTGCTTTCCGAACGCGGAATCCATTGGTGGGGTCACACGTTCGGTTCGAGTGCTATTTAGCAACTCTGGAGCTCAAAACGCGTCTAGAGTTTTGGCCGCCTCCACCGGTCTTCTGGCCCACTGTGCGGAGGGTTGTCATTCATTTTCATTTCTGGGAACCAGGAGAGCAAGGAGGCCCGCAAGGAGACGGCCCTGGCGACGCAGCAGAACGGCCTGGTGCCCGCCCTGGAGGACGGCGGCGGCGACGGCGGCGGGGGCGGCGGCGCGGGCGGCGGCCTGCACGGCGGCGCGCAGGGGGCGGCGGCCGGGGGCCGGCGCCACTCGGCCGCCATCTCCGAGCGCTCCGAGCACTCCCACAAGAAGAAGAGCCACACGCTGAAGGGCACGGCGGCCGCCGCCAAGTTCGTCGCCAGGCTCAGCCCCAAGAGCGCCCGCAGGCACCGCGAGTCCCGCACCGCCCTCACAAAGGCGAGCACGCTGCAAAATCATTATTATCCTTGCAGTGTCGAAACACGCGGGGTTGAAAAAACTGTCTGTGTTTTTTTTTTTTTTTTCAGGTGTACCCCAACGAGCTGGAGGCGCAGCATGAGTATAACGGCTTCAAGGAGTGGCTGCTGACGTTTGACCTGCTGCGGGGCAAGAAGACGGGCGACGAGGCCGAGGACGAGAGCAGGGTGGTGGGGGTCTTCAAGGTGCGCAGAATGCTTACAGTGTACTCTAGCGCCAACGCACGTGTTGCTGCAGGGCTACATCAAGGCGTACCGTTGCACAAAGGGCCAGAAGACCGGCGCCGACGGCCAAAACTCTAGACGCGTTTTGAGCTCCAGACTCGCTGAATAGGACTCGAACCGAGCGTGTGACCCCACCAATGAATTGCTCTCCGAACGAGGAACCCATTGGTGGGGTCACACGTTCGGTTTGAATCCTGTTTCGAGACACTGGAGCTCAAAACGCTTCTCGAGCTTTGGCCGCCTCCACCGGTCTTCTGCCCCACTGTGCGCTGGCCGCTCTTACAGTGCATTGCTCGTGTTGCTGCAGGGCGCCATCAAGGTGTACCGCTGGCCGCTGCCCAAGGACGTGGAGGACCACACCATCATGGGCTTCGACCCCCAGTACGGCTTCTTCCAGGGCCTGCCCTCCAACGAGCCCATCCACGTGCTGGTGCGCGTGTACATCGTCAAGGCCAACGACCTGCACCCCATGGACCTCAACGGCAAGGCCGACCCCTACATCGTGCTGCAGCTGGGCTCCAAGCGCATCAGTGACAAGGACAACTACATCTCCAAGCAGCTCAACCCCGTGTTCGGCAAGTGAGTGCATCCAAAGTCCAGTCCACGACAGTGCAGTTTACCCCAGCCGCCAGCGTCTACGGGCGGCAGGGGCGGGGAATGCCTCAAAAGTTGCCTACGTACAGGAGTGTGAAGGTTTGCCTACCTCTCGGGCTGTGCCGCCTGCAGCAGACTGATTCCGAGAGTCGTTTTCGTCGCTCTGCCTTGCTCGCACTCAAGGAGCGTCCCGTGTAAGTGGGAGAGTGACAGAGCGACGGAAACGACTCCCTGGACCAGTCTGAGGAGGGGCGACGCCCCATCCGCGCCTGCCCACGTCATCCCTTATGCCCGTGCTGCAGGTGCTTCGAGTTCGAGGCCACGTTCCCCCAGGACTCCATGCTCACCGTGCAGATCCTGGACTGGGACCTGGTGGGCTCGGACGACCTGATCGGCGAGACTCGGATCGACCTGGAGAACCGCTTCTACAGCAGGCACCGCGCCACCTGCGGCATCGCCGCCAAATACGAGGAGTAAGTCACAGTGGGGGCGACCAAACGCTCATGCTCTCGGCGGCCACGGCCTCGAAAGCGTGCAACAAGTTGTGGGCAAACTTGGTTGGGAAAACAACGACTGACTGGAAACTTGGTGCCGACGTCTGCCGACAGCACGGGCTACAACCAGTGGCGCGACCCGATGAAGCCCAGCCAGATCCTGGCCAAGCTCTGCAAGGACGGCAAGCTGGAGCCGCCCGCCTACTCCAGCGGCAAAGTCAAAGTGGGCCGCCGAACTTTCTTCCTGCAGAGCGACGACTTCGAAGGCGGCTTCAGCCCCAAGGGTGAGTGGCTGGAGATGGAGCCACGGCGATGGAACCGACCACGCGCACCGATTCCGAGAGTCGTTTTCGTCGCTCTGTCTCTCTCGCGCTTAAAGGGGACCGCCCGTGAGTGCGAGAGAGACAGAGCGACGGACGCGACTCTCGGAACCAGGCTGCTGGAGCGGGCCGAGATGAGCTGCCGCTTTGACGTCATTAGAAAACTACGCCCGGCCCGCAGTCCCTGTTCGAGACACTAATTTTGTTTTGAAATTCCACTTACTTCTGCTATACCTTGGAAGAAATACTCGACGTCCCGCGTGCATGAAGATACTGCGGCAAAAAAATGAAAAATAATCTTTATTTTGCTGAGTTTCTCCGTCTGCCGCAGTCCTGGAGGAGCACATGGCCCTGGCGGTGCTGCACCGGTGGCACGAGTTCCCGCGCATCGGCTGCCAGCTCGTGCCGGAGCACATCGAGACCAGGCCGCTGTACAACGCGGACAAGCCGGGCATCGAGCAGGTGCGGCACGCAAGTGCAGTACCGGTGGAGGCGGCCAAAACTCCGGACGCGTTTTGAGCTCCAGAGTCGCTAACCAGGACTCGATTTGAACGCGTGACCCCACCATTGGATTGCTCTTCTGACGAGGAATCCATTGGTGGGGTCACACGTTCGGTTCGAGTCCTGTTTAGCGACTCTGGAGCTCAAAAAGTCTTGAATTTTGACCGTTTCCCAGGGCAAGCTGGAGATGTGGGTGGACATGTTCCCCATGGACATGCCGCTGCCGGGGCCCTCGCTGGACATCTCACCGAGGAAGCCCAAGTCGTACGAGCTGCGCGTCGTCATCTGGAACACGGACGACGTGGTGCTCGAGGACGACGCATTCTTCACCGGCGAGAAGATGTCCGACATCTACGTCAAGGGGTGAGTCCATGCCGAGCAACCGACGTTTTGAGCTCCAGAGTCGCTAAATGGGACTCGAACCGAACGTGTGACCCCACCAATGGATTCCTCGTTCGGAGAGCAATCCATTGGTGAGGTCACACGCTCGATTCGAGCCCTTTTTAGCGACTCCGAATCTCAAAACGCGTCTTCAGTTTGGGCCGCCGGCGCTGGTCTTCTGGCGTACTGAATACTTTTCGATTACCTTTTTCTTCACTCGGCGCCGACTGCAAAGCTGTTATTCGAGCGGTTTTTCGAACCCCCGACTCTTTCCTCCACAGCTGGCTCAAGGGCCCCGAGGACTGCCAGTGCACAGACATCCACTACCGGTCGCTGACCGGCGAGGGCAACTTCAACTGGCGGTTCGTGTTCCCCTTCGACTACCTGGTGGCCGAGGAGAAGATCGTCATCTCCAGGAAGGAGTCCATGTTCTCCTGGGACGAGACGGAGTGCAAGATCCCGGCCAGGCTGGAGCTGCAAGTCTGGGACGCCGACCACTTCTCGGCCGACGACTTTCTGGGTGAGGACGAGAGGCGATCTAAATTTTAATGAGTTGTCAAAAAGTTTGTTTGGCTGATTGTCCTGTGCTGTCCCAGGCGCCATCACGCTGGACCTGAACCGCTTCCCGCGAGGCGCCAAGAGCTCCAAGCTGTGCACGCTGAGCATGCTGGGGACGGACGTGTCCGTGCCTATGGTCAACATCTTCAAGCAGAAGCGCGTCAAGGGCTGGTGGCCCTTCTACGTCAAGAAGGAGAACGAGGAGATGGAACTGACGGCAAGTACTACCAGTGACTACCAGGCGGCCCACAGTGGGCCAGAAGACCGGTGGAGGTGGCCAAAATTCTGGACCGGTTTTGAACTCCCCAGAGTCGCTAAAAGGGAATCGAACCGAACGTACGACCTCAGCAATGGATTGCTCTCCGAACAAGGAATCCATTGATGGGGTCACGCGTTCGGTACGAGTCCTGTTTAGTGACTCTGCAGCTCGAAACGCGTCCAGAATTTTGGCCGCCTCCGCCGGTTTTCTCTGGCCCACTGTGCGGCCTTTTTGCCTACTTCCGGGGGTCGGAGTATGCCTTTCAGGTGTCATGGGGTGGGGGTTGGGGCCTTTCCGCGTATCCGCGCCTGGCAAGTGACCGGAAACGGCGCGCGAACATTATAAGCAGCGGAGCATCCTGGGAATTTTTCACCCACTTATCTATGTGTCAAAACTTGACAGTGCTGAAACAAACACAAGTAGAACTTAAATTTGTGGTGCAGGGCAAAGTGGAGGCGGAGATCCATCTGCTGACCAAGGAGGAGGCGGAGAGGAACCCGGCCGGCCTGGGCAGGAACGAGCCGGACCCCCTGGAGAAGCCCAAGTACGTCCCCGTCCTCGATGTCGTCACGCGCGGCTCCAAAGAAATCGAAAACTAACCCATCTTGTTTGATGCTTCCCTTTTTTTTCAGTCGGCCAGATGCCTCCTTCATGTGGTTCCTGAACCCGCTCAAGTCCATCCGCTACATCGTGTGGCACAACTACAAGTGGGCCATCCTCAAGGTCTTCATCGTCCTGGCCGTGGCCATCATGCTGCTGCTCTTCTTCTACTCCGTGCCCGGCTACACCGTCAAGAAGATGCTGGGCGCGTGAAGCGCGCGCGGTGGCGCCATAATGACAATCAAAACATTTGCAATCATCGCCATCGTGTGTACATATAATAAAATCGACTCCACAAAACAAACAAAAAACAAAAAAGACTCCTGCATGACGTAACGTGTGCTTTGCATCGCTACCAAAGGGTATTGTAACGTTATTTTAATCGTTGTTTGTAAATTGAAGCGACTGTGAGGCACTGTGGGTGTGGACTCGCCGAAGCAGGGCAGTGCCAGTGTCGGCCAGTGCGCCGGCAAGTTGGCAACCCATCACACACCGTCAGCCACATATCTATTTACGAGTATGACGTATAGCTTTCGAGGACATTGCACTTTAGACGGTAGAGAGAGGGGGTCGACAGCAATAAACAACAATAACTTGTAACCAGTCGATGATATTATTTATTTTAGAGTGCTTGGATATTACTGTACTGCTCACGTATTTTTATCCTGTTTTATCCGAAAGTGGGAGTGCTAATCAAAGGTTGTGAAGTTGTACATACTGTTGCACTAAGCTTGTTCATTGCCTTCTATATGTCGTCCTGGCGCGGCGATTCGAGAGTTATTTTCATTCGAGTGTTTCTCTCCCAGTTGTGGTACTTCCCCCTGTTGGCGCCCATTTGCATGAGACACTACAGACAAGTGGCAGCAAGCCCGTCGTACCTCCAAAAGTCCGAAATGGGCGCGGAAAATCAAAATGATGGGGCAGTACAAGTGAAGTCAGTGAAGGGTGTTTAAGGTGCACTTAGACAAGCCTCCTAGTTGACGTGACGAACAAAACAGCTGGCTGTTTTGCTGTTAAAGATTTTTTCTTATCGTGCTAATGTTTATGGTATTTTTATACAGTTTTGTTTGTTCGATTGTTGCTGTCATGTCGTGAGCGCCAAAAGGCGTCCTCGATTAAATTTTTAATTTATTTACTAAGATAAAATAATAAGCGTCCTTCTGCACTTTTTGGAACGATTTATCTTTAACAGGCGGCGAGCGTTGTGGAAACGAGGGGATTTAAAGTTTGGAATGTTGGCGGTCCCAGTTTCCAGACGCCTGCGTTTTTTGGCTGTGAGCAAAGGGGTGGGCACGGAGGCGTAGTGTAATTTTTTTTTCCTTTCCTCGGGATAGATAGGTATCGACTTTTTCTCGAAGTTTCAGTATCGGCTCTATAGTGTATGTGCTTATTATCTCTGCTTCCGACTTGAAGTACTTGCTGTCGGTTTATCTCGCCAAATATCCAATCACGCGGCGAGAACGCACTCGGAAAATTGTCTGAGGCAATGTTAAAACATCTTTGGCGCAATAAAATGATTTGTTTTTCATTTCTCTGTTGGAACCCTTTCCTATCTCTCTCTTTTTCATCCGATTATGTCTTCTGTATTTATTGAGTGGTTGAACGAATGATTGCATTATGTCCGCTCCCTTTCATGTCACAATAATAGCGTGTAAGTTACCATGTGATGACAATGACTCAATAAACGGATGACCAAAGCAGGAGCCGCGTTGTATGACTTGCTGTTTCCAGAGGCGCGCGCCACACACACGCAGACGCACACACTCGCACACGCACACTCATCTTAGGCGGCGCTTCGGCGCTAGACGCTACTCACCCCACCCACCAATCCACGGCGGTCACGTAGACGAGGAGGGGGGGAGATGAGGTGGCCCGAGAGAGAGGGAGAGAGACGGAAATAGCGTGCCGTAGCGTGCCGGCCGGCGAGATAGGCCAGGCTCAGCACACACAGGCGGCTCCAACGTTCGCTCGCTCGCTCTCGCTGGCCGGCCAGGTTCCAACAGTCATCGCGCACGCTATCATCTGCCGTCCAGTGTCGGGTCGGAGCAGTCAACAGTCAGTCGCTCCCCGTCCTCCAGAGCCTCCACTCCACAGCCATGGCGTCAGTGATGGATATCCTGAACACGGACAACCCCGTGTTCCGCGCGTACGTCTTCTACAGCTGCGTGCTGGTGCTCAAGCTGCTGGGCGTGGTCTTCCTCATCGGCAGGCAGCGCTACGCCAAGAAGGTGAGGCGAAGCGCGCGTTTTAGTTTGCCGCACTCAAACTTAACCTCCAAAACCGGACGGGTGTTGTGTTGTGACTGCGCGCCGCCCTGGGTTTACCCTGGTTTCTGTCATCTCCGTCTCTCTCGCGCCCGCCCGGCGGCGCCCCGGTGCGCACCCAGAGAGGACGCGCCACGCACCGTCAGGAACCTCGAAGTGCAGCGGCAGCAGCAGTGCAGCAGACGGCCGCCGCGGCGCCCAGAGAAGGGGAGAGGGGAAGGGGTAGAGCGGCCGTTGCGGCGTGGCGGTGGGGAGGGGGGGGGGGAGTCCGACCCAAACCACAAAGCTGCCCGTCACTGCGCCGCGAGGTCCGCTCTGCCCCGCGCCCCCCTCGCCCGCACCAGCTGGCCCGCCGACAGTGGGCTGGGCTGGCTGGCCGCGCCGCGGCACTAGTTGTTCTCGAGCCGGCGCCGGCGAGCCTGAGAGAAGAGAGTGTGCGTGTCGCCGTCGAGCCGACCACAGCGAGACGCTCCTTGCCCCAAGCCAACATGTCGTCCGCCGCGAGCCACGCCTGGTCCACCAGCAACCCGGTCTTCGCGGCCTACGTCTTCTACAGCTCCGTGCTCGTGCTCAAGCTCCTGTTCGTGGTCGTGCTCGTCGCGCGCCAGCGGTTCAGCAAGAAGGTCCTTACTAGCACAGACTGAAGGGTGTGCGTAGTGCGTTTCGGGTTCAAGGGCGCCTGCGCGCAGTGGGCTGGAGGACCGATGGAGGCGGCCAAAACTCTAGACGCGTTTTGAACTGCAGAGTCCCTAAATGAGACTCGAACCGAACGTGTGGCCCCACCAATGGATTGCTCTCCGAACGAGGAATCCATTGATGGGGTCACACGCTTGCTTCGAGTCCTGCTTAGCGACTCTCGAGCTCAAAACGCGTCTAGAATTTTAGCCGTCTCCACCGGTCTTCTGGCCCACTGTGCTGCGTGCATGCTTGCAGGCGTGCTTCAACCTAAAGCATGCTACGTATACGCACTCAGTTTTGTAGAGCAAGCGCCTCGGCGTTGTGGAGTCCAGCCCGGGACGACGCTTCGTGTCAGGCCGACGCACCGCGACGGCCACGACTGACGCGAGGCCAGATCTGGGCCCTTGTCTGGCCTGACACTTATCGGGACTCGAGTCCCAGAAGAGCCACCGAGTCACACTGTATTTTGTCGTTCATGACGAAACCGCAGCGACCTGCAAAGGCCCCGTGGATAAGCCAGGATAAGCGCGGCCGGATTGCCGGATCTGACGCAACGGCCAGATCTGTGCAGCGGTCAGACCGGACAGCGCGTTCCGTTCTTTTCCGTTGGTGATCCGGCCGAACGTGCAAGTCACTGTCGTCGTACACACGCTACACGACAGCGCGCTGTGGCTCCCGGTCCAAGTTCAAGGCCGTGCCACGGCGCCATGGCCGCCGGCTGCCGGTTGGCCGGGTTCCTGAGGAGGTGGCTGCCGTGACAGCCCACGTGCACTGTATCGTAATCGTGGGACTGTGGGGCCGTAACCGCTTCGGCTCCGCTTCGGTGCCTCTTCGGGCCCCTGCGTGGTAGGCCAGCCCGTCGCGCCCTGCGTCGTGCCTGGTGGCCTACCTGGCCGTTGCCAGGCGCCCTGCACCTCTCTGGGGAATGACGAATGACGGTTGAGGATTAACGAGATGTTTTTGTTTCAGATCTTCAGCAACCCCGAGGACCTCGTCGACAAGAAGAGCAAGGTGGTGTTCGGCGACGCTGATGTGGAGAGGCCGAGGCGGTAAGTTGGAATGATCTCGACTGATTCCGAGAGTCGTACTCGTCGCTCTGTCTCTCTCGCACTCATGGGCGTCTCCTATAGGTGCGAGAGAGACAGAGCGACGAAAACGACTCTCGGAATCAGCCTGCTGCTAGAGTGCGTCCGTCTCTGTTCCTAAGTTCAACGTTTGGCTTGCAGGGCTCACCTCAACGACCTGGAGAACATCCCCGCCTTCTGGATCACCGGCCTGCTGTACTGCCTGACCAACCCCAGCGCCTACCTGGCCATCAACCTGTTCAGGGCCTTCACCTTCGCCAGGATCGCCCACACCTTCGTGTACGCCGTGGTGCCCTTGCCCCAGCCCTCCAGGGCCCTCTCCTTCGCCGTCGGCTACGCCATCACCATCTACATGGCCGTGTCCACCCTGCTGCACTTCGCCTAGGCGCTCCCAGCGGACACTGATCTCTCTTCCGACCACAAGATACAGTGATGTGTGTTGTTTCATACATTGATGGGACGGCACTGCCCGACATGAAGTACCTGAAGTAGTCCTCACCAGCCACCAGCTTCAATGCTCATTCCACAGAACCCTTCGCATGGGCGCCAAGGCCTGGACTGATTCCGCGTTACCTGACCGATCAAAGCCATTAATTGTTCCGTGTAGTGTACATACCTGTTGAGTAATATATGTGTAGACATTGTCCTTTTTTAATGAAAGCCTGAAAATAAATTGTATTTTACCATAATCTCTTTTAATTAATTGAATCAATTCCTTTCGTCGTGAAGAAAATGTTAAAATTAAATAAGCCGTGCTTGGAGCACTGTAAAACAGTGGAAAACTTTTGATGCAATGATAGAGTTACTGCTCTCACAAAAAAAAAATTACAAAAAATTGAAAGCTTAGATATACTAGACCAGATAAGCTCTTCGGGTCGTTCCGCAGCTTGCCCCTTTCTGGCTTTTTAATCTGAAGTGGCCAGCTGCAGAACCAGTGTGTGATGTTTGCGCACACGAGCTTAACCCACACGTGCTTGAAATCAGACTGGGGAAAAGAGGGGGGGAGGGGGAGCTAGTGTATAAGAGATCCGACCGGCCGGCGACGGGGCACTCTTATCCGGCCCGGACGCAACTCGCCAGGCCAGATACCGACCAGTCGCCGACCTGCCCAGACCAGCCAAGACCTCCGAGCTCGCTGTCGCGATGGACTCCAGCAGAGCGAGCAACGGACGCTGCCCTGCGGCCAAGACTCAGCTGTCGCACTCTCCCGACTCACTGGTGAGAACGTGGGTAGTACTTTTCAGAGTGCCTTTGGTGGTGACAGCGTGTGGTGGATGCGTTGTAGGTGGACTGGATGGTGGATATCAGCTCCCTGCTGCACCCAACATTCAGCCCGATGGCCGATAAACCTCTGACCACTGCCCCCCCCCCCCTCTCCGCACCTTGCACAGAGGAAGGAAGAGAAATGTCAAATTTCACCCAACTTCCCTCTTTTTCTTTGACAGGATATTCAGAAAGTATTCAGCAAACTCTTGAGCCATGAGGACAGCTTTGACATGAAATCGGACTTTCGCAGTCCTGATAGGGCTTCCAAATGTACCTGGCATCTCGGTGCAGACCCAGTAACTTCGCCCCATGCCGCTTGGCAGCTGTAAGTAAATTTTTTCAAAGTGCAAGTGTAAAAAGTTGCATCTGATAAGGAAATTTTTCAGAAATGTGTACATTTTTTCTTACTTATATCAGGCCACCCCGAGAAAAAATTCTTCCCAGTATTCTGTCTGCCATTGGGAAAACACCCATGGTACGCCTGAATAAAATACCTAAGTCATGTGGACTTAGCTGTGAAATGGGTAAGTGTTTTTAATTGATGCAGGCATTGCATTGTTTTCAATTTTGATCTCAATAAAAATTGAAGTTTTTCTTCCTAGTTGTAAAATGTGAGTTCCTCAACCCTGCGGGTGGTGTCAAAGACCGCATTGCTCTGCGTATGGTTGAGGAGGCTGAAGAAAAGGGCCTGTTGAAACCTGGTGGAGTCATCATTGAGGCATCATCTGGAAACACTGGTATAGTGTGATTTCTCAGCCTTGTATCTTTAATTTATCAAAAATTTTATTCACTGTAATTTGAATTTTTCTTCAACTTTGTTACTTCTTTTTTTCAGGCATTGGGTTAGCCATGGTTGCTGCGGTCAAAGGATATCGCTGCATAATTTGTATTCCAGATAGAATGTCAATGGACAAGGTGCACACTTTGAATGCTCTTGGAGCTGAGGTCCTAAGAGTTGATTCCACAGCACCATTTGATTCACCTGACATGATAATAGCAGTATCGCAGCGCCTTCAAAGAGAAATCCCCAACTCTGTCCTCATGAATCAGGTAGTGTAAATTTTCAGTATCAGTGATATTAGCTTAAATTTGCTATTTTAATATTGATTTCGTGTGTTTTTTTCTAAATTTGCGCTTTAAAGTTTACGAATCCATCCAACCCATTGGCACATTACGAAACAACTGCTCAAGAAATCGTTGATGACTGTGGTGGGCAGGTGGATATGTTAGTATTTGGTGTTGGAACTGGGGGAACGGCAACTGGGCTCTGTAGAAAAATCAAAGAACTCTGTCCTAATGTGAAAATAATTGGAGCTGATCCAATGGGCTCAATTTTGGCCCAGCCTTCTCACCTAAACAAACCTGAAGTGCCCCTTGTAGTTGAGGGCATTGGATATGTCTTCGTACCCACAACTGCTGGTAAGTTGAATTCTTTTCTGGAATTGCCAAAACTAGTGCAGGCAAGTAATTTTTATTTTTTTCCTGCCTTGTTCATTTACTTTTGTGGTTTTCCATTCCAGATCGTAGCCTGATTGACCAGTGGTACAAAATTGAGGATGTAGAATCGTACACCATGGCTCGAAGGCTCATAAGGGAAGAAGGCTTTCTCAGTGGTGAGTTTATCGCCTTTATATGATGTGCATTTAAAAATGATGTAGATGAAATTCTTACTGAAAAAGTTGTTATAATTTATTTTAGGAGGAAGCAGTGGCTGTATAATGTCTGCAGCAGTTAAAGCAGCTGCAAGTCTCAAAGAAGGGCAGCGGTGTGTTGTTATTCTGCCTGACAATGTTCGCAATTATTTGACAAATTTCACAAATGACACTTGGATGGAAGCTAGAGGCCACATAGAATCACCTCTTAGTAAAAATCTGTGGTTAGTACAGTTTAATTTGTACTCGACTGATTGATGTAAAAAAGAGGTAATAAATTTAAAAATTTGCAATGTTTCAGGTGGAGTAATGAGAAAGTTTCCGCTCTAAAATTAAAACAGCCTTTGACTGTGTCGGGAGGCACATCATGCAAGCGATCACTTCAAATAATGAAAGAAGCAGGAATCAGTCAGTTGCCAGTTATCAATGATTTAGGGTAAGACTGTCAATTCTTTTGTTGGGGGCATCTTCCCTCCCTTGACAGATTTTAACATTCACACATTTTACAGAGTTGTATTTGGAGTGGTTACCAAGAAAAGCATATTGTCTGAATTGTCCAAGGGACTACTGAAGATGTCGGACCCATCAGAGAAAGCTATGCTTCGTTCTTTTAGAAAAATATCTTCAGACTTTACTTTGCTGAGAGCGTCCAAGTTTTTGGAAATAGAGCAATTTTTAGTTGTAACACAGAATCAAGGTAAAGTCAGAAAAATATTAGACAATTGCCATTTTTGAAATGATTATTTCAAAAACTGATTGAAATAATGACTGATCTTTGAACTTTTTCTGGATTGAAAGGTTTTACCCAGGATGAAGACACAACTATTCGTGTTCTGACTATGGATGACGTGCTTCGCTTTATCGAACCAAGAGAAGAGCAGAAGTGAATCAACAGAGCAATTTTCATTTTCAACAGCTGAGTGCTATTGGGATGAAATCACTACACTAATAACCATTCCACATTTAAAACATATCCCTTAACAATTGTTTAAAAAAAATTATTAAAATAAAATAAACTACAAGAGAATAGTTGCTGTCCTCATTCATCTGTTTGTCCACCTTTGCCTCTGTCACTACCCCGGCTTTTATTTTGACAAAAAGATAAAAAGTCGCGCCTCGATTTTCAGAGTTTCAGTCTGAGCGCCTGTGAGGTAGGCAACCCATCGCGCACCCGTGGCGGGCGGGGCGTACCGGGGCGCGCCCGCGCTGCTTTGCGCTGGGCAACCACTTCACGAAAGTGGCCCCACGAGGGCGCCACAGATTGCAGGCCACGCGGTGACCCATCACGACGATGGATCGACGGGTCAGTGTGTTGACAATGCTTCCCATTCGATGCCCCCTCCCCCCTCTTCCTGCCAGCCTCGACTCTATCACACGGAGTGGCCTCGCAATAACACTCCTGTTGAAGCAGCCGGTTGGGTGGGTCGGCCGGCACGATAGTGTAGTGCGGTGCCGTTTGCCGTTCGCCGCACGCGCGTCCAAAAGCAGTCGCAGTAACCGCATCCACTTCGCACCGAGCACTGGCACCCGGCACCCCTTAGCGTGAGTAGCCAAAGAGTCTCGCGTTTGCTTGCGTTCTTCCCCGCCTGGCACCCGCTATCGTGTCATAGGCTTTTGCAACCTTCTATGTCAATGGAAGTCATTATCGCATTACTTACATTCGTTGCTCCATGACTCATTATTAAAACTTTTAATTTGCTCAAAAAATATTTTACATAAATATGTACGACTTGCCTCAAGTAGAAGGACTGTTGTTTCAGTCAGAAGACGAGGAACCCCTTGATGATTTAAGTTGACTCAGACCGTGTCTCAATGACTAACGATATTCCTTTGTGTTGTAATATTGCTTGCCCAACTCGCAACTCAGCACTCAACACCGATGCTGATGCGGGGGCGCGTCGTAGCGGAGAGATCATTTCATCTCTGAAAATGTCTTGAACGGGATAATCCAAGCCCCATTTTTCAAGCCAGTTTGGTAACAGTCCTGCTCTAACAATAAATTTAGGAAGCACGCGATAAGTACAAGTGTTAGAAACAGGCATTCCCTGTGAAGGCTGAGAAACACAATGACACAGGCGCCATCTCTCGGGATATCGGCGCACTTCGACGTCACCCACTCCCCTTTCCCCCTCCCCCTCCCCTCCCCCTCCCGCTCATTCAACTTCTTCTGCTGTGCTGCCTCTGCCGACGCCGCCGGTTCGGAGCAACAGTTGCCTTTTTGTGATCCGCGTATTTCTCTTTGTTGGTCAGTCAAGCTGCGATCTCCTCCTCGCTTGCATTGCACATCACTTGTATTTTATTTCATTCGCTGTTGTCTTTTCTCAATCAGAGCTTCTGCTCCATTTTCTTCGTCATAACCTGTCTTTACTGGCCTGTAAACATCATGGTGAGCGTGGGAACCTGTTTCGAAATTTCCTTTGTGTCCATTATCATGAATAACATCACTTCCCAATGTCTTCATTCCCTATCATTCATACAGTATTTCATGTGTTTTATTTCTGAATCCTTCTTATATTACTCACATTTGCATTCTATTTTTCCGCTGCAGGACATGTCTGGAGTCTTTGAGAAGGTGGTCTCCAACAAGGGGACCATAGACATGAAAACTGAGTTTGTCCGCCCTGACAAAGTCAGTGGCTGTAAGTGGCACCTGGGTGCAGACGCTGCCAACTCCCCTCACTCGAAAGTGAAAGTGTAAGTCCTCGTCAGATTGCTTAATATTGCTCTTCCCACTGTATTTTAATTTTTCAATCTTTGTTGCAGTGAACCCCGTCCCAAGATTCTTCCAAACATTCTCTCTGCCGTTGGACAGACACCATTGGTTCGGTTGAACAATATTCCTAAATCATTTGGAATTCGCTGTGAAATGCGTAAGCCATCTTTCTCCCTCATTGAATGCAATGAAGCTTGAAAGTTCAAGCTCAATTGAAACTTTGCTTGCTTTCAGTTGTGAAGTGCGAGTTTTTAAGTCCTGGAGGTAGTGTCAAGGACCGCATTGCCCTTCGAATGATCGAGGATGCCGAAAAGCAAGGAATCCTGAAGCCAGGTGATGTCATCATTGAGCCTACATCTGGAAACACAGGTTGGTTTAAATTTATGAAAATTTCTGGTTTTTTTTTAGAAATATAATAGCACCAATTAACTAAACTGCCTATGTTCATGTGCAGGCATTGGTCTGACAATGGCTGCTGCTGTCAAGGGCTACCGAGTCATCATTGTAATGCCAGAGAAAATGTCCAATGAGAAAGTAAACACACTGAGGGCGCTTGGAGCAGAGATTCTCCGTACTCCTACAGCTGCTTCATTTGACTCCCCTGAGGGCCTCATTGCCGTAGCTCAGCGACTCCGTAAAGAGATTCCCAATTCTGTCATCTTGGATCAGGTAAGGATCCTTCACTAGTTCCAATTTGGTCTTTGGTAATTTTTTTTTAAATAAAAGGTATTTTTGTATTTTTTTTTCTTATAGTACCGAAACCCTGGAAATCCACTGGCCCATTATGACACAACTGGCCAGGAAATTGTCGATGCTTGTGAGGGAAAGCTGGATATGGTTGTAATGGGAGCTGGAACCGGTGGCACCATCACTGGTGTGGCCAGGAAAGTCAAGGAACAATGCCCCAATGCTAAAATCATTGGTGTGGACCCTCTCGGCTCCATCTTGGCTGAACCTGCAGAATTAAACAAAACTGATGTATCTTTCTATGAGGTGGAAGGGATTGGCTATGATTTCATCCCCACTGTCTGTGGTATGTGGAAATTTTCTGTTGCATCTCCGATTGATTCAGGCTTGGATAAAATTTCAACTTGTTTGTGAAACACTTATTATTTGTTTTCAGATCGATCTGTTGTTGATTCTTGGAGGAAGTCTAATGATAAAGAATCCCTCGTCATGGCACGAAGGCTCATCAGGGAGGAGGGTTTACTCTGCGGTGAGTACAGTCAATATTTATCTGACCTGCATGATTGAATAGCTTGCCTTTTTATTATTTGATATAACAATCTAACTTCCTTTCTCTAGGTGGAAGCAGTGGTGCTGTGATGTCTGAGGCGGTTAAGGCTGCTGCCAACTTGAAGGAGGGTCAGCGCTGTGTTGTTCTTCTACCAGACAACATTCGCAATTACATCACAAAATTTGTGAGCGATCAGTGGATGGAGGCAAGAGATTTCAAGGAGCCAGCTCCCAACAATGTTTGGTCAGTCACAGTGGTATCCTTTATCTTAGCAATTGTTCACTCTCAATACTAACTTGGTACTCTCCCTGTTTGTAGGTGGTGGTCTGAAAAAGTTTCATCTCTCAGACTTGAGGCCCCTCTAACAGTCAACCCATCAATTTCATGCCAGGAAGTTGTGGACATCATGAAACGGGAAGGCTATGATCAGCTACCCGCTGTTGATGACTTGGGGTGTGTATTTCCCTTTGTCCCTCTCAGTAATGTTATCATAAGTTACTATTTATTTTGATGCTTTTCAAATCTATTTTAACAGATGTGTACAAGGAATGGTAACTATGGCCAATTTGATGTCTCACATGACAAATGGCAAAGTGCAGGCATCTGACCCTGTGGAGAAAGTATTGTACCGTCAAATGCGGAAGATAACACTGGACACTCCCCTAAGCAGAGTTTCGAAGTTTTTAGAAATTGACCACTTTCTCCTAGTTGTTCACACTCAAAAACAATGTAAGTTGAATTGCTAAGCTGCTCACAGTTTGCTTTCCCAGTTTTGGCACACACGCTCATTAATATTATCCATTTTGTTTCTGATTGCAGACAGCAGTGTTGATTCTGCTCAAAGCAGGGAGTCCATTGTGGGGATTGTGACCCCAATTGACCTGCTTTGCTACATAACATCCCGAGAGGGACATGAAGGCACTGTTGACTCAGAGTGTTCATCTGTCAGTCACTAGGCTGATCTCATGTGATCTCATGGCTGATTTAAATTTACATTTTGTTTCCTTATTAACCCAGTGAGTGGTATTCAACTAACTGATGATGAATGAATTTGAATCGTTGTCTTATATTTCTGCAACTGTGTTGTAAAATTATCAATTTTTTGGAAACTGATATATATTTTTGTCTGAATGCAATCAATTGTGTGATTTCCATTTTGTGATTTCTTTAATGTCAGTTTGAGATGATACTCAATTATTGTTTTTAAATTATTCCAGTTGTATTTGAATTTTTTTCTATACCTTTAATTTATTTTGGCATACTTTAACATTATTTTATGAAGTATTCTTCCTTCATACTTGTTTTATAGTCTTCTTTTGTATTTTATAATTACACGTCACTAAATACCATCACATTTTCACTTGAAATAAATACTATTCAAATAAGTCTATGTCTCCTGCCTCAGTTCGCCCTTCACAGCCAGAAATGGCTCAGTCTTGTCGTCTGGGCCGCACGACGGAAGGCCTACCGTTCGTGCCGCCCAATTGAGTCCCGTCGACTCTGCGCCTTTCGGACTGGCGCTCCCACGCACTGCGCAGCAGACTGATGCCGAGAGTCGTTTTCGCCACTGTGCCTCTCTCGCACCTACACTACACGGGTCGCCTAAGTGTGCGAGAGAGACGGAACGACGAAAACGACTCTCGGAATCAGTCTGCAGTGCCAACGCGGTGGTCGCGGTGCGTGGCGTACGCGCTACGCGCCACTCATCGCGATCGAACCTCGTCAGCTGAAACGCCGTCGGCACACTTTGTCACGGGCGCGGGGTCGGGTCGGATTAACCGACGCGTCTCGAGGGCCCCATGAGGGGTCGTCGGTCTTTGTCTTTCTTATTTGCGAGACCCAGGCTCGCTCTGCAGACTAATTCCGAGGACCGCAGTCGTCCGCGCTGTCTCTCTCCCCCCAATCGGAGACGCCCCTTGGGCGTCAGAGAGACAGAGCGACGTAGGCAGTCCGCGGCATCAGCCTGCAGGTGCGAGAGGGAATGCCCTCCAAGGGGAGGGAGGCGACCTTCAGAACAGCCGCGGCCGACCCGATATGGGGTTGTACAAGTCCAAGATCATCTCCCTGAGCGTGGTGGGTGGAGTGAGGAAGTTGTCCTGCGTGACCGTCTTCTCCTGGTGCCGCTTGAGCAGGTGGATGGTGTACTGGTCCCGCCACTCCGCCCACACCTCGTTGGCCTTGAACACCTTGTGGATGAGGTAGTGCACCCCGAAGAGCAGCTTGACCCGGTGGATGTGCTCGGGCCGCTTGTACAGCACCTCCACGGTGGGCCGCTCCCCCGCGTTGTAGTACCACTTGTCCTTGAAGTAGGCGCCGCGGTACGTCTCCAGCCACTCGTTGAGGAAGCGGGCGTCGGGGTGCGCCACGATCACCTGGGAGGCAAAAGCAAAATTTACAGTGAGCGGGATTCTCAGCCAATGTTGCTGCATACGTAGACAAAAATTCCAGCGATCCACCGCGTAGAAAGGGTTGCCTGCCTGCAAGGCAAACATGAGGGTTTTCCTTTTGAGAAGTTGCCTCGGGTGTGGAGGTGGGAATTTTTGCCTTATATGGCAGCACTGCTTCTTCTCCCACCCGGGCCAAAACGGATACATGGCGTGGAGCCCCCCGCCCAAAAAAGGGCATCTAGTGAACCGCCTGAAAGGAAGGCAAAACGCCTCACTTTGCCACTGCAAGTAGGCAAAAAGTGCTACTCTCCCCTTCAAATACCTCTGGATCCGCACTCTAGACGCGTTTATGAGCTCCAGAGTCGCTAAAAGGGACTCGAACCGAGCGTGTGACCCCACCACCGGATTCCTCGTTCGGAGAGCAATCCATTGGTGGGGTCACACGTTCGGTTCGAGTCCCATTATCGACTCTGAAGCTCAATTTTGACCGCTCCGCCGGTCCTCTGGCCCACTGTGATCCGCCACTGCTTGCTGACCTGCGTGCCGAGGAACTGGTCGTCGTCCCAGCCGATGGCGAGCTCGAAGCGGCGGAAGGGGTCGAGCGACTTGACCTGGTAGGAGTCGTTGTCGAGGAAGATGCCGCCGTACTTCATGAGGATGCGGATGCGCGTGATGTCGCCGGCGTGCCAGACGCGGTTGCCGTTGTCCATGGGCTGGCCGAAGATCTCGCTGGGCAGGTCGACGTGCACCATCTCCGTCACGTCGGCGAAGCCCGGCGTCATGAGCAGCTTCTCCCAGAGCTCGCCGCGGAAGCGCTTCACGTTGGTGTGGAAGAAGAGCCGCTCGGGCTTCTGGTGGCGCAGCGCCGACAGCACCACCACGAAGTCCAGGAAGTCGAACTCCTCCTGGTTGAAGCGCAGGAAGTGCACGAAGTTGGGCACGATGTACTCGCCCGACGCGTCGCCGGTCTCGTTGTTGAAGCCTGGCACACCGTGCACGTGGAGGTCGCAGTGAGTCACAGATAAGACACAGGAAAAAAATGGTGAAGGACCGGTATTTGAACCCAGGCCCGGCGGCTCACCTTCGAAGTTTCGCTTTTCCCGCTTGGGCGGCACGTACGGCTCCTTGGCCAGGATGATCCTCATGGCGGCCTCGGGCAGCACCGTGGGGTCGCCGTCGGGGAGGGGCAGCAGGTCCAGCAGCTCCTGGGGGTCGGGCTGCTCCCAGTTGGTGATGCGGTGGTAGTGCTTGGCGGGCCAGCGCGACCCGCGCAGCGTCCACGCGTAGAGGAGGATGAGGAGCACGGCGATCAAGGGCACCAGGAGCATCCGCCGGCTCGCGCCCATGGCTTTCATGGCGCCCAGCAGCCTGTACGACGGCTTCCTATCCCGCTGCCGAAAGGAAGGCGATTGCTTGATAAACACTGCTCAACGCGCGGCTCTGAAGATTACGCGTGAATTAACCCGCCCTGCCGCGAAACGTGTGTGGCATACGGCTCGCAAAGTTTGGATTTGCAATCTGGTTGCACTCGCGAGAAAAGACAACTTTCTGTCATGACCGTGACATTTGCCAGGCCAAGGCCCTTTGCACTATCTTGATCAAAGAAGCCGTAGCAAATAATTAACTCAGATACCTGACTTGAACGACAGTGACTTGTCAAAGATTACATCGCTGAGGCGACGACACAGCATCCTAGAGAGCAGGTAGTCAAAATCAAGTCGTCGAACAATGTCATTTTGACATCAAAACGGACCAAATTTTGACAATAATCGTTCATTTACCTTGTAAGAAGAACAAGAGTAGAAAAAGGCGGCGGCGCGACGGAGTGTAGCGCGGTCCCCCACCAAGCAGAAGCCTCTGTCCGCTGCTTAACCTCGTTAGGCGTAAATAAATACTTTTAGGACTGTTTAAGGTTTAAATTTTAACTCTGTGTCAATTTTACGATGAGTATATTTGCAATGTTAAACGACGCTCGCGACCGAGGCCTGGAAAGAGGCTTCTGCTTGTTGTGGACCGCGCTACGCTCCGCCACGCCGACGGCGTCTTCTTCTCTTGTTCTTCTCACTCGGCAAGGTCCCCGCACTTTTTAATTCTCCATCCAAATACCATGATGGCGTCAAATCAACTCGCTTTCCACTTACCATGTTTACTGGAGCCCGCCTACAGCTGGGCCTACCGCTCGCGACACACTCCCGGCGCGTGTCTCGCCAAACTGGCGGCACGCGTCTTGCTGTGCGTGCGTGTGAGCGTGTGAGCGTGCCGCGATCGAGGGCGGCCGAACCCAACCCCAAACACGGACGCCGGGCGGCGGCGTCGACGTTGCGATCGCCGGCGACGTAGACGGTAAAGCAGGTCTCACGGGCGGCGGTGTCGGCGGCCAGGTCCGCGGCGTGGCGAAGTAGGTGTCACGGGCGGCGGCTTCGACGACTAGGTGCGCGGCGTGGCGCCGTAGGCGGTGAATCAGGTGTCGAGGGGCGGCGACGCCGTCGGCCAGGTGCGCGGCGTATCGCCGTAGACGGGTGGCGGTCTCGACGGCCAGGTGTGCGTCGCGTCGCCGTAGACGATGAAGCAGGTGCCACGGACGGCGGCCTCGACGGCCAGGTTCGCGGCGCGGCGCCGTAGACGATGAAGCAGGTGCCCGCGGCGTGCCGCCAGTGCAGGTGTCACGGGCGTGCCGCGCGAGGGACTAGCTGTTGGCGAGACGTGCAAACGCAGACTGATACGCAACGCCTTATCGCGCTGGGTACTATCAATTTTCGAAACGCGCCTGTCCTCCGCCACCACGCTAGTCCTTCCGGTCCTCGCCCCGCCGACCGCCGAGTGAACGCGTCTGATAAGCAAGGACCCCGGGACGCTATGACGCCGGTCACTTAAAAGCGGTACGAACTCGTAAATTTGCCCTGATTGTTCCGCTTTTGGTGAGATTTTTTCATTATCTAATCTGGCTTTAGTTCTGCCATGGAAGCCTCTATTCTCCTCTACGCCCCATGACTGTACCTCGGCCGGCGAAGGCTCAGTGAGTCCGTCGTTTGATGCATCGGATCGCCAACAGACTCTCCAATGTCCACCCACCCCCACATCACCCCACTTTCCTCCAGCTCTGCTGTCCTTGCCGGTGCACGGCATGGACCCCAGGGCAAGGGAACAGGTAGGCGGCAGCGCGACAACACTGTGAACGAAACCCCTACTATGCTTACACGGCGCGCTCAAGTCAGCGACTAGCACAAGTCACTCGAAACGCGGTCGGTTTACACGCCAGTGACTAGCTAGTATCTTAATTTTATTTTCATTTAATTTTTCAATTTTATGAATTTTGCTTCATAGCTTTTTCAATTATTCGAATTTTTCGAATATCAGAAATATAAAACACCTCAAATTATTTGAAATATGAATAAAAAAAGGTTATGTCATGGAAAGTGAGTGACTTGCTCTGAAACACTCTTTATGTGACCTTTCAATTTTTTCTGGACCTCAATTATGGTTAATACATTTATTGCTGCCCATATTTGACAATCTCTTGCCTTCAATTACTGGATTCAATCAAATATATTTGTCCACAATCCGAAAACAACCTCTGCTCTAAGTCATCATTCCCGTTTACACGGCTTTAAGTCAGCGCCTTACGTTAGTCAGTCACCGACTTACGGCTGACCGCCTTACGGTTGGTAACCAGGCGTTTACACGCAGTTTTGGTGCCTCACTAGCGCTAAGTCACGCACTAGCGGCGGCGTGTAAACATAGTACCCCACTACTTCAAACTCTGCCGCTATCACTCAAGTAGTGTCTGAGTTTTATTTTGTTTTTAGCAGATGATACGTTCACGTATCAGCGTGCTTGTACTCTCGTGCAGAGAGTACCGAGTTTCCGGCTAGCCAGGCAGCAGTTGCCTCCTTGCCTGACTGGCAAGCCTAGAAGAGGCCGAGCGCCTCGCCGGCAAGGCAGCGGCTGGCTGGCCTGCCTAGAAGAATATGAGCGGAGGGCCCTCAGCCTTGGAGTAATACTGATAGGGAGTCCTAACTAGAGCTGCACCTTTCTGTTTGCCAACGCCCTGAAGGCTTGATTTTCAACTTAGAGACTTTTCCAATAGCTCATCTTGTCACAAAAAGAGTGAGGATTTACGGGATGCAAACAGATTGGAGCTAACCCATACCGTTCCGGAGTTCAGGGCGTTTCTGTGCGTGGCACTAGGTGTCCGGCGAATCGTAGAGAGAGAAAGAGATAGTTTCCGAACTTTGCCACCATATAGCTCCTGACTGGGGCAACTTAGAAGGTTCTGGTTTTGAAAAATGGATTTAGAAGGCGAAGAAGATGGACGGGATGTAATCACCATCGATGAATTCGGTCGGTTTCATGGGGTGCATTTCCGACCGGGTGGTTTTCTCTCTCTAGCATTCGTCAGGACAGCTCGGCCCACCGCCGCGCCAGTTAGGACTCCCCACTGTATTACTCCAAGCCTCAGCGTGCCGCGCCGCGCCGCGCGTGCCGTCGCCCGCCGCACAATGAATCGGGGCGCCTGCGGGGGCTCGGGTTGCGCGCGCGGAGTATAACCTCGACACCCAGCTGGTACTCATGAAGTGCGTCCCTCACGTTGCGCGCTATGCCGCTCCCCTTCCTCTCGTCACGAGACGCTACTAGCACGCATCGCACAGCTGGCCCCCGCGCCCACGCCCCTTCCTCTGCCGAGATGCCACGTCCCGCCGCGCCCCGCCACACCCCGCAGCAGTTCACACACACACACACCCACTTGAACCTTGAGTGCGTAGAACGCATAGTGCAGCGCCCCCCCGAACCCCTGCCCCTCTCGAGAAGCGGCGCGCCGGCAGTCGGCAGAACACGCCACTCATACTTGCTTATCTTGAGCGTCTCGGGTTCGGGTGTCGCAGGGCGCGGCTGGCCGGCCCTGCTTAGAGATGTGGCTGACACGCTGCGTCCGGCGAGGCATTCCGCGCCCTAGTACCGAAAACAACTTTTACGGGTGTTGAGTATTCATGTGATTAGCCACCAAATTGTGCATCCTCGCTTTGAAACAACGAAAATGATACCCGACACAAGTGGTATCCGACATATGAGTGTCCCACCTCTGTCCCACCGACATTGCGAGCATGTTTAACACAAAACAATGGCACGTTAGGATATCCAAAAGTTAAAAAAAAATTGACATTTTCGTGAATTATTATGCGTAAGAAATTTGTCAAAAGAAGAGTTCCGAGTGTTAACTTTTCCAAATTAATTCACAAAATGTCACATTCGTCGACAAATTTTTCTACTCATCGTGGAGAAAAAAACCACCACACATTTAAATAAACATTCTCATTAGTATCATCCGCTTTCACGTTAGCGTTAGCGTAAACGTTTTTTTTTTTTTTTGACGGCCGGGTGTTCTACTTCCTTCGCGTCATCCGCCGCGCCAAGACAAGAGTCGTCCTCAGCGGGTCCCTCGCCATCAACCGCAGCCTGCCCATCATGGTACGCAGTAGCTCTGGTTACCAACGACCCCACCGGTAAAGCTAAAGCGTAGCCGTCTGTCACGCTTGATCTGAGGAGACACTGATTTCGCTTGAAAAAGAAGGGTATTGCTACGCTCTAGTTTTACCGGTGTCGATGACGGCGAGCAGGATGTGCCGCAGCAGTAACGCACAGTGGGCCAGAAGACCAGCGCAGGTCAAAACTCTAGACGCATTTTGAGCTCCAGAGTCGCTAAACAGGACTAGAACCGAGCGTGTGACCCCACGGACCCCACCAATGGATTCCTCGTTCGGAGAGCAATCCACTGATGGGGCTACACGTTCGGTTCGAGTCCCATTTAGCGACTCTGGAGCTCAAAACGCGTCCGGAATTTTGACCGCCTCCACTGGTCTTCTGGCCCACTGCGTAACCATGAGATTAGTGTAACGTTTCACCGGCCGCACAGTTCACCAACAAGCTGCTGACCTACATGGCGGTGCTTGCGCAGTTCGAGCTGGCCATCGGGACGAGCGTGAGGGACGAGAGATGAAAGGACTACAACAATAACAAACAACGCTGCTCAAAATGGTACAGTCTGTTAAGCAAGTCTGTAGCCGGTGACGGTCTCGATGTACGTCCTGATGTTCATGTTCCTCAGGTCCGTGTACACCCCGGGGTACTTGTCGTGGGCGCAGCCGACGCCCCAGGACACGACCCCCAGCAGCCGGGGCGACGAGTCCACGTCCGAGACGACGGTCAGCGGCCCGCCGGAGTCGCCCTGCACGATCCAGACGTTAGAACGATCGAAAGAATAAAAACGTTTCCGCTGCCTCCAGGAAAAGTACGAGTGTACCTGACAGGTGTCGCGGTGAGAGCCCTGCGCGCACACCATGTGCTCCGTGATGGGCAGGTTGAGCTTGCGGTACGTCTCGCTGCAGTGCTGGTGGTCCACGGGGTAGATGACCACCTTCTGCAGCACGTAGCTGCCGCCGTAGAAGTGGGACTCGGCCTTCTCCTGGAAGCGCGGCAAAGCGGAGGGCAGTTGCGGCGATACTCCGGGCGCTGCGGCCACCCCGGGACTACCCCCTGCCGCGGGCCGCGGGGTATCGCCAGCGGAGCGTCTCCACCCCACAGTGGGCCAGAAGACCGGTGGAGGCGGCCAAAACTCTTGACGCGTTTTGAGCTCCAGAGTAGTGTTCCGGATTGGGTGGGCGGTCAAAACCCGATGACTCCAGAGCGACTCTAGAACTCGGCCGGTGAATGCAGTGCCAGCCGCAGGCACTGCCGACGGGATAGCTTAGGCCCTACGCCAGCCTACTGACAGTGCCTGCGGGCGGCACTGCATTCACCGGCCGAGTTCTAGAGTCGCTCTGGAGTCATCGGGTTTTGACCGCCCACCCAATCCGGAACACTACTCCAGAGTCGCTAAATGGGACTCGAACCGATCGTGCGACCCCACCAATGAATTGCTCTTCGAACGAGGAATCGATTGGTGGGGTCACACGTGCGGTTCGTGTCCTGTTTAGCAACTCTGGAGCTCGAAGCGCGTCTAGAGTTTTGGCCGCCTCCACCGGTTTTCTGGCCCACTGGGCACCCCGACCAGGGCTTGCAAGCCGACTCACCTGCGTCAGCCCCCAGCCGGTGATGGTGAGCTGGTCCGAGTCCAGCAGCCGGTAGCCGGCGTCCACGATCCGGATGGGCTGCACGGCCTCCTCCAAGCGGATGAGCGGCTCGACGCGCACCAGCCCGATGTCCATGTCGAGGCCGTGGGTGTGCCAGTGCGGGTGCTGGTAGAAGGCCGTCGGGTAGAGCAGCTGGCCGCCGGTCACGGCCACCGAGGAGCCGGCGCGGAAGGAGCTGCCCTCCGTCGCGTTGCTGCAAGCGACGTCCGTTGGACCTCGGCAACCTCGGCCTCGGAGCACAGCGGGCCGGCGGCCAAAACTCTCGACGCGTTTTGAGCTCCAGAGTCGCTGAACAGGACTCCTACCGAGCGTGTGACCGTGTGAGCGGATTCCTCGTTCGGAGAGCAATCCATCGGTGGGGTCACACGTTCGGTTCGAGCCCTATTCAGCGACTCTGGAGTGTGACCCCACCAATGGATTCATCGTTCCGAGAGCAATCCATTGGTGGGGTCACTCGTTCGGTTCGAGCCCTATTTAGCGACTCTGGAGTGTGACCCCACCAATGGATTCCTCGTTCGGAGAGCAATCCATTGGTGGGGTCACTCGTTCGGTTCGAGCCCTATTTAGCGACTCTGGAGCTCAAAACGCGTCCGAGATTTTGACCGCCTCCACCGGTCCTCTGGCCCACTGTGCGGAGCGCGGCGGGGCGGACGCCTGTGAGGTAGGCAACCCACTCAGCCGTGCAGCACAGCGGGGCGGGCGCCTGTCAGCTAGGCAACCCATTACCATTACCATTAAGGGCTAGACCACACATGATCGTATGCCATTTCGGGCCCGACACATGCCCGCCTGCACTGCAAAACGAGACATGGCCGTCCTTACTAAGGTGACCCACCCGTCCCCGGAGCACGGCGGGCACGACACGAACCCGATCGGGCGGGAAGCGTGCGTAGCGTAACTGAGATTCGGTCGGGATTGCATAAAACGGCCTCGCTGACCGAGCAGCGAGCACCGGCGAAGCAGCCCTGCCTTGCCCGCCTCGGCCCGCATTGCAGCGTCGACAACTTGCAGCGGTTCGGTTTCGGTTCCCAGTGGTGGTCCCTGGCGGCCCTACTGCCCTGCAATCTCCATCTCATCGCCGTCTCCAGGGTCCGGCATCTCCGCCTGGATGCGGGACTTGGGCTGCGGGCGCACGGTGCACTGCACGGGACTGGCACTGCACTGCGAGGGGCTGTCGGTGCTCACCCTAGGCCTGTGCGATTAATCGAATAATCGAAATCGATTTCCGATTTTTAGTAATCGACGATTATTTTTGTGGACCGATTCGATGCTCGTAATCGAACTTAACGGAGTAAAATCGGTGGTCGATTTTCACCGATTAATAGGGTTTTGAAACGGTTATCGATTACATTTATTGTTGTTTATTAACAGAAGACCTGACAATCTTTGCACTGTACTTGAAAAGCCTTAACTGTGGACCATGTTTACGCTTTACGAATTCTATTTCTTTTCAGTTTTATTCAATTTATTGGGCAAGAAATAATTGATTGAGGGCGATTAATCGCAAATGTTCGATTATTGACAATTCGATTAATCGGTTTTCGTCGATTAATCGGCCTTGTTTCGATTGCCGATTACCGAGCATCGTATCGGTCGGCTTTTCGATTATTTCAATAATCGGTCGATTTCGATTTTGGACAATAATCGCACAGGCCTAGCTCACCCGTTGGGGAAGCAGTGTGCCGCCGAGATGAGCCACTCGTAGCTAATGATGGAGGCGCCGCAGTGCAGGGCGTTGTTGTACAGCCACGCCACCTGGCGGACAACAAGGCTCGCCGTCAGCGCCGTCGGCCAGTAGACTGATTCCGAGAGTCACACAGTGGGCCGGAAGACCGGTGGAGGCGGTCAAAATCCCGGACGGGTTTTGAGCTTCAGAGTCGCCAAAGGGACTTAAACCGAACGTGTGACCCCACCAATGCATTGCTCTCCGAACGAAGAGTCCATTGGTGGGGGTCACACGCTTGGTTCGAGTCCCATTTAGCGACTCTAGAGCTCAAAACGCGAGTTTTGGCCGCCGGTGCCGGTCTTCTGGCCCACTGTGAGTCGTTTTCATCGCCCTCTCTCACACTCATGGAGCGTCCCGTATAGGTGCCAGAGAGACAGGGCGACGGAAACGACTCTCGGAATCAGCCTGGAGCAGGCGGCGGCGACCGGCTTCACGGTGGGGGCAGTCTTTACCTGGTGCGGATAGTCTTTGATCTGGGCGTCCTCACCTCCAACGATGCGGCCGAAGTGGCGTCGCTGCGTGGGCGGCGCGTTTGGCGGCGCGTTGGGCGGCGCGCCCGGCCCGGGGGCGGCGGGGAGGCCAGGGACGCCCAGAGGGGGGCTCGGCGGCGCGGCGGCCGGCGGGGACCTGCCGGCCACTGGGGCCTGGGCGGCCTGGACACGCGGAGCACACCGTCACTAACGACACACGTCCCTGATTGACAGGTGTCAATAGACCGGTGGGCGACGTCCACAAGCAGACGACGCGGAGGGCGTAACTTGACTCTAGCGCCCGCCAGCCCGCCAGCCCGCCCACTTGCCGTGGCTGCCAGCCCTGCCAGCCCCGCCAGCCCGGCGTCCGACCTGTCAAGACCCGGTCTGATGGTGGCGGCGACTCTGACATGCCCCTGAGTGCCTTCCCTGGGACAAGGCGAAAAGGTGACAAGGCCCATCGGGGACCGCGAACCCCTCGCCTCCCTCACTCTGGGACGCGGCGGCGCGGTGTGGAGAGTGCAGTCTGGCCTGACAGTCTGGAAAAAGCCCCAAGTGGTCCTCGAACACCTCAAGCAGTCGAAGATTGCGCTGAGTGTTACACACTTTTTTTTTGGGGGGGGGGGGGGACATGTACACTGGGAACTCAACGACATACTCAAGTACGAAGTACTCGTGCATGAATGCTGCGGCAAGAGCGTTGTTTCACTGACTTACCCACGGTGCGGCCGGCTGGCCGTGGTACCCCTCCTGGCCCTGCATCTGGCCCTGCATCTGCCCCTGGCCGAGTGGCGGCCACTGCGCTGGAGCCCACTGCGCTGGCGACCACGGGACGTTGGCTGAAGGGTCACGCGGCAACAGCAACCTCGTCACTCGACGTCGGCGAAATGAGCGCAAAATCGGCCGCCGGCGGCGGGACTCGAACCTCGAACCCAGACTCGCGGCCACACCTCTACTCACGCGATGCCAGCACGCAGCCTAGGCAGGCGAGCAGCACGACGGCGACCAGGGGCACGGAAGCCACGACGACTGAAACAGCAAACGCTCAGCAAAACGACGGCGAAAATGACGGCCGCCGACGGGGATCGAACCATCGAACCCGGGCTCACGGACTCACTTGCGCGCGTTGTGGGTCTTGTGCCGCCTGCGCGTGGCATGGCGGCGCCCCGAGAAGTGGCCGCGGACTGGCGCGAAGAACGCCGGCGACGCCGACCAGTACACCGCCAAGATCGGGCGGACCCGCGGGACGGCCAAGCCGCTGCCACGCACTTCAGGGAGCGTCCCAGCCACTCGCCCGCGACGTCAAATCCCTTCTTCTCTCGGCGCGGCCGCGGGTTCGAATACCCAGCCTCGCACCGGCGTTTTCGCTCTCGTTCCCTCCGCGCGGTGACCGCGCTCGCCTTTCCTAGCGGTGTGCCTCCCTTCCCCCTCCCCGTCGATAACTGCAGACTGATTCCGAGAGTCGCTTTCGTCGCTCTGTCTCTCTCGCACTCTTGGGGCGTCCCGTGCTGGTGCGAGAGAGGCAGAGCGATGAAAACGACTCTCGGAGTGAGTCTGCTGCGGCCGGGCCGCAGGACGCCGTCGTCGCCGTCGGGGCCCGTGCACAGCGCGCAGAGCCTCCACGCCGCCGCGGACGCCGCAGACCCAGACCTGGTCGCCATGGCCGCCCCCGAGGCCCTCCTGCTGGCGGGGCTGCTGCTGCTGCTAGCGGTGCTCGGTAAGGGGTCATCCCCAAAGCGGGGTCACACTGAAAGATTCCAACGGCCGATGTAGCGCTGAGTGAAACCGAGCCACCTAGCGCCTCTGTGGAGGTCAAGTTCCTAGGGGGCGCCTCACAGGAGTCTAGGGCAGGAGGACTTTCCTGGCAGCAGGGGCGCTCGCGGCGCATGCGACGCTCGCACAGCTCGTGGAGTAGAGCCAGTCGAAGCAGCCACCGGCCGAAACTGGATCCGTAAAGTGAGACTGTTTTAGGCCTCTGCCAGGCGGGCCCCAGCCAGCTCAACTCGGCCAGCGGCGGCAGCATGCCCGCGCACAAGAAGATGCAGATCGTGGGGGGAACCTCAGCCGACATCAAGGATTTCGGTCACCAGGTAGGACGGTGCTGTTGCGACCGCGGGCCGCAGGGGTATCCATGTCCTGGGGAAAGAAGTGCCGGAGCGGGGCGCTGCACAGTGGGCCAGAAGACCGGTGGAGGCGGTCAAAACTCGAGACGCGTTTTGAGCGCCAGAGTCACTAAAAAGGACTCGAACCGAACGTGTGACCCCACCAATGGATTCCTCGTCCGGAGAGCAATCCATTGGTGGGGTCACTCGTTCGGTTCGAGTCCCGAGTGCGCTGTGCGCTCTAGCCGCGAGGCGCTGAACCAACCCCTCTATCTGGATTCTGGATCTCGCCTGACACCGACGCGTCACGCCTTTCACATCAAAGACCTGTCCGTGTCGAACCGCGCCGCGCCACCGCACTGCGATTGGCTGCGGGGTGCCAAGCCGGCCGGGCCGCCAACCTGAATGTGAATGCCGATCCGGGCAGGTCGGCGGGTGGGAATCTGAATCTGAATGGGGCGCTGCTGCAGATCAGCTGGCTGCGGCTGGGGAGGCACATGTGTGGCGGCTCCATCATCTCCCCCGACTACGTGGTCACGGCGGCGCACTGCTGCGTTGAGTAAGCCGCCCTACTCTCATGGTTCACTGACTGAAAGAAGTGTCACGGCCATGTACTACAGAAGTGCTGTCAAAATTTTCCCCATTTTCCAAAGCAAATGTCCTACGACTTGTTTGCTTCTTCTCCCAGCGTCAACCTCAACATCTCCGAGATCGTGGCGGGCAGCACGCTCATCCCCAACAGGGGCCGCGGCCAGACCACGCAGATCGTGGAGGTGCACCCGCACCCGGACTTCGACGCCATGTCCTACACGTGCGACGTGGCCCTGCTCAAGGTGTCGCCGCCCTTCAAGTTCGACGAGGTGGTGCGGCCCATCGCCATCGTGGACGTCGCCACCGCCCCCAAGACCGGCGACCAGGTCTACGTCACCGGCTGGGGGAAACTGTCGGTCAGTCCAGCTGACGCAACTCGCTCTGTCCCCCGAGACTGATTCCGAGAGTCGTTTTGGTCGCTCTGTCTCGCTGCAGTTCCGTAGGGTTGCGAGAGAGACAGAGCGACGAATCAGTGTTTGGAATCAGCCTGCCGCACAGTGGGCCAGAAGACCGGTGGAGGCGGCCAAAATCCCGAACGCGTTTTGAGCTCCAGAGTCGATAAATGGCCTCGAACCGAACGTGTGACCCCACCAATGGATTGCTCTCCGAACGAGGAATCCATCGGTGGGGTCACACGTTCGGTTCGAGTCCCATTTAGCGACTCTGGAGCCCAAAACGCGTCTAGAGTTTTGGCAGCCTCCACCGTTCTTCTGGCCCAACTGTGTGCCGCCTCCCTCCGTCTCGTTGTCTCGCTCTGCCTAGCGGTCCGGCAGTGACGTCACCGCGTGGGAACCCCCTTGACTGTCCCTCCAGGAGTTCGCCACGGCGGCGGCCACGATCCTGCAGAAGGTCAAGGTGCAGATGAAGGACTTTGACACGTGCCGCAACCGGTACGCCGAGATCCCCATGGTGCTGACCGAGACGACCTTCTGCGCCTCGGCGGACGGCAAGGACGCCTGCCAGGTGAGCACCGCCGCCCTCCTCGCGCGTGCAGCGCGGTCGAGGGTTCGAATCCCCGGTGGCTCACGTTTTCTTTTCGTCTGGGACCGTGCAGGGCGACAGTGGCGGCCCGCTGATCCAGAGGACCGAACACAAGGACTTCCTGCTGGGGATAGTGTCGTCCGGGAAAGGGTGCGCCCTCAAGGAGTTCCCGGGGCTGTACACGGACCTGCGCTCCGAGAAGATGCGGGCTTTCATCACCAAGATCACGGGCATGAAGCTGTAGCAGCAGCAGCAGACCATTTTCGGCATTATTAAATCCGCCACTGTCGCCGTGCTGTGCTGTGGACAAAGTCCCCTCCCCTTCCCCCTTTAACGCGCCCCAGCCCCCTCGCCTTGGCCGCGCTGCGTCGCCGAAATCCTTTTTGATCCCCCGCCTTGAACCCGACGCGATCCTCCCGGTTATGGAAATCCGGCGATCGCGGCGCGGGGCGGCACGGCCAGGCGCGGCGGAGACGCGACGCGCGTGCCGCATAATTTCTCATACTCGGCCGTGCGCGACTTGCGCGACGCGAACGTGGACGCCAACTAGGGGAAGTTTTCGATTATTAATTCCCCGGCCGGCATTCGGCGTGCCTTGGGGCGACAGAGACAGAGCGAGACCTCTCCGTTTTCGGTGGCCTTCGCGCTGAGATGACGCCTATGTTAGCCCGTTGGAGCGGCAGGGCAGCGAGGCAGCGAGGCGGCGCGCTAGAGACGCTGGACGGAGATGGCGCCGGGACGCTAGGGATGCTATAGAAAGGGGCACAAAGGCGGCAGCGCACAGTGGGCCAGAAGACGGGTGAGGCGGGCAAAACTCGAGACGCGTTTTGAGCTCCCAAGTCGCTAAACAGGCCTCGAACCGAACGTGTGACCCCACCAATGGATTCCTCGTTCGGAGAGCAGTCCATTGGTGGGGTCACACGTTCGGTTCGAGTCCTCTTTAGCGACTCTGGAGCTCAAAATGCGTCTCGAGTTTTGGCCGCCTCCACCGGTCTTCTGGCCCACTGTGCAGCGTGGCTGCGTCTCATTCTCGCGCTGTCGCCCTCTCGCTCCCACGCGTTGGTCGCATGCGTCGCCGACAAGGATGGACGATGAGAGGGCGAGAGGCTGGCCGGCCCGGCGCGGCGGCACCGCGTCATGAGGGCCCGGCCCAGCCGGCCGCCGCGGCGCGCGATTTGTGAATGGAGGGGGTGGGGTGGGGTGGGGCGGGGCGGTGGAGCGCCGCCAGCCAGTCGGCCGCCACCCACCCTCGGAGCCGGTCTAGTCGCAAAGACCGCTTACAGAACGCGCGGCGCGCGGCGTGCCCCACGCGTGGCCGAGACCCCCTGCACCGCGACGACGACGACGACGCCGACGCCGCGCCACAACAATGCCTCCGTGACGGCCTGACGGCGAAGCGGCCTCGGGGGTGCTGGCGCAGCGGAGCAGCGAAGCAGCGAAGCAGCGAAGCAGGCAAGTCTCCGTGGAGTTGCCGCGAGCGTGGCGCATCCCCATCCCCACTTCTGACCCCGCCACGCCCCGCCACGCCCCGCCACGCCCCGCCACGCCCCGCCACGCCCCGCCACGCCCCGCCACGCCCCGGGCAGTGGAAGTGGTAATTAACACGAGATGGCTTTATTGCTTTTATTTATCGTCGATGGAGCGCCCAGCGCGGAGTGCGGAGCGGCGCTGCCGATGGCGGATGGGTGTGCCTGGACGTGCCTGGGTGCGCCGTGCCAGTCGGGCTGCGCTGAAGGGCTGCCCCGTCAGGTCCATTAGTTCGGTTTTCAAATGCCAATTATTGGCTCCGCGATGCATGGACTGCGTGGGCGGGTGGCTGGGCCGGCGGCCGGAGGCTGTGGGAGCAGGGGAATGCCTGGAATGTCCTGGAGGCCCCCTGGCAGGGCAACGTGGTCGAGATGATGTTGAAGTGGTCAGCGTTTATCGTAAAATTCTCGACCTTCTGGGACAAATAAGTACTTTCATTTCGACTTATCAACGTAGGCGGGGCGGTCCGCCGCCTGAAGGAGATGGAGAGGCTGCCTCGCGCCTCGCGCCGCACAGTGGGCCGGAAGACCGGTGGAGGTGGTCATAAATACCGGACGCGTTTTGTGCTAAAGAGTCGCGAAATGAGACTCTAACCGAACCGAGCGTGTGACCCCACCAATGGATTCCTCGTTCGGATAGCAATCCATTGGTGGGTTCACACGTTCGTTTCCAGTCCTGTTTAGAGACTAACGCGTCTAGAATTTCGGCCGCCTGCGCCGGTCTTCTGGCCCACTGTGCCCCTCCCAAGCGGCATGTCGAACCAAATGGCTGTCAAAGCCACCGTCCTGCCGCGCCGCGTTGCCGTTCTTTTTGCCTATCGCCCTGGACGCCTCAAAAGCCGCCGCCACCAAACGCGGGGGAAATGCTACAAAAAGGCAATTGCAGAAAGAAAGTGTAGGTCAAGTCGCGGTGACGCAGCACCGGTCCCTGGGGGGCCCTGGGGCACGGGGTCCCTCGCGGGCTGGGGCGTGTGGCGGCCGAGGAACCGCCACCCCACGCCCCGCCCATCAGCGGCACGCCCTGCCTGGCCGTGGCGGCCGTGGCCTGGCCAAGCACGCGTCGCGCCGCGTCGCGCTGCACGGCGACCTGTTGCCTCAAAAAGCACCACAACGAACGCGGCAGCGCGGCACTGGCAGCAGCCGCGATGCATAGATTAACCGGATTAAATCCATTGTTTTAGCCGCCTCGCTCGCGGACGCTTTTTTAAAGCGGCGCGCGGTTCGGAAGGCAAAAACTCCGGAAGTTCAATAATCGCGTCCGGCCACCTCGCCGGCCACTCCTGACGCTACACTCAAAGCGTTGGGATTCCCAGTGCAGACCTGGAAAAAGAAGGGAAGCTGTTTGTGTTGGCGGTGGTGCACAGTGGATCGGAAGACCGGCACAGGCGGCCAAAAGTCTAGACGCGTTTTCAGCTCCAGAGTCACTAAACCAAGGGGGGCTGACTCTCCCGAACCGTGTACGAAGTATTATATATTATAGGTATTATAGAGTATTATAGGTATTATTCCGAACATTTTATTTAGATAATTGTGTCGTTTTAAGTGGTTTTCCGTGTACCAAAGGTTTCCGAAATACGCAAGTTAGTTGAAAACAAGGATTCCGGCTTGCGCTCCTGAGCCTCAAAATACTACCGCGCATCTTTAAGAGCCTCAGCACCTTGTCATCAGCCTTAGCGCCATTTCCTTACTCTAACGATCCGTCTAAAAATCGCTGAACGCCTGTTCACCACAATTTTACAAAACTTTCTCATGTTGAACCCGAAACTGCACTAAATGTGCGGCATTTTTTGGTATTATGGATTATAGTATTATAGGTATTATACAAGTATTATAGGTCTGTGTACGAAGTATTATAGGAGTCAGCCCCCCTTGCACTAAACAGGGCTCGTACCTAGCGTGTGACCCCACCAATGGATTCCTCGTTCGGCGAGCAGTCCGTTGGTGGGGTCACACGTTCGGTTCGAGTCCCGTTTAGCGACTCTGGAGCTCAAAGCGCGTCCGGGATTTGGGCCGCCTCCGCCGGTCTTCAGGCCCTCTGTGTGCTGCAGGCCTAACGCGGTGGCGGCCGGGATGAGCGAGCGGCAATCCGAGTGTGGGTGTACAGGGTTTAAGGTCTGCGCGGCGAGTTAGTAGCTCTCTCCGCAACGGGATGAGTCTTGGGGCGTAACCCGCACGCCCAGCCTCACCCCACCCCGCCCCGAGAATACGGAACGCCCACACATCCCCCGGGCCCGGTCAGGCTTCCAGCCGCCTCCTCCAGCCGCCTCAAGACCAAGGCCGACCGCTCACACTTACACTCCCCCTCTCTCTCTCTCTCTCTCTCTCTCTCTGTCACTCTCTCACTCACTCACTCACACGCCCCGACGGGGCAGCAAACAACGCGCCAGGGGAGCAGTGTGTGAGTGTGTTGACAACGGATGGATTTAGACGGGAATCTACAACGGCGTCTGCGGCTGGCCGGTTTAGAGGACCCGTATGTGCCGTGATACGAGACTGCGCGCGTTTTTGTGTGTCTCTCTGTAAGTGTGGCTCTAAGGGGGTGGGTCGGGTTGGGGGCGGGGTTGGGGCTGGGGTAGGGGTGTGGGACTGGGTTGGGGGTGGGTTGGGGGTGGTGTGTCATGTGCCGTAGCGACTTTCTTCGAGTCTTTACATTCCATAAGGTCATAAACGGCTCGGTCATCTTTGGCGGTCTATGAAAGCGCCCACACACTCTCTCTCTCCATCCTCCATCACCACCACCACCACCGCCTCGTCGACCACCAATTGCGTGCCCTTCCCTCGAAGCTAAAATCCCTTCTCGCGATCCCTCCACGAGCTCATCACCGAGTCCCCTTCCGGCAACAATGTGTAGCGCGGCGCGGAAACTGTGAGCCCAACGCCTCACCCCGCCCCGCCCCGCCCCGCCCCCGCCCCGCCCCGCCCCGCTTTACTGCCCAATCCCGTAGACTGTGATAACGTTTTTCGATCCTCTTATCACGTGCCGACTGGCTGTGCCGATCATCGTCCTAGCCCCGAATAAAAAGGGAGTCGTAAAAATGCACTCGTATTTTTCATCACACACACAGACACAGACAGACACACACATAAAGGCACACACACTCACACACACTCACACACACTCACACAGTCACACACACACACAGACAGACGCCTTGCAGTCTGGCCGCAGCGTCCACATTGTTTTCACATGAAACATGGAGGCGCGGCAAGCGCGCACGCCGCCACGCCACGCCGGCCGCGCCGCCGAGAGGACCGCGATAGAGACATTCTGGGCGGGTGTCGGTTAGCGCGGCCATGCGTGGGCAGAGCCAGCAGAGCCAGCAGAGCCAAGGGCAGCGCAGAGCGGTCGGCTGCCGGAGAAATTATGAGACTGCTCGTGCAAATCCTACCTTTTTATATGGGGGCTTTCGGAAAAACGCGGTGACGTAAAAGTCCAGAGAAAACTCGCAGAAACTATGAAAAAATTTACGAAGTATTTTTTCTCTGGGAATCTCCAAAGTATGTTCTTTTAGCAGTGCAATCAAAACGGAAGGCTTCACTCGGCAATGCGGGGAAGCCCCGGCCGGCGAGGCGGGTAACTCCACTGAAATTTTCAGAGTCGGGGCGTTGTTTAGCGTGGCAGCATGCCCTTTGGCCGGGCAGGGAGGGACGGTGTGGAGTTGCCCCTGTGAGACTCCAGACTCCAGAATGGAGAAAACCCTACTTTCTGGAGCGGGCGCGGTGTGTTGCCCCACAAGTTGCTAAAAAATTGCCTGCGACGCACTAGAAGTGTCGAAATGGTTGCCAACCTCGGCCTGCCTGTACTAGGCAACGAGTCTCACACGACAAGGTTATTACGTCGCAGGGCAGAGAGGGAGATCGGAGCGCGCGGTCAACGCTCCAGAAAAATGCGCGGGTGGCCGGGCAGCCTGGCCTACATTAAACGCTCGTGCTCTTTCTTGCTCAACCTGCAAACATGGACTGCTGCCGGCGCCGCCCCCGCCGTTCCTCGCCTCCCGCTCCACCCCCGCCCCCCGCCCCCGCGCCGCCCCCAGCCAGGTACTCGGTGTCGCACGCAGCCCGGCCACAAAGTGCCTCCTCCAACCCTTGAGGGAATTACGACATTACGGAATGAGTCTGGGGGTGACACTGAAAGCCAAAGGTCCGGTCCGCTGCAGGACTGGTTCCGAGAGTCGTTTTCGTCGCTCTGTCTCTCTCGCAGTTGCGTCCCTTGTAGGTGCGAGAGAGACAGAGCGACGAAAACGACTCTCGGAATCAGTCTGCTGGACGGCTGGCTGGCCGGCTGGACGCCGCGGAGTTCTGGAGTTCTGGCGCGACGCTGCGTTCCAGATAGCGCACTGCACACCACCACCCTGACCTCGTTGAAGGAGCTAAAGTTAGCGCGTCGCGACGCCAAGCCGGGAGGCGGCAGCGGCCAGGGTGTACATGGTGAGGGCGTGTAGGGCAGGAAGGTGCAGGGAGGGTGCAGAGAGGGTGCAGAGAGGGTGTAGGCAGGGCGAAGGGGGAGCGGAACGTCACAGTGGAGGTGGAGAGAGTAGCGGGTCAAGGAGGGTGTGCAGTGGGGCGGCCAAATTGAATGGGAGTGACTGCAGAGGGTGTTAGGGCGGGTACCAAAGTGAAAAGGGGCGTGCAGTGTGGGGGCTCAGGGCGGGCAGGGCGGGCTGGGACGCGTACACTCAAAATAGGGGTGCCCAGCAACTGGCGCCTTTGTCGCCCCGCCCACTTTTAGGGTGCCAAATGTCGCCTAGTTCCTGGGCACCTTTGACAGTCAGTCCCCGGGTGGACAAACCATTAAGAAACCGCCTTCATCCATGGCTGCAGCGACTGAGGTGCCGAAGGTGCCCAGAATCTAGGCACCTTGGTCGCCCAGGATCTAGACACCTGGCATGCTCTACCATGGGAGAGGCCGGTTTCTGTATGATTTGTCCACCCCGAGACTGGGCGACAAGTGCCCGAACCTGGGCGACATTTGGCACCCTAAAGTGGGGCGGCGACAAAGCGCCCTTGCTGGGCACCCCATATTTAGAGTGTAGGGGAAAGGGCCCCGAATGGGGAGAGGGTGGCAGGCGGGAGACGCCTCACAGCAGACTGGTTCCGAGAGTCGTTTTCGTCACGCTGTCTCTCTCGCACCCACAGGAGTCGCCCCATGAGTGCGAGAGAGACGGAGCGACGAAAACGTCTCTCGGAATCAAGAGAGGCGTCTCGCAGTCTCGCGCGCAGAGTCGGCGCTATTTCATTTCGAGGCTAGGACGCGCCCGGTGCCGTAGGCACTGTAAGCCGTATGGAAAGCACCGCGAGGCACGCCACTCAGTCGTCGCCCCGTCTCTCTCGCACCCTCGCGACACGCGCGGGACTCGCCGTGAGTGCGAGCGAGACGGCGAGAGTGAGCCCCGCGCCGCGCCTCGGGGACGTATCAATCTGCGATACGCCCTCGCTCTGCTTTCCCCGAGATTCTCGTGTGGGATCTCGTCGCATCAAGCATTCAACGCGCGCCGCCCGGCGAAGCCCGGGCGAAGCCCGGCGCCGCCAAGCCACGATCGCGGCGAACAGCGCGCTTCCTCCTTTCCTTCTCTCTCTCTCTCTCTCTCTCTCTCTCTCTCTCTCTCTCTCTCTCTCTCTCTCTCTCCTCTCTCTCCTCTCTCTCTGCGTTGTGTGTGTGAGGCGTGAGAGAAGGGCCTCGTGGGCGTCGCCGGATGTAGCAGTCTGCGCAGGCCTCAAAGCGGGTCTCGGACACGCTAGGTGGAGCTAGGTGGTTGGGCCCGATCGCGCCCCCCGCGCTTACACAGCGTGAACCGCCAGCCCGCCCATCCAGTCCTCATCTGGCTCAGGGACTGGAGGGAGTCTGCAGCCCTTGAAGCTCTGAACAGGAGGCGTGGCCTCGCCCATCGCGCCTCCCTCCTGCAGCACACTGGAGGGACTCTGTGTGTTCTCGAGGATAAGCAGAGACGCGCAGACGCGGTGAAACGGCGTGAAATCGCGACGGGATAGACTCTGTCTCTGTGTGATTGAGCAAGCACTGAGCACACGCTGAGAGGCGCTTTACAGGGTTTCTACGTCGGGGTAGTTTAGTGCAGCCACAATACGGATGGAAAGGGATGGAATCCAGATTGAAATGCAGAGGTTTCGGCGCCCACAAGTACACACACCCAAAGGGCTGTGCTACGGATAAAAACACATGTAGTATTACATAATACTGACCTAACTAAATTCCTCCCCATCATCCATACACAAACCGCGGTGGTTTTTAGTGCGTACTGACGCGACACGTGGGGTGGCTGGGCGTGCGTGGCCGTGGCGGTGCAGAGACAGAGACAAGGACAGCGACAGACATCATTAGTTGGGCCGCTCCTCTTTCCTGCCCCTTGACTCGAACTTGGCCCGGCCCTGCCCGGCCCCGCCCGGACGTGGCTGGGTTGCATAACTTGTTTTTCTCGAGCAACACCACAGCGCGCTCCGACCTCCACCCTCCAGCCGCCACACTACTACACTGTGAGGGCCCAGGCCGCCGAGCCATTCGGAAGAGTCGTTCGTTTCGTCCTCTGTCTCTGTCGCCGTCACGGTTCGCTCCGTAAGAGTGCGAGAGAGACAGAGCGCCGAGCCGCTCCGCCGAATCGCACGGCCGGGTCCAGCGACAAGTTTTAATGACCCGTTCTTACGTCGCGGAAGACGGAAACCACGGGAGGGACGCAGAAAAGAAGAGCGAGCGAGGGTGAGTGAGGGAGAGAGAGAGGGGGGGGAGAGAGAGAGAGAGAGAGAGAGAGAGAGAGAGAGAGAGAGAGAGAGAGAGAGAGAGAGAGAGGAGTGAAACGCAAGGGAAAGTGATGCGGTGGGCGTGCTGCCGCCGCCTACCTATCCTTCTTCATTTGCCAGCCCGCTTCCTGCCCCGCTCCCCCTCCCTCGCGACCATTCGCGTGCCGCCACCCCCTCCCTCCCCCTTCCCCGGGCGGCCCGCCAAAACGTCGCCAGGTCGCGGTCAGCGCCCCGGGTCGCGACGTGCCGTTGTCCAGGGCCGAGAGCCCTGTCGGCCGCGGGCCGCCGCCGCCGCCGCCACCGCCCCGTCCGACGGCAGCGCGACAGGCCCTGCAGGGGCTGGTCGAGGCGTTGACCCTCGTCGTCGTCCTCGCCCTCCCTTGCTCCCAGGCGGGCCTGGCGGGCCGGGGCCTTCTGCTCTTCAGCCTGACTGATTCACTTGTTGACGGAGACGCCGCTCCGGCCGCCCCCGTGGAGCCTGGCAGCCAGGCAGCCTGGCCCGGCGTCTCGAGGGCGATGGCGGCGCGCTGGCGGCGGAGTGCTTTTAGGCAAATCATGTTGGGGCCGCCCGTAAGCAGCCTCGGTCTATGGGCGGGGATGGGGACTGCAAGTGGGGCACCACAATTAGCTAAATCGCTTGCGCTTTCATCAATTTGTGTACTTACCTTTTTTAGCAGATGATACCTTCACACTTGAAACATACTTAAGACTACTATACACATGAAGGTGTCAGCGTGCTTTTACTCTCGAGTCCAGAAACGAAGCGCGTATCCTAAACAATATAATAGGGGCTGGCTGCCGGGGCGGGCTGGTGCGTGTGGCTGGCTGGCAATGAGGCGCAGCCTGCGCGGGATTCGACAATCCCTCCTCGGTACAGCGCCAGCGGCACCGGGCGTAAACAATGGCACCCCCTCCTCGCTCGCGACGGCCTGCCACGGCCTGCGCGCAACATTGACAATCCCTCCCCGCCTGCCACGGCGTGGAATATCGCGCAACAATGCCTCCCGATTCGGCCCGGCCCGGGGCACTCGGGCCAGCTGGGGCTCGGCGGCGGGCGGTGCAGGCCACAGCTCGGCACGGCTAGTACCAAAGTACCAACACCGGCCACCTCGCTCGGGTCTATATATTTTGTTTCATACACAATTTTAATTACTATCTTTGGAATGAGCCCGCATACTACCCCGTATAAGGAAACCGAACGAGTATTGGCTGAGAAATTTGAAAGGGAAAAGAAAAAAAAATTGAACTCTACACCCCCTCCCCAGTCTTAATGGGGAGGCCTCCTGCTTTACTTCGGTGTTCGGGATGGGAACCGGTGCTATCAGGTACCTGGGGTTAATCCCGTCAGCGACTCTAAGCGTTCGCCGGGGGACCCAGTAGGACCCCAAAGCTCAGGCAGCTGGGTGAGAGCACCCAGTACGAAGCTCTTTGAGGGGCGGGACGTAGAGTGAGACGACAGAGAGACAGAGAGAGACTCAGACAGAGACGAGGTTTGGTGGGAGCTTTTTGTTTTCGTAGGGTTGGTTGTGTACCCCATGGTACCCCCACTGTCCGGCGCTCCCGTACCGAACATACAGCGTTTTAGGCCAGCTTCAAAGGACTTATCATCGCCTCCCCGACGAGTCAAGGAGGCACCACCCGCAACCACACACCGGATGGTCTGGATTGATGGATCAAATACTCCATCGCTCCAGTGCCGAGGCCAACCCGCCGAAGCGGATTGCTTTTTAGACACCCACAGCGGAGTGGCCAGGTGAATGTGACTCTGACCACTACGCTATCACGCTTGTACGTCTGGCAGCGTGTTGGACGACGGGTTTGAGTTGCAGTGGGAGGAAGGCAGTCGAAAAATGTAACGAAATGATGAGATTCGATCCCCGGACCCCGCCACCGGGATCACAAGACTTTACGCTCTCGGCCACCACGGCCCATGATGAGGGGACCGGCGTGAGGTGGGTTCTTGACGCAACAGGACTCGACTGACCCGGTCAAAATTTCGCAAGAAGTTGGGGGAGTCGAACCGCCGACCCTAGCATTGGGAATCGACGCCTCTACTCCCTGGACCACCACATCCCATGCACGGAGTGGGCTCACGTTCACGGGTTTCAACCGCACTGGGTGAGGCAGTAAAATTAAATGGAATTATTTGTTAGGAGTCGAACCTCCGGCATGTGGGTCTGTTGCACACGGCTCCGCTCGGATGGCCTCGAACCACCACCCTTAGGATAGTAAGTCGAAATAACAGGAAAAGTAGCGATATACATCGGCAACTTTGGCCCGTCCCGTGTTACATTAAGAAACGTACGAATTTTGCCTATGTTTGACCCTTACGGGAATTAAACCTGAGTCTGGGGTTTAAATAAATGTCGTTTTCGTCATCAGCAACCTCAAAAACATCAGAAACAATGCAAAAACTCGAATAAAAAGAATGTTCCAAAAATACCCCGCTGGGATTTGAACCCGGGTCCGAACTTCTCCGATTCACTCGAAACTGGTACCATTGGTTTTCTCTCGTCGCCCCGATTCCAAAAATACCCCTACATGCCCTCTTAGCTGCATCCGTTGCCGAGATCCTCCTCGACCCCATGTAGACCATGGTGCACCTGCAGCAGCGCCCCCGGGGCTCGGATCGGATTTGCTGCCACCGGGCGGTTCTTAAGGTCACCCAAGGAGGCTGCATACCAAATTTGGTCAAGATCGGACCACGGGAAGTCCTCGGACGGACGGACGAACGAACGAACGAACGGACGCACAGCAAGGATCATACTATATGCCCGTCCCTCCGTCATTTTTTTACAAAAAATAAACGGGACGGGCCAAAAACGTATGTGACGCTGGTATTCGAACGCCCGCCTGCGGTAACTCGATCCCACGTCTCTAACCTCTCGGCTATCACAGCAGTTATGAAACGCGACGGATCATCTGCTTTCATTAACGTTCGTTGAATGAGATTTTTTCGGGAGTTTTGCTGCTGTCCACCTCCCCGAGCAACCGACCACCCCGCACAGTGGGCCAGGGAGACTGGCGTCACGACGGCCAAAATTCTTGGCCCGGGTGCGAGCTGGGAGCTGGGAGCTGGGAGCTCAAATCGCGCCCAGAGTTTCGTCCACCTTCACCGGTCTTCTGGCCCATTGTGCGGCGCCCCCCATGGGTGCGAGGAAGACAGAGCAATGAAATACGATGAAATTCGGAATTCGTCGCGTCGTCGCCTGGTGGAGCACCGGGATGGCCGCACCGGCACCGGGCCGCTCGTTACAATGACATCACGGAATGTATTCGCCGGGCCAGCTGGAGCGGCGGTATGATTTGTCTGTGTGGTCGGCGCTGGAGTTGGGGCAGGGGAAGGGGAGGGGGAGGGGGAGGGGCGCAAAGTGGCGACCGTGGGCTACTGCAGGCGGCCAGGCCAGGCCAGTCGCCGACTTGGAATGGAAGCACTTTGTCTCTCCGGCCGCCTGCGAGTCACCATGGCGGCGCCACGGCGGCACCATCAGCCGCCACGGCGGTACCACGGCGGTAGCGCGCCAGGCAATCGGAAAGAGAGATACCAAGATAGAACGCCAAGACACACAGATACGGCCTGGAGCACCGCGCCGTGGCACACTGCTGCACTTCTACACTGTGAGTGGCCAGGCGGCGGCAGCCTCTCTCTGGAGGGAGCACAGTGGTGGGCCGAAGACCGCTGGGGGTCGCCAAAACTCTAGACGCGTTTTGGGCTCCAGGGTCGCTAAATGGGACTCGAACCGAACGTGTGACCCCACCAATGGATTGCTCTCCGAACGCGGAATCCATTGGTGGGGTCACACGTTCGGCTCGAGTCCCATTTGGCGACTCTAGAGCTCAAATGCGTCTGGAGTTTTGGCCGCCTCCACCGGTCTTCTGGCCCACTGTGGGGTGGGTGGCACTGCAGATCGTCATCTCCGCGCCCCGTCTCTCTCCCTCTCACGCGGGGTACACCGCCCGGGCGCGAGAGGGATGGCGACAGAGACGGCGGCTCTGTGAACAACGCGCCCCACTTCAACGAGCGGGATGCCCTTGGCCTCCGGCTGGAATTAAAACAAAGTGTCAGTGAAATAGTCCGCCGGTAAATCTGCGGCACGGCAGCGCGGCGGCGGATGGCAAAATCGTGCCGCTGGCAGTCCTCACTCATCACTGCGCCAGTGGAGGAGGGGGGAGGGGGAGAGGGAGGCCGCGGTAAATGTAGCTGAAAATCCGCGCGCGGTGTCGACAACAACGGCAATCAGTCCCGTGCTTGACTCCCTTCGGGTGCCTTCGGGCCTCTCGTAGTGTGGTGGCTGCAGGGCTAATAGGGCGCCGTGTCGAAGACGCGACCTCGGCCAGACCTGGGCCAGAGCATTGCTCTCTGTCTCTCTCGCACTCGTGGGGCGTCCAGCAGGCGAGTGAGAGAGACGGCAGCGAAAGCAGAGCAACGCGACCGTAATGAACACGCTGCGACCGCCGAGCGCGGGGGGTTTATTTTCACGTTTGTTCCGCCGTCGTCGCGTTTTCGACAGGTGCTGGGGTCAAACTCACACTCCGGTGGCTCCCCTCGGCCAGCACCAGAGTCCCCAGGGAAGCTTCCGGGCTGCAGACAGCCCACCCCGCCCCACCCCACGAACTGCCCCGCCCCGCCCCGCCCCGCCCCGCCCCGCCCCGCCCCGGCCGGCCGCACTCCGCTCACACGCACACTGGGCCGGCACTGGTGCCCTCGGCGAAGTCTACCGCCCACTGCTGGTGGGGCACTGTGGCCTGGTGGGCCCCGTCGGTCGCCCTGCCCCACGTTGGTGGCACTGGTGTGGCTGACTAGTTGTGGTGGCTACTGGTTTGGTGGCTGACTGTTGTGGCTGGGCTGACTGGTTGCTGTGGTGAGCTAGTTGCTGGTGGGCTGACGGGTTTTGTGGTGGGCTGACTGGTTTGTGGTGGGCTGACTAGTGGTGGTGGGCTGACTGGTTGCTGGTGGGCTGACTGTTTGGTGGTGGGCTGACTGGTTTGTGGTGGGCTGACTAGTTGGTGGTGGGCTGACTGGTTGGTGGTGGGCTGTCTATGACAAAGTGCAAAGCGCCCGCGGAAAGCAGGGTAGGCCAGCCCGCCCAACCCGTGTGCGCGGCGGGTTGCCTATCGCCGACTCTGCGGGCGCTCCACCTCCCCGGTCCAGCCACGCAGCATCCGGGCAGAGCAGTCGATGGAAAACAGTTTGAGCAGGATGTTCACTCTAGAAACTTAACAGTGTACGTCGTACACTCTCATAGTATGCACTTTTCACAGTAGTGTATGCGTGGTATTTCACTCGCTACGGCCGATTCCTGGTGACGAGCGCGTAGCGATTCCGCCGCGGCCGGAGGCCGCCTGGGCGGCGCGGTCGCGACCGAGGCCGCAGGGCAGTCTGATCTCACCGAGCATCTACGCGCACGAAGCCGGGAAAAAGTCTGCCAAACCAGCAGATGCTTCGCGGAGCCTGTACGCCTGCTCTCTCGCACTCGGGGCCGCCAACGGCTGCGAGAGCATGAGCACGAGAGCGCTCTCGTGCTCTGGGCTCCTCTCGGCACTTCACCGGGCGTGAGCGCAGACGGAGCGGAGGACGGAGCGACGGACGCGCGGCTGCTCCGCCTGGGCTCCTGTGGGCTGGCCCCGAGCAATCTCTGCGCCGGAAGCCGGAAGTCGGCAGACGGAGGCAGGCCGCGGATTGCCTGAGAGTGGTCTGTACGGCATGCTGTGGGCATCCTAGGGCACCTGTATGGGGCAGGCCCGTGATGGGATCGCGCAAGGGAACGGACAGGGGCGGACTGGCTCCTAAAGGGCCCGGCGGGGAAATAGGCCAGAGGGGCCCGAATTTGCCTATCTTTCAGGGGTTTTTCATGAACAATAACAGATTTTTAAGCTTTTTACACTAATATCGATACTTTTGATCTATTTTGAAGCAATTCCGAGTCAGAAGTATGCTCTGGAGTTACTTAACTGGACAATACTTTGTGTTTTTTGGTCAAAAGGGGGCCCGTATACCGGGGGGCCCGGGGGGGATTTCCCCGCCACCAACCCCGGGCCAGTCCGCCCCTGGAAACGGATCTCCGGCCAGCCGGAAGGGCCTGCTGGCCCACCTTGCCGGCGGCGCTGCGAAAAAGGCGCCGCCACCGGCACTCGAACCCACGACGTGTGCCTTCCTTTGCACGGCAGCCGCCTCCACCGCCGCAGCGCCCGCCGGGCTCCCTGCACGCTGATTCGGACAGTCGTTTTCAGCCACACGGGACGCCCTATGAGTGCGAGAGAGACAGAGCAAGGGCTGCGCCGCACCTAAGGTTGGTGGTGGCCGCCCTCGTACCGAGAGCATGGCTGTGTTCTTTTTATTTTCGTTTACCCAGGCGCCGTGCGCGGTACGCGGTAAATAACCCGTTTGAAACGAAAACGAACCTCCACTGCAAAGTCCAATGCAAGGCAGTCAAAGCGTGCAAGGCCACGGCCAAGGTCGGGACGCGCTCCCCTCCGAGAAGCCGCCCTGCAGGGAGGGAAGGGCCTTCCGCGCGATTAGCGCTGCGCCCAAAGATAGCGTGGCGTGGCGGGGTGTGTGTGCGGCACACTGTGCGGGCGCAAATTGGCTGGGGGAGGGGGAAGGGGCAAACATTGGAGCACGTGGGCCGACGCGGGGGCCGCGGAAAGAACCGAAAATGGCGCCGCGGGGCCCCGGGGGCGCCAAGCTCGGCGGCTAGCGGGCCGCGCCCCGTGCAGTGTGTGCAGCAGACCGACTCCGAAGAGTCGTCCCGTCGCTCTGTCTCTGTCGCACCCATGAGGCGTGCCGGAGGAGCGCGAGAGAGACGGAGCGACGGAACGATTACGTTGAATCGCCCGACAGGCGGGCGGGGCAGGTGGTGCCGATAATGATCATTATCGATGAGCTCGGAGGGGCCAAGCGTGAAGGGACCGAGCGTGGAGTGGCCGAGCGTGGAGTGGCCGAGCGTGGAGAGGCCGAGCGTGGAGTGGCCGAGCGTGGAGAGGCCGAGCGTGGAGTGGCCGAGCGTGGAGAGGCCGAGCGTGGAGAGGTCGAGCTTGTGATGGAGCTCAGCAACTTTAGGGGACATATGGCAGTGGGGGAGTGTAGATGGCCGAAAACGAGGTTTGGGAGGGGAGGAAGGGGGAGGGTGGGCAAGACGCTGCTTCGTGGCGGCGTCGTGATGGTGCGACACGGCGCGGCACTTCGTCCGTTGCACAACGTGGCCGTTGATACTGCGGGAAACGAGGGAACAAGGGAACAAGGGGCATCGGCTCGGCCTCCGCCTCCGCCTTTTGGGCGGTGACGTCACCGGCCTCGGCCTCGGCCGAGAAAGCCAGGCATGTTTATGCATGGCCGTGCTAACAAGCCCCGCCCGGCTCCGGCGGCCTCGGCCCGCGCCGCGATCGGGGCGTCGGACCAGCAAATCAACACGAAAAGAGGCCGTTGTCTCCGAAGCCACACGCCAGCTCTTGTTGATGTTTTTGTTGGTTTTTTTTCCTCCAGCCGCTGGCAGCGCGCCCAAGGCTCGGCCCAAGGACACCGCGGCGCCTAGCCACTGCCCTGCCGCGGCCCGCACAGCATCGACGCCGAAAAGTAATTAAAATGACAAAGGGAAAAAAGTAGCCGGCCGCAAACGGTAGTCGAACCCGGGGAAACTGTTTGGGAAAGTATGTGTGGTGCGCAGTGAGCCGACCTTACCACACGCCTGGCCGGAATTCCTCGAGGATGGCGCCAAGTGTTTAAAATTACAAGGTCCCCGCGGGATCTCGGCGGCGACCTAGGAATGAACAGGACGTGTAATTAGCAGACTAGTGTGGCGCAACCGCGGGGATGCTCATTACAATTGCAAACATGGCCGAAGTAAGTTTTGGCCGCCACCTTGAGGAGCTCGCGGAGAGCCTTATCCAGGACGCCGCCCCCGCCGCGGCCCCCGCCACGGCCTCAGCCCGGGCTCGCAAGGCGAGCGGTCCACGTGAATCCAACTAAAGAGCTTTCCGAGCAGTGAGGGCGTTCGTCCGTGCGTCCTTCTGTCCGCCTGTCTGTCTGTCTGTCTGTCTGCCTGTCACACGAGGGCGGACGAACGGACGGAAGGACGGACGGGACTCCTCTGCAGATTCCGGCCACCGCACCGGCCACATTAGGAGAAAAGTAACGGGAGAAGTCGTAATCCCGTTGGCCAGCCCCTCCAGTCCAGCTGTGCGTCACTGCCCACCACCAGGCACTAACAGGCAGGGCACTACCAGACAAGGCACTACCAGGCAAGGCACTGCCAGGCAAGGCACTGCCAGGCAAGGCACTGCCAGGCAAGGCACTGCCAGGCAAGGCACTGCCAGGCAAGGCACTGCCAGGCAAGGCACTGCCAGGCAAGGCACTGCCAGGCAAGGCACTGCCAGGCAAGGCACTGCCAGGCAAGGCACTGCCAGGCAAGGCACTGCCAGGCAAGGCACTGCCAGGCAAGGCACTGCCAGGCAAGGCACTGCCAGGCAAGGCACTGCCAGGCAAGGCACTGCCAGGCAAGGCACTGCCAGGCAAGGCACTGCCAGGCAAGGCACTGCCAGGCAAGGCACTGCCAGGCAAGGCACTGCCAGGCAAGGCACTGCCAGGCAAGGCACTGCCAGGCAAGCCCCCGGGGACTGCCAGGCAAGGCACTGCCAGGCAAGGCACTGCCAGGCAAGGCACGCGGAAGGCACTGCCAGGCAAGGCACTGCCAGGCACCCCCAAGGCACTGCCAGACAAGGCACTGCCAGGCAAGGCACTGCCAGGCAAGGCACTGCCAGGCAAGGCACTGCCAGGCAAGGCACTGCCAGGCAAGGCACTGCCAGGCAAGGCATGCCAGGCAAGGCACTGCCAGGCAAGGCACTGCCAGGCAAGGCACTGCCAGGCAAGGCACTGCCAGGCAAGGCACTGCCAGGCAAGGCACTGCCAGGCAAGGCACTGCCAGGCAAGGCACTGCCAGGCAAGGCACTGCCAGGCAAGGCACTGCCAGGCAAGGCACTGCCAGGCAAGGCACTGCCAGGCAAGGCACTGCCAGGAAAGGGCATCCAGCGGCACTGCCAGGCAAGGCACTGCCAGGCAAGGCACTGCCAGGCAAGGCACTGCCAGGCAAGGCACTGCCAGGCAAGGCACTGCCAGGCAAGGCACTGCCAGGCAAGGCACTGCCAGGCAAGGCACTGCCAGGCAAGGCACTGCCAGGCAAGGCACTGCCAGGCAAGGCACTGCCAGGCAAGGCACTGCCAGGCAAGGCACTGCCAGGCAAGGCACTGCCAGGCAAGGCACTGCCAGGCAAGGCACTGCCAGGCAAGGCACTGCCAGGCAAGGCACTGCCAGGCAAGGCACTGCCAGGCAAGGCACTGCCAGGCAAGGCACTGCCAGGCAAGGCACTGCCAGGCAAGGCACTGCCAGGCAAGGCACTGCCAGGCAAGGCACTGCCAGGCAAGGCACTGCCAGGCAAGGCACTGCCAGGCAAGGCACTGCCAGGCAAGGCACTGCCAGGCAAGGCACTGCCAGGCAAGGCACTGCCAGGCAAGGCACTGCCAGGCAAGGCACTGCCAGGCAAGGCACTGCCAGGCAAGGCACTGCCAGGCAAGGCACTGCCAGGCAAGGCACTGCCAGGCAAGGCACTGCCAGGCAAGGCACTGCCAGGCAAGGCACTGCCAGGCAAGGCACTGCCAGGCAAGGCACTGCCAGGCAAGGCACTGCCAGGCAAGGCACTGCTAGGCAAGGAGTTTTCTTTTTTTTGCAGTGTCCTCCTCCTCCGAGCTGGCTTGGCTCGCCCCGTTGTTCCACGATGTCCCACGATGTTCCACGCGGACGGACGGCGATTACAGGGCCGCTCCTCCTTGGCCTTCCTCCCCGTCGACAAGTTGGCCGGCGTCTCCGTCCGCCTGGGCCGCCCCCACTAACGACGGTTAATCGCGGAGGCTGCGCGCCGCGCCGCCCACGCCTCTCGCATGCAACCGCACGGAGAGGAGTCCCTGCGGAAAAGTACCAAGAAGAAGAAGAAGAAGAAGAAGAAGAAGAAGAAGAAGAAGAAGAAGAAGAAGAAGAAGAAGAAGAAAAAAGAAAAGAGCTGCAGCAGACTGATTCCGCCCAGCGTTTTCTTCGATCTTACTTTCCCTCTTTCCCTATCGCACGGGTATACAGAACACTCGCAGTGCGAGTGAGACAGAAAAGGCATGGCTCCGCAGAGGACAGAAAGCGCGAAGGAAGAGGTTATGACATGGAACATTTGGCCGGAGCCTGGCGACACTTCTCCTGCGTTCTCTCCGCCCGGTCGCCAAACTCCACGGACACCGCAAGACGGTGACAACAAGATTGCCAACCCCTCCCAAAAAAAGGGAAAGGCAGACAATAATCATTCAACAACTTACCGGCACCTAATGATGGTGAAGTGCCGTGAGCAAATGAGAGCTTCCCACAACCCACGCCTCACCCCCCGCCGCCCCGCCCCTCGGGAGTCCCCGGCTGGGACGGGGCAGCGCGCAGGGCGTGAGTTATGCCGACATGTGCCCCAGGCTGCACAGGCAGGCTGGGCGGGGATAACTCGTCACCTTGACTCCCAAAACCCCTCCCAAAAGGAAAGGTCTCCCAATAATCATTAGGAAACACACTTACCGCCCCCGACCTAAAGGGGGGGGTAATTGCCTAGCAAAGTGAGACTTTCCCTCACTATCCCGGGGCAACGTACCCCCCCCGCCCCGCCGGTCGGGAGTCCCCCTGGGACGGTGGGAGGCGGCGCAAAGGGGGGTGTTTTCCACTGTCCCAGGGACAGGAGGTCTCCGCCGGGGCCCAAAGTACTCCCCAGTGACCAATTTTACTCCCCCACCAGCAGGGAGTGTACTTGGTCCCTAGGGAGAGAACCCCATCCCTGGGATACATGTACTCCCCTACCAAGAAAGGGGGGGAGGTTAAAATTGACCGAGGAATAAAATTTTACTCCCGGGGTGCCACTAACGCGAGGCTGTACCCCCACACAGCGAGGTGGCAGCGTCAAACAGCGAGGCTGTGCCAGCGTCAAACAGCGAGGCTGTGCCAGCGTCAAACAGCGAGGCTGTGCAGCCTCAAACAGCGAGGCTTGCCAGCGTCAAACAGCGAGGCTGTGCCAGCGTCAAACAGCGAGGCTGTGCCAGCGTCAAACAGCGAGGCTGTGCCAGCGTCAAACAGCGAGGCTGTGCCAGCGTCAAACAGCGAGGCTGTGCCAGCGTCAACAGCGAGGCTGTGCCAGCGTCAAAGCAGCGAGGCTGTGCCAGCGTCAAACAGCGAGGCTGTGCCAGCGTCAAACAGCGAGGCTGTGCCAGCGTCAAACAGCGAGGCTGTGCCAGCGTCAAACAGCGAGGCTGTGCCAGCGTCAAACAGCGAGGCTGTGCCAGCGTCAAACAGCGAGGCTGTGCCAGCGTCAAACAGCGAGGCTGTGCCAGCGTCAAACAGCGAGGCTGTGCCAGCTCAAACAGCGAGGCTGTGCCAGCGTCAAACAGCGAGGCTGTGCCAGCGTCAAACAGCGAGGCTGTGCCAGCGTCAAACAGCGAGGCTGTGCCAGCGTCAAACAGCGAGGCTGTGCCAGCGTCAAACAGCGAGGCTGTGCCAGCGTCAAACAGCGAGGCTGTGCCAGCGTCAAACAGCGAGGCTGTGCCAGCGTCAAACAGCGAGGCTGTGCCAGCGTCAAACAGCGAGGCTGTGCCAGCGTCAAACAGCGAGGCTGTGCCAGCCTCAACAGCGAGGCTGTGCCAGCGTCAAACAGCGAGGCTGTGCCAGCGTCAAACAGCGAGGCTGTGCCAGCTCACACAGCGAGGCTGTGCCAGCGTCAAACAGCGAGGCTGTGCCAGCGTCAAACAGCGAGGCTGTGCCAGCCTCACACAGCGAGGCTGTGCCAGCGTCAAACAGCGAGGCTGTGCCAGCTCAAACAGCGAGGCTGTGCCAGCGTCAAACAGCGAGGCTGTGCCAGCGTCAACAGCGAGGCTGTGCCAGCGTCAAACAGCGAGGCTGTGCCAGCGTCAAACAGCGAGGCTGTGCCAGCTCAAACAGCGAGGCTGTGCCAGCGTCAAACAGCGAGGCTGTGCCAGCTCAACAGCGAGGCTGTGCCAGCGTCAAACAGCGAGGCTGTGCCAGCGTCAAACAGCGAGGCTGTGCCAGCGTCAAACAGCGAGGCTGTGCCAGCTCAACAGCGAGGCTGTGCCAGCCTCACACAGCGAGGCTGTGCCAGCGTCAAACAGCGAGGCTGTGCCAGCGTCAAACAGCGAGGCTGTGCCAGCGTCAAACAGCGAGGCTGTGCCAGCGTCAAACAGCGAGGCTGTGCCAGCGTCAAACAGCGAGGCTGTGCCAGCGTCAAACAGCGAGGCTGTGCCAGCGTCAAACAGCGAGGCTGTGCCAGCGTCAAACAGCGAGGCTGTGCCAGCGTCAAACAGCGAGGCTGTGCCAGCGTCAAACAGCGAGGCTGTGCCAGCGTCAAACAGCGAGGCTGTGCCAGCGTCAAACAGCGAGGCTGTGCCAGCGTCAAACAGCGAGGCTGTGCCAGCCTAAACACAGCGAGGCTGTGCCAGCGTCAAACAGCGAGGCTGTGCCAGCGTCAAACAGCGAGGCTGTGCCAGCGTCAAACAGCCCCCCCCCCCCCCCCCCCCCCCCCCCCCCCCCCCCCCCCCCCCGGCCGGTGCGGGGCCCTGTGCCAGCTCAACAGCGAGGCTGTGCCAGCGTCAAACAGCGAGGCTGTGCCAGCGTCAAACAGCGAGGCTTGCCAGCCTCACACAGCGAGGCTGTGCCAGCGTCAAACAGCGAGGCTGTGCCAGCGTCAAACAGCGAGGCTGTGCCAGCGTAAAACAGCGAGGCTGTGCCAGCGTCAAACAGCGAGGCTGTGCCAGCGTCAAACAGCGAGGCTGTCCAGCGTCAAACAGCGAGGCGCCAGCGTCAAACAGCGAGGCTGTGCCAGCGTCAAACAGCGAGGCTGTGCCGCTCAACAGGGCTGTGCCAGCGTCAAACAGCGAGGCTGTGCCAGCGTCAAACAGCGAGGCTGTGCCAGCGTCAAACAGCGAGGCTGTGCCAGCGTCAAACAGCGAGGCTGTGCCAGCGTCAAACAGCGAGGCTGTGCCAGCGTCAAACAGCGAGGCTGTGCCAGCGTCAAACAGCGAGGCTGTGCCAGCGTCAAACAGCGAGGCTGTGCCAGCGTCAAACAGCGAGGCTGGTGGCTGTGCCAGCGTCAAACAGCGAGGCTGTGCCAGCGTCAAACAGCGAGGCTGTGCCAGCGTCAAAGCGAGGCTGTGCCAGCGTCAAACAGCGAGGCTGTGCCAGCGTCAAACAGCGAGGCTGTGCCGCGTCAAACAGCGAGGCTGTGCCCCCAGCGTCAAACAGCGAGGCTGTGCCAGCCCAACAGCGGCTGTGCCAGCGTCAAACAGCGAGGCTGTGCCAGCGTCAAACAGCGAGGCTGTGCCAGCTCACACGCGAGGCTGTGCCAGCGTCAAACAGCGAGGCTGTGCCAGCGTCAAACAGCGAGGCTGTGCCAGCGAACAGCGAGGCTGTGCCAGCGTCAAACAGCGAGGCTGTGCCAGCGTCAAACAGCGAGGCTGTGCCAGCTCAACAGCGAGGCTGTGCCAGCGTCAAACAGCGAGGCTGTGCCAGCGTCAAACAGCGAGGCTGTGCCAGCGTCAAACAGCGAGGCTGTAACAGCGAGGCTGTGCCAGCTCAACAGCGAGGCTGTGCCAGCGTCAAACAGCGAGGCTGTGCCAGCGTCAAACAGCGAGGCTGTGCCAGCGTCAAACAGCGAGGCTGTGCCAGCGTCAAACAGCGAGGCTGTGCCACCCTCAAACAGCGAGGCTGTGCCAGCGTCAAACAGCGAGGCTGTGCCAGCGTAAAACAGCGAGGCTGTGCCAGCGTCAAACAGCGAGGCTGTGCCAGCGTCAAACAGCGAGGCTGTGCCAGCGTCAAACAGCGAGGCTGTGCCAGCGTCAAACAGCGAGGCTGTGCCAGCGTCAAACAGCGAGGCTGTGCCACCCTCAACAGCGAGGCTGTGCCACCCTCAAACAGCGAGGCTGTGCCAGCGTCAAACAGCGAGGCTGTGCCAGCGTCAAACAGCGAGGCTGTGCCACCCTCAAACAGGAGGCTGTGCCAGCGTCAAACAGCGAGGCTGTGCCAGCGTCAAAAAGCGAGGCTGTGCCAGCCTCAAACAGCGAGGCTGTGCCAGCGTCAAACAGCGAGGCTGTGCCAGCGTCAAACAGCGAGGCTGTGCCAGCGTCAAACAGCGAGGCTGTGCCAGCCTCACACAGGAGGCTGTGCCAGCGTCAAACAGCGAGGCTGTGCCCGTAAAACAGCGAGGCTGTGCCAGCCTCACACAGCGAGGCTTTGCCAGGGTCAAACAGCGAGGCTGTGCCAGCGTCAAACAGCGAGGCTGTGCCAGCGTCAAACAGCGAGGCTGTGCCAGCTAAAACAGCGAGGCTGTGCCAGCGTAAAACAGCGAGGCTGTGCCAGCGTCAAACAGCGAGGCTGTCCCACCCTCAAACAGCGAGGCTGTGCCAGCGTCAAACAGCGAGGCTGTGCCAGCGTCAAACAGCGAGGCTGTGCCAGCTTCAAACAGCGAGGCTGTGCCACCCTCCCACGGGGCGGAGGGCAGGCTGTGCCACCCTCAAACAGCGAGGCTGTGCCAGCGTCAAACAGCGAGGCTGTGCCAGCGTCAAACAGCGAGGCTGTGCCAGCGTCAAACAGCGAGGCTGTGCCAGCCTCACACAGCGAGGCTGTGCCACCCCCCCTTCCAAAACAGCGAGGCTGTGCCAGCGTCAAACAGCGAGGCTGTGCCAGCGTCAAACAGCGAGGCTGTGCCACCCCCCAACAGCGAGGCTGTGCCAGCGTCAAACAGCGAGGCTGTGCCACCCTCACACAGCGAGGCTGTGCCAGCGTAAAACAGCGAGGCTGTGCCAGCGTCAAACAGCGAGGCTGTGCCAGCCCCTTCCACCAAACAGCGAGGCTGTGCCAGCGTAAAACAGCGGGCTGTGCCAGCGTCAAACAGCGAGGCTGTGCCACCCTCACACAGCGAGGCTGTGCCAGCGTCAAACAGCGAGGCTGTGCCAGCGTCAAACAGCGAGGCTGTGCCAGCCTCACACAGCGAGGCTTTGCCAGCGTCAAACAGCGAGGCTGTGCCAGCGTCAAACAGCGAGGCTGTGCCAGCGTCAAACAGCGAGGCTGTGCCAGCGTCAAACAGCGAGGCTGTGCCAGCGTCAAACAGCAAGGCTGTGCCAGCGTCAAACAGCGAGGCTGTGCCAGCCTCACACAGCGAGGCTGTGCCAGCCTCAAACAGCGAGGCTGTGCCAGCGTCAAACAGCGAGGCTGTGCCAGCGCCAAACAGCGAGGCTGTGCCAGCCTCCCACAGCGAGGCTGTGCCAGCGTCAAACAGCGAGGCTGTGCCAGCCTCAAACGGGGCGGGGGCCCCCTGTGCCAGCGTCAAACAGCGAGGCTGTGCCAGCGTCAAACAGCGAGGCTGTGCCAGCGTCCAGGGCCGCCGGAAGTACTTTCTGGTGGGGGGGGGGCGAAATTTTTATAAAAAATTTTTGGGGTTGCCTCCCGGGTAAGGGGCAACCCCAATACGGTTTAGACTTCTCTAATAGTGTTCCAAATCCAGCGAGCGAAGCGAGCTTAAAGCGAAAATTCACACAATTCTAGACTTTAACACAACTTTTGCCATTTTTAGAGCTTAATCACACGCTTTTTTGGGTGGGCGAAGCGAGCCAAACGGCAAAATAATGGGGGAAAAATTTAAGAAAACCTGCGAGCGAAGCGAGCAAGAACCCAAAAAATCAAAAAATTTTGCGACTTTGCTATTTTTTTTTTCTCTTTTTGAGCTCAAAATGGCACTTCAGTGTCTGAAAGGGGGGGGGGGCGATGCCCCCCCCACCAGTTTGGGGGGGGGGGGGGGGGCGGGTCCCCCCCCCCGCACCCCACTTCCGGCGCCCTTGAGATCTGTGAGGAGCCCGTTGGGTTTAGGACTGGTTGGACCATTATGTTTGATTATAATATCTGTCGAGAGTGGGGTAACATCCGTCGCGAGTAGAGTAAGATCTATCCCGAGCCCGTTAGGTTTGGTTAGGATTGGTTGGACAGTTTAGATTTAGAATATTAAGTAGCCTTCCGTCGATGCAAGGAAAACCCAACCCAACCAACCCGACAACGGCATCTGCCCTATGACGTCTGCCATTTGGGGGAGTACATTATCCCTAGGGACCAAGTACTCCCCTGCTGGTGGGGGAGTACACCATCCCTAGGGCCAATGTACCCCCCCCTCAAGAGGGGGGGAGTACCTTCACTCTAGGGATAGTGTACCCCCGGGGGAGTACACTATCCCTAGGGTCAATGTACCCCCCCCCTCTCGAGGTAGGGGAGTACACTACCCCCAGGGATGGTGTACTCCCCCAAAGGGGGGGAGTACATTGTCCCTAGGGATGGTGTACTGGGGAGTAACTCAATCCGGGGAGTAGGATATCCCGCTTACAGCACGGTGGGCCAGAAGGCCGGTGGAGGCGGCCAAAACTCTAGACGCGTTTTGAGCTCCAGAGTCGCTAAATGGAACTCGAACTGAGCGTGTGACCCCACCAATGAATTCCTCGTTCGGAGAGCAATCCATTGGTGGGGTCACACGTTCGGTTCGAGTTCCATCTAGCGACTCTGGAGCTCAAAACGCGTCTAGAGTTTTGGTCGCCTCCACTGGTCTTCTGGCCCACTGTGCGGCATGTGCTGCTGCTAATGCGACCGAGGCGCCCCCGTGGCCAGTGCACCAACTAACGCCGAGCCCGGTCAACTTAAAGCAGTTTACAGTGTTGTTCCCGCGCACGTGTCTGGCCTCCCCCTCCCCGTCCCCCTCTCTCCAAATTCTGCTAACTTTCTTGCGCACGCGCGCGGGTGCCAAGAAGCCCTCCTCACGCCTTCTCTAAACATAGTTTTTGGTGTGGTTTTTTTTGCTGGTATTTTTTCCCTGCTCTACTTTTTTGGACCACATTTTCCCAGCGGTAACAACCCTTCGAAGAACCCACGTCGTCGGCTGATCCGCTGCTCGACCAATTAGCGCAGCAAACTCGGTTCGATAGGCCCGCGGGCTTGCGGGCTGGCGGGCTCGCGTGCGAATAGTGGAGCCTGACGTGCGAATAGTGCGGCCAGGCTGCGTGCGCATAGTGGCACAGTGGCGTGCGAGTAACAGTGTCGGGGCGACGACGTGGCGGGCGGCGGCGGCCATGCAAATCGAATCATCCCGAACCGCAATCAGCACCGCCTGGCGACGACCCCGCTCCCCCACCCCTTTTCCAAACCCCATCAAGACACAAGGCACACATTGCCGAAGCCCGCTGCGAAATAATAACAAAACCGCTGGAACATTGTTGTCGAATTTCCGTTTGTGGCGAGCAAACCGTCGGTCCTGCCCCGCCCCGCCCCGCCCCGCTCGACCGGCTCGCGGCTACTTAAGGGGAACCCAAAATTATCCCCTTTTTCCCCCTGTGCCCCCTTTCCCTTTTTGGCCCCCCCCGTGGTACCCGGGAAAAATTTTAAACTAAAAAAGGGGAAAAACCCGGGGGGGCCCGCCTTTGGTTAAAAACCCTTGGAAAAGGGTTTTCCCTGTGGCCCCGGCCCCGGAAAAAGGGGGGGGGGAGGCCACAATTTTAGCCTTTGCTTTTTCCCTTATTAAACCCCAAGGGGGGGCCCTTTTTGAAATAAGGGGCCGTGGGAAACGGTATTCCCAATCCCCCGGGGAAAACTTCTTGTGGGAACCAATTGTTTAAAATTAAAATTTTTAAAATTTGGGGAAAAAAATTTGGTTTAAAGTTTGAGGGGAAGGTTTTAAATGTAAGAAGGGTTTTTAAGGTGTTTTTAAAACCGGCTTAAAGTGGGGGAGACCTTTTTGGGGGTTTGGGGAAAAACTTTGAAAATGTGGAAAAAGGCCTTTTTTTTACATAAAGGTTTTAAACGGCTTGTTTTAAATTTTTTTAAAAAAAAACTTTTTGCGTACGGGTCTGTTTTAAGGCCCGGGAATTGGCCCCCCGACAGGGGGTTTTTTGGGCCCCGGTCAAAAAAATTTTTTGGCCAAATGGGAATGAAGGCGGCGCCCGGGGTCGAAAACCCCCGGCGGTGTTTTTCGGGACTGGGCCACCCCCCCCTTTTCAAAGGCGTTTCCCAGCTTGGGTTCCGCCCCTTTCGGCCGCATTTTTTTGGGCCCCGTTTGGGCCCCTTTGGAATTTTGGGGAAATTTTCCCCGGTTTTTTTTCCTTTTGCCCCCCTTTCCCTTTTTTGGTTTTCCCCTTGAAAAAGGGGGGGTGGTCCCCCCTTTCCTTCCCGGGCCTGTTTGGGGGGGGGGGCCCGCAAAATTTTCCCCCAAGCCGAGGGTTGGGGGGTCTTTCCCCTTAAATTTTCGTTTTTCCCCAAGGAAAGGAAACAAACGAAAAAAAAATTTTCGGGCCTTCCGCCCCGGGTTTTTTTTCGGCGGTTTTTCGGGGCAAGGGGCCCTTTGGGCGGGGTGCCGGGGGGCAAAGGGGGGCAAAAGGGGGTGGGGGCCTTGTTTGGGGGGAATTCCAAAAAAGGGGGGGGGCAAAAATTTTACCCCGGGGGCCGGGCCCCGGGGGGCCCCGGGGCCCCGCCCAGGGGAGGCCCCGCCCTTTTTCCCCCCAAATTTATTTTTTCCAGGGCCCGCCCCAGGGGGGAGGGGGATTAATTTTTTTTTTTTAAGGGGGTTCCCCCGTTTCCCCCCACCGGGCCTTTTTTTTCCCAAAAAAAGGGGGGCGGGGGTTTCCGGGGAGGGGGTAAAAAAGGGGACCTTTTTGGAAAAGGGGTGGGGGGGGGGGGGAGGGGGTGAGTTCCCTGGGGGGAGCAAAGGGGGGGGGGGGAGGGGGGGGGACCGGGGCGAACCGGGCCGCCGACGAAGAACAGGAGAACTTTAACGGCGGAGCCACTGATATGTCAGAAGCACTCGCGGAATGTGTCTGCCATGGCGATGGCGGCGCAAGGCGGGATCTCGCAACGATATTACTGCTTCGGCCGCGCCGCCCGCGCGCTGTGTTATCGGCTTTGGACACTCCTTGCCCCCCTCCCCCTTCCCCCCGTTGTTTTTCCAGCATTGATTCGCTGCCGGCTCACTGGCGGCAGCGGCGGCAGCCCACACCTCATTCCGTTTTTGCGCTCCCTTTCCTCCTCCACGTCCTCCTTTGTTGTAATTCGGACACTCTCTCTCTCTCTCTCTCTCCCTCTCTCTCTTTTCTCTCTCTCTCCTCTCTTCTCTCTCCCCTCTCCCCCTCTCCCCTCTCTCTCTCTCCCCTCTCTCCCCTCCTTTTTTTTTCGAGCTCTCCCCGGCAGGTGATGCGGTCCGAGATAAGGGAAGCCAGGCAGCTGGAAATGCAAAAACGAACATCTTCTCGGCCTTCTTGGCCTTCTCGGCGCGCAGTAATTCGGCGCGCCATTTATCTTGCCGGGAGTACTCCGCCACTAGAAAGGAGAAAGAGACAAAAGAAGCAGAAACGACTATGGCTCGGGTGAAATAGCGCTGTCCCGTCGCGGCCGCGAAAAAAACATCGTCCTAAGGATTAAAATTCTTTTCCATTTTTTGCACACGAAAAACCACTCCACGTCAGCAGTGCAAATATGTACAGAATCGAAGGGCGCGTGGTTTTTCGCTCGGCAAGCGTAGGAGGGCTGACCTGTTCCGTGGTCATGAAAGAAAAACAACTTTTAAAACAACTTGCTTAAGAGGAGGAAGAAAGAAAACTTTAATCCAGGCCTAGCCTCCGGCGAGGCCGCTCACTGAGTTCACTCGCCGGAAGTCCACGTCCACACTGCATGCAGTGGCGGCGCCGCTCTGCAGACCATCCTCCCTCCAATCGTCGATCTCGACTCGATCTCTCTACTCGATATCTGGACCCGGTCTCTTGACTCGGTCTCTCCACTCGGTCTTGACTCGGTGTTTCGACTCGATCTCTCGACTTGATTTCTTGACTCGACATCTCGATTTGGTCTCTCAACTTGATATCTCAACTCAATATCTAGACTCGATCTCTCGACTCGATCTCTCGACTCGATGTCCATTTGCAGTCGGACAATCGGCCGCGGCTTGAACCGCCCACTCCCTTCGAAACAGAACGGCGATGGTGCTGCTCACCTAAACCCAATAGTCTCGTCGCTCTGTCTCTCTCGCATCCATAGGGGCCGCTCCGAGTGCGAGAGAGACTGAACGACGAAGGCAGCGCATGCCCGGCGGGTCCAGAGCGCTGGCGCCGCGAAAATTTGATGGCAACCGTGCGGCTGGCCGTGGCTGGCCGCTGGCCGTCGCAAATCCGATTCCGGGTCGGGCAGTTCGCGTTACAGGTGCCCCGGTGGGCCGCGCCCGGCCCCGCCCCCGGGCAGCCGCGGCCTCGGCCAACGAATGAACCCATCCGAGAGTCTCTCTGTCTCTCTCGCACCTATACGGGGTGCCCATGAGTGCGAGAGAGACAGAGAGAGACTCGGAATCACTCCGCTGGCCGTGCGGAGGTGGCGGAGGAGGCGCAGTGTGGGTGGATCTCCACGCGCTGCGCGGCGCTTCGCCTCGCCCGAGTAATTTGTGAAGGATGCCTTAATCTGCCCCGGGGACTTAAGGCGCTGCGGAGGGAGCGGTCGACGCGCGGTCTGGCCAGGCGCTGCCAGTGGGCCAGAAGACCGGCGGAGGCAGCCCAATTTCTAGACGCGTTTTGAGCTCCGGAGCCGCTAAATGGGACTCGAACCGAACCTGTGGCCCCACCAATGGATTCCTCGTTCGCAGAGCAATCCATAGGTGCGGTCACACGTTCGGTTCGAGTCCCATTTGGCGACTCTGGAGCTCAAAACGCGTCGAGTTTCGGCCGCCGTCACCGGTCATCTGGCCCACTGTGCAACCCTCTCCCCGAGACGCTCCCCTGGGCCCTGGGGGGTCGGACGCCCTGCCCGGCCTTGGACCACGCTGCGGTCCGGCGAGGCCGCCGCATGCTACAGCCATGCTGAGAGTCAATTTCGTCGCTCTGTCTCTCTCGCACCAATGCGGGACGCCCCAAAAGTGCGAGACACACGGAGCGACGAAAACGACTCTCGGAATCTGTCTGCTGTCGGTGTAAACCAGCTGACCAGACCGCGCGATGCGCGCCAGAGTCGCGGGGCTGCCTACCTCGCAGGGGCCCCGTCTCTCTATCAGCCTGTTCGTCCGCCTGTCTGCCTGTCTGTCTGTCTGTCTGTCTGTCTGTCTGTCTGTCTGTCTGTCTGTCCGCCTGTCTGTCTGTCTGTCTGTCTGTCCGCCTGTCTGTCTGTCTGTCTGTCTGTCCGTCTGTCTGTCTGTCTGTCTGTCTGTCCGCCTGTCTGTCTGTCTGTCCGAGGCACTGTTCGTGCTCGCCGTCTGGCACGCATCGCTCTCCGGGGACGCCACGCACACACCAACTTTGTTATTCCAGACCGGAAGTAGCTCCGCGACGAGACGCCGCGCGCCGCGCACTCGACTTCAAGTGTGACTGACAAAGAAAGAGAAGGGAGGAAAAGAGGGTCGCTGGCAAAACTGGAAAACTCGATCGGCGCGCGTTTTGACGTCGGCGGAGGAGTGACTGACAGCTTGACACAGCGGCATTGGTTAGTTTTGTTCGACTGGGCCCGGCCCCGGGCCCAGCCCCGGGCTCAGTCCGTGCGACACGGTCGCTGCACTAGTGATCAATCACCAGCAGTATCGGGGCTTTGATCGGGGTGCGGGGGCCTGACAGGGGGAGGGGGAGTGGGAAGGCAAGTGGAGGGGAGGGGAAGGAGGGGAGGAGGGGAGGGGAGGGAGGGGGATCAGTCATCGCTCATCCCCATGGATTAGCCAGTGAGACGGACTGCGGACTGCAGGGGCTGGACGGCTCGAAGGCTGGACTCTGCCTGTGAGGTGTTGTGTCTTGTCCGTTGAGTCCGTGTCCAGTGCACCTTGTCCACGCTGAGACACCGGCTTGCCTATGCCACTGGCTGCAATTTGCATTCGGCCGATCGTCCCCCTCTGACTTGGATTTTCATCTCATTCGAGTCCATGGCAGTCCGTGTGAGTGCGCGCAGACAAACACTGCAAAAGCCAGTGGTGAGTTTGCAAGCCACAAAATTGGCATGCCATTTTGATTTACCAAAATTTGGCAAGCTTGGCCCAGAAACGCTCCCCAGCTTGCCAAGATTTGGCGAGCTTACGGAGATTTCAAGTCAAAGCTTGCCAAATTTTTGCATTGAAAATGGCTTACCACTGGCTTGGCAGTGAAGGCTCTGTTGTGGTGAACAACAACTGCCAACAACTCTGTTCGATAGGTTGTAGGTATCGGATTTCCGTTTGCAGCTATCGAACTGCAGCCTATCGAACATGGAGTTGATCGCCTCAACTATGCCTTTTTTTCGGCGCCGTGTGGCTGGGCCGGGCTGCGCGCACTGTGGCCGACAGAAACTACAAACCTTCGACCCGCGGTCGGGGCGCGGACCGCGGACGGGGAACAGCTGTATTAACCAAATCCACAAGACCCCTTCCCCTGCCCCACCCCTGCCCCGCCCCTGCCCCGCCCCTGCCCGTCCGTTTCAGCAGCCCGAGGGAAAGGCGGGGGCGGTTTCGTTTTCTGGTGGACTCACCGCACAGTGGGCCAGAAGACCGGTACAGGCGGCCCATAAATTCCCGACGCGTTTTGAGTTCCAGAGTTGCTAAATGGGACTCGAAACGAACGTGTGACCCCACCAATGGATTCCTCGTTCGGAGAGCAATCCATTGGTGGGGCCACACGTTCGGTTCGAGTCCCATTTCGCGACTCTGGAGCTCAAAACGCGTCTAGAATTTTGGCCGCCTCCTCCGGTCTTCTGGCCCACTGTGCACAGCGCCACCGCACCACCCCCTCTTTTCTCTCTTTCCTTTCTTTCTCTTTTGTCTGCTTTAATTCTTCCGCTTGTCCCTCACTTTCCCTTTCTCCACACCTTTTTCGAATGCGGCGAAACGGAACACCGTGGCCTCTGTCAATCTACGGCCAGAAGACTGATTCCGAGCGTCGTTTTCGTCGCTCTGTCTCTGTCGCACCTTCAAAGGACGCTCCATGAGAGAGAGAGACTGAGCGACGAAAACGACTCTGGGAATCAGTCTGCAGCCGCGGCAGCGGGGTGAGTGTGCTTTGTGGAGGGCGAAGGGCTGCGGCCACGCCGCTGCCAGGACTCTGTCGGTCTCTGTCGGCCTCTATCTCGGTCTCCGTCGGGCTCCGTCAGACTCTGTTCAAGTGGACAAAGGCACGCTGCCAGTGCCAAGCCAACCAGTGTACCATCATCCCGCCGGAAAAACATCCTGCAATGCGGCCAGGGTCGCACCCCCCCCCCCTCTCTCTCTCCGAGTGACTGTAATCGCAGAGGGCGAAATAAGGGCAAGGGGGAGGAAACTCGCAGCAGGAGTCTGTAGGATGTGGCTGGCTGGCTGGCCGCTCCGACCGCACCTGTTGGCGACTGCCACGGCGTGATAGGCCACACGCGCGTGCCGCACGCGCGATTACGGAACGTGGCTGGAAAGTGAGGTGGGGCAGGAATAGTGTCCAAACAAAGCTGGGTAAATAAAACCATGTTTCCGTTGAATTGTTTTTGTTTGTTTTTTGTTGTTGTTTTGTAGAGGGTGCGAAACGGCGCGATCCTCCCGCTCGGAATCAGCCTGCAGTCTCGCTCCAGCCACGCTCCAGCCCTACTTGGGGGAAAGTTGCTTTGTAATCCAGCCGCGACGCGAAACCGATCAGAAAGGGATAAGGCGGGGCCGTGAGTGCATGGCAAACCAGGCAGGCAGGCAAGGCAGGCAAACTCGGCCATGTTTAATCCATATTCCATCACCCTTGCGGGCCTTGCGGCGTCTTCTGCTTCTCCGCCCCCGGGCCGCTCATGGCTCGGCTCATGGCTCGGCTCATGGCCGCGTGCAGCAGCGCGTTCCACGACGAATAAAATACGCCATGAAATAGCCCGCTCTGCTCCGGAGTGGCGCTGCGCCGCGCTGCGCCGAAGCAGTCCGTCTGCCAGGAGTCCCCCCGGAGTCGGCCTGGAGTCTCCCTGGAGTTCCCCGCAGTCTCCATGGACTTTACCTGGAGTCTGCCTGGAGTCTCCAGGAACGCGACGATGGCCCCACCGTGCCCGCGCCTCGGCGCGCCTCGGTGTACTGCCAACATTACCGGAGCAAAGACGCGGGCAATTCCAGCCGGCAGGGCAATTTGGCGACACTTATAAATGAGACGCGCGGGGAAGGGGAGGGGGAAGGGGAGGGGGGCGTTAACGGCAGGGCCGGGCAGGGCGGCGCGCAGGGGGAGCGGGCTGCTTTCGGGGAAGGAGGCAACGGTTCGCTTTGTCGCGGATTCTTTCCTAAATAATTATGTTTAACTGAAATTTGCGTCGGTGCTCTGGGAGCTGCCGCGCTGGGGGCGGGTAGGGGCGGGGGTGGGTGGACTGTTCTGGCGCCTGGCGCGCTCACTCACTATACTGCGTAGGGCGATGGCGGGTCCGTAAACGGAACGCTTGTCTCGCGCAGCGCCGCATCTCCGCTTCAACATTCGACACGCTCTCGGTGCCACTCGATGGGGGGCGTCCATTAATTGCGTTAGGGTGTCTCTCTTCCTCTTCTTCTCTCTTCCGTGAGAGACAGAGCCACACAATTCGGTTGCAGCCAGGGCAACGTATCTGACTCTGTCGCGACAGAGGTAGTGGAGTGACGAAAGGACTCGTCGCTGGAGCTCGCTACTGCTCGCTGCTCCGAGCTGCGGCCCGACGGGATCAAAGGACGGCCCGGCTGTCGGAGTGCGCGCAAAGCGGCGCAAAGCGCAAAGCGCAAAGTAACCGGGCGGGGCAGTGGCGCTTGCAGTGGTGCGCCAAAGGCAAAGGCAAAGGCAAAGCCATAGCCAAAGTCAAAGGCAGGCAACGGCAAGCCGGTGGCCTTGCCGGAGGCCTTGCCGCGGGCCACGTTGTCAGTGTCAGGGAATCGATGGCTCGCCGATCGGCCGACCGGACCGGACCGGGCCCGACCCACTGGACCCAGCCGGATCCAAAACACTCTGCAGTTTGCACTTACAGAGACAAAGGTGTGCCCTGGGCGCCGGCGGAGCACCAGAACGTGTTATCGGCCATTCCCAAAGGCGATCTTACGGATGCGAGAGAGGCAGAGCGACGATGACGACGCTCGGAGTCAGTGTGCTGCCGCGTCGTGCGCGTCGCGAGTGGCTACCCCGGCCAGGAGGGCGTCCACGCCTAGGCCACGCTTCCATTCACTCGCGCTGCAGACTGATTCCGAGAGTCGTCTTCGTCGCTCCCTCTCTCTCGCACCTGTACGCAACGCCGCGTAAGTGCGAGAGAGACAGAGCGACGAAAACGGCTCCCGAAATCAGTCAGCTGGTTCGCCCTCTTTGTCCCGCTTCCTGCCCCATTGTCCAAGTTTCTGCTTGTGCGAATGCGGAAGCGCGAAAGCGCGAAAGGGTGAAGGCGCGGGGCGACTTGGCTCTCCAAGCACCCCGCCAGTCTGACCGCCCCGTTTCCTCTCTGCTCCGCAGGCTCCGCAGGACAGCACCACCTCGATGGCGGACTTGGAGGACCCCCGGTGACGAGTCGGCGAGTCGGAGGCGCAGGTCGAGCCGAAGAGAGCCGCGCCGCGCCGCGGTCCGGGCCGCGGGCTGCCGCGGGCTGCCTGGGGCTTCCGGGGCCGGGGGACTGGTTCCGTTCGGGCGGCCCGATGTGGCATGACCATGGCCACGACGGCCACGCCGCCCACCCCCGTGGGGGCGTCCTTGGGGGCGGAAGTGGCCAACGGCAGTGACTGGGGGGCGGCGACGCGGCTGCCCACCACGCTGGCGGCCTCGGACGCGTACTCGGACACGCAGAGCGGCGCGCTGGCCGCGGTGGTGCTGTGCTGCGGCGTGCTGGTGCTGTCCCCCGTGACGGTGTGCGGCAACGCGCTCCTGCTCAACGCGCTGTACCGCTTCAAGCGGCTGCGCACGCCGAGCAACTACCTGCTGGGCAGCCTGGCGTCCTCCGACCTGGGCGTCGGCGTGCTGCTGCCGCTGTGCGCGTACCTGGAGGTGAGCGCCACGGCCACGGCGGCCGCCGACGCCGCCCCGGACGCCGCGGCGTCCCTGTGCGCGCTGCCGCACTGCCTGCTCACCGCACTGTGCTGCGCCTCGCTGCTCGTCATGGCCGCCATCGCCGTGGACAGGTTCACGTCGCTCGCGCAGCCACTCCGCTACAACAACCTCATCACGCACCGCTCCGTGGAGCGCTACATCGCCGGCCTGTGGCTGTACGCCGGCCTGGTGGGCACGGCGCCCCTCGCCGCCAGGCAAGTCCTCCTCGTCGCTCTGTCTCTCTCGCACTCATGGGGCGTCCCGTACAGTTGCGAGAGAGACAGAGCGACGAAAACGACTCTCGGAATCAGTCCGCAGCGCCGTCCGTCTCTACTCGACTCCGTTCCAAGTGAGTGTGTCTCTAAACGAATGTGTGCTCCAGGGTGTGGGGGCCCGGCGTCGGGGGCGCGCCCCCTCCCGCGCCGTGCTCCGGGGCGGCGCTGCTGCGTCCCCCGGGCGTGGCGGTGTTCCTGCTGTGCGCCGTCTACGCGCCCTGCATGGTGCTGGTGGTGGGCTGCTACTCGTACGTGTACCTGGTGGCGCGCAACCACCACCGCGCCATCTACAGCGTCGAGGTGTCTCTCCGCCACGGCCACGACGCGCCCTACGCGTCGCGCTACACCTCCACCCTCGCCATCACGGTCGGCTTCTTCGTCTGCCTGTGGCTGCCGTTCCAGGTGACCGCTCTGCCCCTCTCCTTGTTCCTCTTGCGTTCCAATGCCCAGCAGACGGATTCTGAGAGCTGTTTGCGTCGCTTTCTCTCTCTCGCACCTGTAAGGGACGCCCCGTGAGTGCGAGAGAGGCAGAGCGACGACTCTCGGAATCAGTTTGCTGTTTCCGTTTGGTGCTTACCTTTCTCGTGCGCAGATGGTGATCGTCGTGGACCTGGTGTGCGGCTCCCACCTGGTCTCCTCCCTCCGCGGGCTGTGCCTGTCGCTGCCCATGTTCGCCTCCTCCGCGCTCAACCCCTGGGTGTACGGCTACCGCAACGGGGAGGTCCGCGCCGCGGTGCAGCGCGTGCTCGGCGTGAGTTCAAAACGCAGGGAAATCAAAGCAGCGATAGCAATGCCTGACTGCTGCACACCGATTCCGAGGGTCGTTTTCGTCGCCCTGTCTCTCTCGCACTCGCAGGGCGTGCTCTATATGTGTGAGAGAGACAGAGCGACGAAAACGTCCCTCGGAATCGGCTTGCTGCCGGCAGGGTGGTCCTGCCTGTCTCGGTCCCGCTGTCCTGCCCGGGCCATGAAATGCATGAAATGGCTCAAGTACGCGAGGCGGCCGCCGTTTTACCGCTTCGGATGAAGTCGTCCCGCTCGGGCCGCGCCAGCCAGCGCCATCTGCGCCGTGGCACAGTGGGCCAGAAGACCGGTGGAGGCGGCAAAAACTCTAGACGCGTTTTGAGCTCCACAGTCGCTAAATGGGACTCGAACCGAGCGTGTGACCCCATCAATGGATTTCTTGTTCGGAGAGCAATCTTTTGGTGGGATCACACTTTTGGTTCGAGTTCCACTTAGCGACTCAGGAGTTCATTACGCGTCCGGGATTTTGACCGCCACCTCCGGTTCTCTGGCCCGCTGTGCGGGGCGGCGGGCGGGCTGGTGACGTGACAGGACAGATGATGAATTTGCCGCCTTGTTGTAGGAGATGCTGACCAAGGTGGGGCTGTCTTCGCCACACCTGGGCTGTCCCCACCTGGTGACGACGGGGGCCGACGCCGAGCTCAACAGCTTCGCGTCGAACGTGCGCCTGTGCACGCTGTCGTTCACGGCGACGCACACGCTGGCCACGCCCACGCCGACGCGGTGCTGCACCACGACCAACGCCTCGCTGCTGCACCCCGACGACGCCATCCTGCTGCAGTCGCCGCAGACCCCGAGCGTGGACACCCCGAGCCAGCCGGCCTCGCCGTCCACCGGCAAGGCTGCCTCCTCACCACTAACGCCACCTGCGCCGCCGCCGCCCCCGAGCAGGACGCTGAGGGTGCCCGGCGGCCCCGGCCACGCCGGCCACGCCCTCGCGGGGCACGCGGCCTCGCACACCGCGGTCATCACGCTCGCCCAGACAGTCATCGAACTGCGAGTCCCCGTTCAAGTGCCAAACGCCGCGGCCACCTCGCTCAACAAGGTGCACCACGTTTAGGGACTAGCCGCCGTGGAGCTACCCCACGCCCTAGCCCACGCCAGTGCCATGGCGGCGATACTCCCCGACCGTAGGTTGGCTGTGTCTTCAAGTGACTGTGATTCAAGGAAACTCGTGCGGCCATTTGATGATTTTCTTTCGTTGTTCGGTTTTGCAGTTGAAGTGTGAAACTTAAACCTCGCGCTCGCCGGATAGAGGACGTGTTCTCATTGATAATCAAGATATTAGTTCAGTGTGCCACACGTAGTCTCGAAGTCCACAGCCCCGTGTCACGGGCCGCGCTCTAACTATCGCTTGTAGCAGCTCAAAGCGGTCTTACGCTCAGTGGCAAGTTCATAATGCTACTTCTCCAGTGTGGCCATGAGATCCTCGTTTTCCTAGTTTTTCAGATGGATGAAGGTTGACCCCCAATCAGTCTTTGTCCTCCCACTGTTCCCTCAGTTGTGGCCATCCCGTTCAACCGTGAACTCTCCTTAATAGATAGGTATACTTCACGTTTTTATGATGAAGGATCTATTTTCTACTGTCGTAAAATAAAGGATATCCAAGAAAAATTAACTATGGTATTATTATGGACAAAAGATATGATGGTATTAACAGGAGGTCAGGGTAAATTAGGCAAGATTTAAATCTCAAACAGCATTAAGTCTGTATTTGGAAACTTCACAGGTCAGGTCAGGTCAAGTTTTACAAACAAATAGAATTCAAGTCCAAGACTGAAAAACTATTTCACCCATTCCACAAACAAAATAAAGATTGAAACAATGATACAAGCATACATCAAATGTATGTGCACAACCACATAACAAAGGAAATATTTGATACCAAATTAATAGAAAAATTAATATTTTCTGCTTTTATCACACTATTGACAACTCATGACAACTCAATAGACTTATCACTCCTCCCAAGTTCAATGTACAACAACTGAACAAAATGAAAATGAAACTAAAGAAAATATAGCACCAAGACCTGGCACACATTATCAGCAGCATAAAAATTTGTAAAATTAATCATCTTCCTCAGCAGATTTCTTCTTCTTCTTTTTCTTCTTCTTCTCACTGGTAGGTTCAGCAACTTGCTCTTCTACTGGCATTTCTTCATCGCCTCCCTTGTTCTTCTTCTTTTTCTTCTTTTTCTTGGAAGAACCTGCAAGAAATTGGAATGAAAAAGGACGAGTCCCTTAATTCTGCTGCACAAGAGTAGGAACTATTCAGAATTACACTAAACATACCATCATCTTCAGGCTCAGATTTAACTTCTACTGATGATACACCAGGCTCAAGCTTGATCTTCTTCTTCGGTGCCTCTGTAATGATAAAGCCAAATTATTAGCAGTGGTTACATTAAGTGTTTAAAATGGAGAAATTTGAACAGCAACGCACCAAGTTCCTCAACTAATGGTTTCTGGTCCTCCGATTGTGAATGTGTTCTCTTAGTGGGTAAGGTAGAATCAGCAGCTGTAGGATACTGCTTGAATTGGCTCTTTCCTTGGTACTTCTCAAACTTGGACTTTGCCTTGCCTGTGCCAGACAGTCTTCGCAAATTGCCTTCCTCTAATAACCTGAGGCGAGACTCCAATTTAACTTTGTGCTCTGCTCCCAACTCTAAGGTACTGTCCTCCCCCAAGGCATCCAGCCTGGTGCACAGAGATGCTTTGGCAGCTAGCATTCTAGATAGCTAAAAAAAAAAAAGCAAATAAGCAATTAGTGAAATATGAACTCAAGTTAGAAACGAAAGCCTTAGACAGTTAAATGCTTACCTTGCCCTTGTTGGCCGCAGAGGCTGTAGCTACAAGTGACGAATGGTAGATGAGACCATACTTGGGAGTGTCTTTCTTGGTTTTCAGGGCTCTGAATAAAGCTTTCTCAGCACCTAGAATTTGAAGAGTAGATGCTGGTGCTTTGGCCAAATTGATGAGGGAACCTAAAACAGACAAAGTAATAGTTTATTTTTCCATCCTGTAAAGTTGATGTGTTATTTGAATGAAGACGAATTGGGTGTTGTCCTACCTGATTGGGAAATAAGACGAGCACCTACAAGATCACCAAGAAGCACTGTTAAATTAGGTGCAATTGCCATCATTCTGGTACGCAAGTAATCATACAACTGACTACGGTATGATGAAATTTCAAGGACCTGGAAAGAACAGAATTGAAAAATAAGACGCTATTTCAATAAAGCAAAAGCAATGGCTAAAAAAAACAGTCCTCACCTGATCACAAAGTCTATGAATATTAGAAATATCATCATCAGAAATTTCAGTACCCATGGAAATTTCTGCAGCTTCTTTCACTCTGGCTTCTAAATCCTCAGACAGTACATCTGATAAGTCTGTGGATGATGTATTTTCCCTGGTTCCTAAGATGAGATAAGAGAAGATAGATAAATAAGAAATTGACACTGAAGGAAACAACAAGTAAACTGAGAGATGGGATACATACCTATGAGCTTCACAGTTTTAACAAATGCTGTGTTGTCTGTGACAATCTTTCCTAACTCGGGGAAGTGCCATCCATACCACTCTCTGCACCGCATAATGTAGTTATTGAGCTCCTTATCCAAATCATCAAGTAAACACACAGCCTGAACAATCATGGTGTCAATCTTGTCGGGTGAGAACTTCAACTTGTAACGGGAAAGACTGGAAAACAACAAAAGGGAATATGCTGAATCAGGAGATTACAAGTGAATACTGCATCATAAAGGATGGATGCAAGAAATAGGCAAATTACCTGTGGGCAAGACCAAGGGCCATTGCAGTCATTTCTTTCTTGGGCAAACCAGCCAAGAGACCGTCCAATTGTGACCTAATACAGCGCATGAGTTCTTGCACTGCTGTGTTTGACACACAAGACACAGACAGCTTCTCCTTAATAGCGTTTCCGAGCTTGGCATCGGCTACAAGAAGCTGATCCTGAATACCAGCAGCAGCAACTTGCTAGAATCAGTAACAGAGAAGTGTCAAAACAATATCACAAAACTACTTCGGAAGTTTATTGTAAGGTAAAAAGCAGTACCTTCTTCAGCATTTTTTTGAGCATTTTTGACACTTTTCCTTCCGTTGCAGCTGTAGTGCAAGACAAAGCTTCTGTTGTATCTTGGAATTTCTCGAAGTGTTTGAGCTTGACCCTAAAAATAAAGATGATACTTTATAAACTGGTAGTTCAGGAGGTAAAAATAAAAAATATTCAGACAGGATCAATAGATAACTGAAAGCCAAAATGCCAAAACACTTACACTTTACTGGCCGCCTCAGGCGTTTCAAAATCATGGTACAGGTTTTCTGTTTGACTGAGCTTCTTTTCATCAAGGAGCTGTAACACGAACACATAAAAAATATTGTCAATCATAAAAATCAAAACAAAAGTGCAGGGACGGTACAGTCAAAATGCTTTGATACACATGATAAGTGAAAAAGCATGAAATAGTGAGGTTAAGGACTTGCACTGTTCTTAGCATTGAGTAGTTCATATCGTGAAGCTTAGGCCAAGGGCAAAGGGGAGTTTCATTTAAGATAAAAATAGGTACAGCGGTCAAGACATAAACTTGGACAAAAACGAGGGCTATTACTGCTAGGAAGTAAAATACATGAACCTGGCAAACACACGTGTGCCATTGCACGCTGCCGGCACTTCACCGTGTGCGTACTTCATTTTGGAAGAAACCAAGCCAAAGGGCACAAACGTATAAGTAATAACAAAAACCGACAATAGATACGTACAGAAGGGAAACTAGAACTCAAGACGGCAATGTGAGCCTGGCAAAGGCAAGTTCGACACGAGGGTTGTCGTCAACACACAAGCTTGCACGGCGTAAACAAAATGCATCAATTACAGTAAATAGAACATAGTCGAGGGCAGGAGACGTACCTTGAAGATTGCGTATCCCGCCGGAGTTTCGAACAACACCAACATTTTGAAGCAAATTTGGTTTTCCACACAAAAATCAAAACAAATACGCTCTTATGCAGAACGTAAAAACATGCTGCCGAGCAGCCCCACGCACGACGCACGCGCACGCGCAGGACGAGCGCTTCCGGTCTGTGTTATGCTTTTACTTCTTCTTAATAAAACTGGACTAGAGATGTGACGTCTTCTCTTTTGAGCTTCTTTTCTCTAAATTAGAGAATAAATGCTGCTTTTGGCTTCCCAAAATTAAATCACAACCTAAAGCATTGAACAAAATTCCGAATAGGATTAAATGAAACGTGTATTTGATTTTCATGCGGCGCCCCGCCTTGTGGAAATATATGAACTTGCCTTTTGTTGTTGTTGGGCGGCATCGATCTTTGTTTATGTTGTGTTGTTATTTTGAATAAATACAAATTGTGCCGCCAATTTACCGTGTCAGTTGCCTATTTCGGTTAAATGAATTAGCCCAACTATTTTCTGGACAGGTGAACCGAATTACACTTTCCTCGGATGCCACGATGGATGCCATAACGGAATTTGAAAACCTGTTCGATGCTTGTGACACGGCAAACTTGGGAAAAGTGCCGGTCTCTAAACTGATAATGGCTGTAACTAATGAAGTCAATGCCTTCAATAACAAGTAAGTCACACGTATTTTCTGTAATATTTTTTCTTTACCACACATATTGGTATCCCTTCTTACTGTTTTAATATCAGCGTACCAGCTCTGTAACATCTATCTGGATTATTGCTTCCCCGACACCAAATTTGCCGAATTCATTGTTTAATCCATTCATTCGTTTGTCAGTGATCATCAGCAGCATGAGAAAGAAGAACTACTGGACACAGTACGCTGTCTTCTGGATCCATCAGATCAAGATATTCAAGTTGACAAAGCCACATGGATGGCAGCTTGGTACAAGCAAGCAGAATCTCCTTCTCCTAAAAAATCTAAAGTGTGAGGAAGAATTTACTTTCTTTGACTCCTATGACCATTTTCAAGAAAATCACACTTTCGTTCGCTGTATTTTACTCTCTTTCTTGGATTATATTGATGTAAGGTTTTCGCTTCCAGGTACAACATATCAGATTTGGCAGGGGGTGATGACTTAGGCATAGGTGACGAATTTCAAGGTGAATATTGGATGAGAATTATGTCATCTACATTGTCAGATTGGCCAAGTTTAGTCAAAGTTTGTTTGGTTCTTTTCTTTTTTGTTAGGTCCCCTTGACGTGTCGAAGCATTCCTACTGTTTCTCACCTGGCTCTCGCTCCTCTAGTTTGTAAGTCCCCTCCTTTTCTGCCCAACCATCAATCTCTTCGGTCTGTTTAAAATCATGTCTAAACTTCTTGACTGCCTTTGCAGAGAAGACTCTGAAGAGGTGGTACAACTCAAAGAGGAGATCCAACAACTTCAGTGCTCCTTAAAAACTCAAAAACAGCAATTACAGAAGCTAGATGATGCATTAAACCAAGAACAAATTGAAAAGCAAGAGCTGGAAAAATTGAAGGATGTTGAAGTAAACAAGTATGTACATTGTCATTTTTTAAAGGGGTAGTTTGATAAATCTATTATTTTATTCTGTTTTTAAAAATATGTATGTGCTCGACATCGTCCTTCCAGAATGTCCAGACAAATCAAATCCCTTCTAGAAAGTAATGAATCACTGAAATGCTCTCTTGAAGTTAGTGAGAGTGAAAAGCTCGAATTATGCAAATCTTGTGATAGTCTATCTGTTACTGAGAGGCAACTGAACCTTCAACTTACGGAACAAAAGCGAGTGGTAAGTATCACAATGTTCTACCCATAATCGCCAGTTTCTTAGGTAATTGATTTTCATCTCTAATAGTCTTTGAGTTTCAGGTAGCTGAATTATGTTCAGAAGTAGAGGATTTGAACCAGCAGATTGAAAACTTAAAATCAGATAAACAGGAGCTTGAAAATAAACTAGAGCAGCAGGCAAACGCCCAGCAGGAGCAGATGATGGATTATCAGAAAACTATTCAAAATTATCTTGATGAGAAAAGTGAACTAAACTTCCAAATAACTGTGAGCTCTTTCATACTATCTTTTAAATAGATCTTGTGGCTTCTTGTTCTTTTGTTATTTTATAACTTAACTTTGTTTTGTTATTAACTTATTTTGTTAGAACTCAATGCTTCACAAAAGACATTTATCAACCTACTCGGATGATTTGGATTGCAGTGATAGTAGTAACCTTCAATCGGAGCTCGCGCCTTTCCATTTTCAGGCAAACAGTTTAAATCTTTCTGATTCCCCTCCAGCTGTAAGTAGTTATATACATACTACATATTAAGCAATGGAGAATATTAAACCCCTATTTCATTGCTTTTTATTTTTTGCAGTTGCAAAAGTCTTTATTGATAGAAATGCAAGCTGCTGTGGTAAGTCAATTTTTATTATTATTGTATTTCTTTTTTTTTTTTTTTTATGCCAACTCTTGAGGGACAATACATTCATAAAAATGTTTTCACTGCTAAGAAAAAGATCTCGACTTTTTTCTTTCTTTTTTTCTAGTCTTGTGATGCTGAAACACAGACCCAAGACAATTTTAATGTCACACCTCTTACACCCTTAAAAACAATTGACAAATGTATTCAAGCAGAGTTTGCCTCAAAAGAATTGGTTGTCCTCAAAGAGGAGATCCAACAACTTCACTGCACTCTGAAAAATGAAAAACTGGAAGTGCAAAGGCTACATGATGCATTATGCCAAGAGCAGATTGTAAAGCAAGAGCTAGAAAAAGTGAAGGATGATGAAGTGAACAAGTATGTACATTTGGAATTTTTTTTCAAGAAGTTTCATAAATCCACTAATTACCATGTTTTTTAAATGTGTGCTTGATTTCCTTATTCTAGATTGTCCAAACAAATCAAAACTCTCCTAGAGAGTAATGAAGTACCAAAAGGCTCTCTTGAAGTTAGTGAGAGTGAAAAGATAGACTTATACAAATCTCTTGATAGCCCATCAGTTACCGAGAGGCAATTGAACCTTCAACTTAACGAGCAAAACCAAGTGGTCAGTATCACAATGTTCTACCCATAATCACCAGCTACTTAATCAATTTTTATTTCTAATGGTCTTTGAGTTTCAGTTAGCTGCATTAAGTACAGAGATTGAGAACTTAAATCAGGAGAATGGACTCTTAAAATCAAATATAAAGGAGCTTCAAACGAAACTGGAGGTCCAGGGCAATGTCTATCAGGAGCAGAGGATAGATCACCAGAAAACTATGGAGAATCATCAATATGAGAAAAATGAACAAAGCCCCCAAATAACAGTGAGCTCTTTCATACTTTCTTAAAACAAGATCTTGTCTTCATTTATGCCTTTAAGTCTGTTCTTTTCAAACCTACCTTTGTTTCTTTTCAACCTTCATTCGCTAGAAGTCTACGCTGAACAAAAGCCTTTCAGCCGGCTTGGATGATTTGGATTGCAAAAGTAGTAGGAAGACCCAATCAGAACCCGCCCATTTCAGTCTTCAAGCAAACTGTCATTTGTCTAATTCCTCGACCTCTGTAAGTTGGTACATACATGCTTAAACCTTATAGGATTTTTAACTAATTTTTCATTTTTTGTTTTTTTTTCTAGCAGTTGGAAAAATCTTTACTACCAGAGGTGGAAATGAAAGCTATGGTAAGTCAGATTACCGCATGCGTTTATTCCGTCTATCATCTCAATGCTATCAAGCAATGAAAATGTTTTCATTTTTTTCATGTATTTGTTTTGTTCTGAACAGTCATGTCATGCTGATGCACAGACTCAAGGAGTTTTTAATGTCCCATCTCACATGCCCACAGAAAGAGTTGACAAGAGTATTCAAGCAGAAGTTGAGGTGTGATGTGTTTAATTAGTCTTGAATGTTTACAGACTGGATCTGTTATGGTCTGTTTTCAACTTTTTTTCTCACTTTAATTAATTTTATTGCTTCCAGATGTGTCCTGTTGAGACTCAAACCTCTCCTCATGCTTCTGAAAAAGACTATAAACTGTGTTTACCAAGATATCTTACAAAATATTTTTTTCAGAAACTTCCTCCAACAAATGCCACTGAAGTTGCCATTAAATCTCCTGACTTATCATTGAGGATATTAGACGAGCAAAGCAGTGTGCACAAGAAATTCTCATCAGTTTTGCCTCATAAATCACGGTATGATATTCAAAAGTCGAAGCTACTCTAGTTTCTTTTCTCTTAAAGTACCTTCACATGCTATAACTTTGTACGCCTTTTCCAGGTGCTTGTGGGTCATTTTCACCCTTATCATCTTTCTTGTCCTACTCGTCATATCCACCATATTTTGTACAGGAGCAGTTTTGCAAATTGCTTCTGATGCTGGCCTGCTGTCTTATCCATATGCAGGCCCATCTTCTGATTTTGTGAAACGCATTATAAAACCTCTTGTGAAAACCAATCTCCGACCAAGAAATGTCCCAGTATAATATAATCTTCTATTATGATTAGAAAAAATAAGAATCTTAAGTTAAGAGTGCCAAGAATGTTCCATTTAAGGCAAATTCTCCAGTGCCATTTTCTATAACTTCTCAGTGGTGATTGGTTTTGTGATACATTTATCTTTTTTGTTTGTTTGATGTTTCTTTGATTAGAATAAGAATCTCTGTGCTTATCTCACCAATGTGATCATCTCAAACTAAGTCACTGTTATTTCTTAGTTTCTATTAGTAACAATAATATTTTTTTTAGCAGTTTGAACTCAAAGGAGAATAAATCAAATCTTATCAATCCATGGAATTTTATTTTCAATCTTCTCCAGCAATCCATTTGAATTGAAATCTTCATCTCTTGCCTAGTAAGGTGTTAGGGATGAGGAAGATACCTATGAGTCTTTGTACAGAGGATGCTTGTTTAATCTCCAAAAATTATCAGGGATACAATTGAAGATAAACCTCTCTTTACATGAGAATTAAATAAATAATAAATTAAAAAGTTCTATGTACATGTTTCTCATCTGACAGAGTAGAGCCAAAAACGAGCACTACATCTGGTTATATACAACTTTATGCACATATAAAAATTACAGTCACTACAGAACTCACACAAATTTTGAACTCAGAGCAATATACAAAGCATTTTACTTTTTACACAGATTTATACTTAAAGGCGTTCTTACAAAAGGCAGAGATTGCTTGCCAAATCTAGTAACCTTACAATTAAATTGTAAAGAGTAGTGATATAGTGGTGTACAATTTGGTAAGAGACAGTTGTGATTACAGTACTTCACACATGATACTTTACAGACTTTATAGATACACAAATTATATGGCAGTAAATTATCAGGTGGCTCAAATACATCAGGTATAAAGCTTCTGACAGATCACAGTGTTCCTTATATACTTTAACAGGCTGTACAAAGGGCACGCAGCAAATCAGATTAAAATAATCATCATAATTATTTTTCAGAATCATGATTTATCAGTCAGTAGCAAATTACTTCATTATATACTTCATATGATATTTTTAAAAGAATAATAAAATCCGCAATTATAACAAGAGAAAAACTAAAACAACTGATATGCACTTTATAAAGCACCAAGAAAACAAGTAGCATAGCAAATAAACACTAAGCAGAAGTGTTTGCCTGGGGTAGTTCAGTTTACATAAATTAAACCAGGAGAGAAAAATGATTACTTAATCAGTCTTAATCATACAAGAACTGGGATCACAAAGCTCTTAATACATAAACTCAGCTACTTAAAAGTATAAATGCATACATACACTGTCACATAAACTTAAAATGGTAAAACGGGAGCAGAGCATCCAATAAACATCACAGTGCTAAATAGGAATCATGACATATCCAGGTCAAATAATGCAGATATTCTTCACAGAAAACAGTGAATGACCAGGCAGAACTAATGTGCGTGCTTTTTATTGTGCTGCCTATGGCGTCTCTTGTGTCGATGACGCTGAGAACTATCAATCCACTCGTGCTCTCTGCGAAGTGCTCTCCACTCCACTTCTGGAAGTACTGGAGACAAGGATGGAGGGTTTCCGATTCGATCTTCCCTTCGCTCTCCGATGTTGTGACTGCCACTGCCCATGTGAAGGCCATACTTTTCTTCTACGGTTCCAAACTCTGTCCCAACAAGAAACAAATGAGTGCTGTAAATTTTTAGCTGTGCTTTCCTTCCCGCCCCCAATTGTGTTAACACCACAGAAATTGAAATGGTATAAAATGTTTGACAGGTTTACTCACTTGGTGAGTTTAAAATTGGCATTAATGTAAGATTTGGATTGATCAGAGCTTGCACCATTTTGAGGGCTATAGGGATAGCGCCTTTTTACTTTTTCATCTTTGTGCCAAGCAAAAATGTGAGCATGAACCACCACATGAGCACCACATGAAATTTGTGAAATGATAGAAAGCCAAAAGCAACAGCAGAAACAGACCAATGTTAGACAAAGAGCAGAAATAGTGGAAACACCAATAAAATAAGCACGCTTAACAGTTCAAAATTATTGTTAGTGGCAAAATTCACATGCATTCAGAAAAGCAGATGACTGAAAATAGATTTCCATTAATCTCACCTGAAGTTTGTTGATATTTTCTTTTTTTCCCATTGGTGCGATTTGTAGCTCCATTTCGACTAACTGATGGTGCTGCCACAGGAAGATTTACAATGGGTGTATGAGGTCCCACGGCTGCAGATCCCACAGTGCATTGGCGATTGCCTTTGCAAGCCTTGAGTTGAGCTAATTGGTCTTTGAGATATGAAAGCTCACTTGAGTTGAGAGTGTGAACTCTATTCCACTGTTCAAATGGATCTGAGAACATTTTTAAAAATTGAAAAAAATAAAAAGGGTTTATTTTTAACAGAAACAAAACAAAAATGAGTTTAGAAAAATAGGAGAGAGAAAAAAGTTATTTTTTACAGTACTCACCAAGTCTTAGATTGTAGTAAGTTATAAGACCGGTCACAAACTCACAGTATAGAAAATTGTGAGTTGCATTAATTGTTCTAATACATGAGTACGTATTATTATTAGCATTCATGCAGAAACAGAAAGGGCCAGATGTCCACAAAGGGGGGGTCCTCCAGTGGTCATTGTCATGATTGAAACAATTCATACGCTCTGACAAACATTCTTTCTCCATTTTTGCTTTTCTTTTCAGCTTTCTCTCTTTCTTCCTCAATCGTTCCTCCTTAGCGCGCCATCTGTCTCTGCGGGCTGCCTCCTTTTCTTTTTGTCTTGGTGATCTGGAAGCAAAAGCCCTTGACTCGTAAGCAAATGCAGTTCTTTTTAAACCCTTAGATCTATTTGGATTGGCTGGTTTCGAATTAAAAATAACTTACAGCTCTGGCTCACAGTAGCAAGTATGTTGTTCGTGCTGGGGTTCAGGCAGGGCCATGACAGGTCTCCTATTTCCTGGAGTACCAGTTGGACGAATGACAGTCACATCGATTCGACCAGGTGCTGAGTTCATTCCGGAATTTCCTTTGTAGAAGATCTGAATAAAAGTAATATTCAACATTAATCAGAGCTCTTGAACTATAAATACATGTTTTTCGAAATGACTTACTTTGTTCTTTGCTGTGGTGTCTTGGAATCGAGTTGATTCGGCATTCCATGATTGACCAACTGTTGCAGATTCTTCATTCACAACAGTTTTTAAACCATGGTGGATTTCTTTGGGAGTTTGGCTAGAGCTAGATTTATTGCTAACAGATGTGATAGGGACTGTTTCTTCAGGGGACATGGGAGTGGTAGAAGCCAAGGTTCCAGGCTTCCCTCTTCGATGACCTTGATTTTCTCCATGGTGTTGACGATGACTGTGATGCTGCTGCTGCTGCTGCTGCCAAGTACTAGAAAATGTCGCTTCAACTCCAGCAATGTCAGATTCCTCCTCATCTTCACCCGTTATATGGAAAGAAGATGGATGTGGGCGTTTCTCTCTCAAGTGTTTTCGAATTTCCTGACCAGAAATAAATAAATTCGCTCAGATTCAATATGCCTGGTGATAAAATAGGATTTTGAAGATGGAGATAAAAATTTTTTACCTTCAGACTTTCAAGTTGTAAACGCAGATTACGAATCTGCTCATCAACATTTTCTCTGTTTGCTCTCCACACTTTTGGGTCAGTGTACACAGCATTTCTGCAGTTGATATCTCCAGATGAGGACACTATGCAGCCCGGGGTAATGACAGATGAATTACTGGTGTCCTGCCCTGATGGGTCACTTTCTGCTCCCGATTCCAAACTCCTTGATTTTTCTGAGGCCTGCTGATTTAATTTAAAAAAGAAAATATTAGTTTGGCACCAGACTTTCTAATGGCACAGTTGATTTATTTACTCACCTCAAGGCTATGCATTTCTTTCTTAATATCCTCCATAATTGCTGCCACATGGTCAAGAGGTTCACTAACTTGTCGTTTTACGCGCTCCACATTCACAGCATTTCTGCTCGAAATGAAACTTTGCCTGAATCGCTCACCCAACTTGACAGCAACATTTCCATCCAAAGTAGAATCAATTAAGTTGCTTAGATGATCAACTGAATCTCTTTTCCAACGGTGGGGTAAAATATCACTGTAAGAATCTTGACCAAACTGCCCATATCTACCTCGATAATTTCGAAGATCTTTGTGGTTGTCATTCCTTTATTTAAAAAAATATTTTTTTAGTAAATATACTGAAACTAACTAGAATAGAATTTTCTTGTTTTAAAAATAGGTCTCTCTACTCACTTAGGTGATGATCTGTGAGCATGCCTGTCTTCTGGTTCTGATCTGGTGTACAGAAGGCCAGAAGGAGTGAAGCATGCGCATCGCTTGCCCCCATTAGAGTCCCGAGACAAAGAGGAACGAAAGGAAAGAGACCCCTGAAACTTGCACTTATGTTTGCGCCATCGGCTGCCTTCTAAAACACACTGCCACTTCTGGCCATACCGACAGGGGAGCTGCATTTCAGGACGCTGACATTCAACAGCCAGTCGCTCATGCTTTGAAGGACTGGAATTTTCAACTGGATGGAGAACAGGTACAACCCTATTGTCCAGCTGTGTGTCCGGCTCTGAGGATAAAATGAGAAAAAACTATCAATTTTCCCTTGAATTTTTAAAATGTTTGTTCTACCTGCGGTGATGGGCATTTTACTTACGTAAAGGACCAAGTAGCTCTTCTTGAGGTAATCGGATTAAAGAATTATTTCCTTTTGAATTGGCCAAATTATCATTGTTATCATTATCCTCTTCATCAAGCTCATCTTCATTTTCCTCTTCATCATCAGTATTTGTTGCTTCTTCCGAACCCTCTTCTTGTTGACTACTGTCAGTTGGTACAATTGGCTTTGCTGTTGTGCTCAAGAGAAGTGAGCTGGTGTTGGCCTCTGCTTGCGTAGCGTTCTGCTGTTGTGCACGAAGGAAATTTTCCCACTTGCTCCTTGCCTCTGCAATCGACTCAGGACTTTCTCGCCTGCCACTACTGAAACCGGCATTAAAAAAACAGCTTTAGATTACCTCTTACAAGGTAGTCGAAGTCGAACACGTGCCTGTCTTCCATCCCACTCCGCGCTCACCTCTCAATGAGAAACGTGTCAGGCCAGCGCAGCTTCTTCCTCCTGCGGCTCCCCTTGAGCTGCAGGAGGCGCAGGATGGAGCGGCCGTCCATGGCGGGGGGCGCCTCCACTCCGGCCATGTCCAGGAACGTGGGGGCGAGGTCGATGTTGAGGACGATCTCGTCCACCCTGCGAGACAAAACGGACTCTCACAGACTCCCACGGGCGGGAAGGTAGGCAAAAAGTCGCACTTTACCCCTCCCCTCTGAACCCGTCTCTGGATCCGCCCTTAGTCACTCAGCTCCAGGTCCAGGCTGGAGCCTCCAGCTATACTCACACAGTGCCTGGCTCCACCCCAGGGCCCCGCACCAGGAACGGCACCCGGACGTCGAACTCGAAGGGGAACGACTTGCCCTTGACGAGACCGAACTGGCCCAGGTGGTAGCCGTGGTCGGACGTGTAGATGATGTACGTGTTGTCCAGCTCCCCCATGGCCTCCAGCTCCTTGTACACCTGCAAGGGGCGATCGTGCGGTTTCGTTAAAAGGGCAACACTCTGAAACATTCCAGGTTCCACTCGCTTCGCGCCACTCACCCTGTCCACGGCCACGTCGACGCTCTGCAGAGTCTGCAGCCGCTTGGTCATCAGGAGGTCCGTGAACTCGCGGTGGACAGGCTTCATCTTCCCCGTCACCTGCAGGATCCACTGCTTGTCCAGGTTGGGCGCGTAGTCGTACGTCGGCGTGCTGCGAACAGCAGTAAGCCACACCGTCAAACTCCGGCTGCGGCGGACTCATTCCGAGAATCGTTTTCGTCGCTCTGTCTCTCTCGCGCCAATACGGAACGCTCCAGGGGCGCGAGAGAGACAGAGCGACGAAAACGGCTCTGGGTATCAGTCTGCAGCGGGAAGCGCCCGGAAGGAGACTACCCGCCTGGCAGGCGTGCCGGGTGGGTTGCCTATCCGGCGAGCAGCAGGGGCTCTCTGCGAGGCGGGCGAGCCACCTTGTATAGTTTGTTCAGTCTGCGTCGGCGGGACGAGGACCAAAGGAAACCAACTGCACGCCACCACGAAGCGGCACGGTGCACGTCAAGGTGCACGTCAAGGTGCACGTCAAGGTGCGCGGTTGAGTGGTTGGCACTCACTGGTGTGTGGTGACGTTGAAGAACATGTCCTTGTACTGCGGGGCCGAGTCCTCGGGGCCGTGCGGCGCAGGGAAGCTGAGCACCAGGGCCAGGGGCTTGTGGGAGAAGTACTGCTTGGACTGCTGCAGGAAGGAGATGGAGTCGTTGGCGATCAGGTCCGGGTAGTAGTCCTGCCAACCAGAACATGCCCGTTTCAGACAGTGCACTGAACAGAAGCTCGCATGCGTACTGCAGAGTCGTTTCCGAGAGTCGTTTTCGTCGCGCTGTCTCTCTCGCTCTGATGGAACGTCCCCGATGGGTGCGAGAGAGACGGGGCGACGCGACGATGAGTCTGCACCTTGTGGTAGTCGTCGCCGTGCTTGATCCGCTTGCCGTTCAGGTTGATGGAGTAGTTGTAGTAGCGCGAGTTCATGATGAGCCCGCCCCACTCGCGCCACCCGGGGGGGATGTAAGAGCCGTTGTACTTGTTCAAGTACTTGCCGAAGTAGCCTGCGGAAAGCAAGGAAAACGGCGTGGTTATAGCAGGGGTCATTCAGAAGCCAACGCACAGTGGGCCAGAAGACCGGTGGAGGCGGTCGAAATCCTGGACGCGTCTGGGGAGCGGCTTATTTTTCTCCCGCAATAAAATGCCTTGCCGGCTTGCCGGGGGACCGGGCCACGCCGGGCAAAGCGGCAAAGCGGCCAAGCGGCCAAGGCATGTGTGGGGTGCCCTGCCGGCCCTGCCCGGTGGTGCGGGTCCCACCCGAGAGTCGTCAATGAGTCGCCATTCAACTTGGAGCCTCAGCCTCCAGCGCCTCCAGCGACGACGGACGGCTCCAGGCCCCGGGCTCCAGGCCCCGGGCTCCAGGCCCCGGGCTCCAGGCCCCGGGCTCCAGCGGGCGCGGCTCCAGGAGGAGACTCCGGCCACCAGCGTGATCCCCGTGATCAGATCGTCTCGCACCGTTTGGGTGGCCCCGGAGGCCCGGCTGTCCGCGGGCTTAGCATGAGCCACACACTGTTAAATTTATTGTCGCCGCGCGCAGCTCGAGGCGCGCGCGTGCGCGTTTGTGTGTGTGTGTGGGGGGGGGGGAGGGTGTGTGTAATCTCGCATGCCCCAAAACAGCACCGTTTCTGCAAGAACTGCCGGAGGACGGGTGTTTTGTGTTTTGGCAGTGTACCCACAGTGTACCCTGCGTAATGCGCCGGCGAGCCAACGTCCGTCTAAAAGAGGAGGGGGCGGGGGCAGGGGGTGATAAATCCTTCTCCTAACAAGGTCCCCGTCCATTCATGCGGCCCGCAAGGCCCGCAGGCTCCGGGATCGATGGCTGAATCGATTAGATTTCGATATCGGATTCGATTGGATTGCGCGACATTCCTGCTGGAATCTGAAAGACGCGCCGAGCGTCGCCGAGCGTCGCCGAGCGCCGTGCCGCGCGGCCAAGGTGGAAAGTCCATGGGACAGTCAGTCCCCCAGGCCCTGGCCGCGGGCCAAGGTGGACAGTCCATGGGACAGTCCATGGGACAGTCCATGGGACAGTCCATGGGACAGTCCATGGGACAGTCAGTTCCCCAGGCCCTGGCCTGCGAGGCCTGGCCGCCAGCAAAGCGATTCCGAACACCGCTCCGTCGCCCTGTCTCTCTCGGATCTTCACGAAACGCCCCCTGGGTGCGAGTGAGAGAGAGGCAGTGGGCCGCCCTGGGCCCTAGCCGATGACTCACGGCCTCACGGGATGCCGCGGCAGCCACCTTCCAGTCTGCCTTCCACCGTAAGTACCTGGAGGAGCGTTGGCGGGGGAAACCACAGGGCATCAAACAGAGCTCCCTTGCAGCCTTTCAGCTGATTGAGCCCTCGGACACAATCCTGCGCACGGGGTTTTCAAGTGGCAGCGGGGTGGCCGAGTGGTCAGAGGCGCTGGTTGTAGGCACCACCAGTCCGAAAGAGCGTGGGTTCGAATCCCAGCTCTGCCATAACTTTATTTTTCTGGAAATGCTTGCTGAACTCGACGCGGGTGCGTTCCAAAGAGAGAGAATGGACAAGAAGGAAAGGGTAGGGAGTATGTGGGTATGTGTTGGTGGTGTGTGAGAGTGGGAGAGTGTGAGTGTGTGTCGAGCAAAGGCACGCACAAGTGGCCCTTCTCGGAACTGATGGTCGTATCGGTCAGTCCGAGTCTTGTAGCCGAGAGCCATTGGTACCCATTGGTGCCAGTTGGTCCCATACCAGGCATCCCAGCATGGCTGCGGTCCCTTCGCAGGCTTTGGCCAGCTTTGGCGTCCTTTGGCGCGCGCACACCTCTTCGTTTCCTCGATCGGATCACAGAGTTAGAGGGATCGATTCCCTTTCCGCTTCCACTGACGGCAAGCTGCACGCTGGCCCCGCTGGCCCGGCTGGGCGGCAGTACGGCCTCGTTTGCTGACTCGTCGCCCTGTCTCTCTCGCACTCTGGTGGCGGTTCACAGGGGTGCGAGAGAGACAGGGCGACGACGCAGACGACGGAATCAACCTGCGCCTCGCCCTTTCGTGGAATCCATCCTGGAATGGTGGTTTCTCGGTTTGTTGCGCACTTTAGAGACTGAAGAGACTGGAGAGGCCGGAGAGGCTGGAGAGACTGAAGAGACTGGAGAGGCCGGAGAGGCTAGAGACTGGAGAGACTGGAGAGGCTGGAGAGGCTGGAGAGATTGGAGAGGCTGGAGAGACTGGAGAGGCTGGAGAGGCTGGAGAGGCTGGAGAGACTGGAGAGGCTGGAGAGGCTGGAGAGGCTGGAGAGACTGGAGAGGATGGAGAGGATGGAGAGGATGGAGAGGCTGGAGAGGTTGGAGAGGTTGGAGGTTGGAAAGGCTGGAGGGACTGGAGAGGCTGGAGACAGCAATGGGCGGAGAGCGTGACTATGGCGACACTGTATTGTATACAGTCCACGTCTCGCAAGCTAGCCGATTTGGGACCTGCCCGCTCCACTGCTAGACCGGTAAAGTTAGGTCGGACCGGCCGAAGCTATTCGAACCGAAAAGGAAACTCCGCGGACAATGCAGTGAGGGCAGGGAGCCGCGCACCTGTGCAAAAGGCACTCAAAAGGCACTCAAAGGGCACCGAAGGGCACGCACTGACCTTTCGCTGATGGAAGCCAGGCGGGGAGTCACGGCGGGGAAGAGAAAGAAAGACACGAAAAAAGAGGCCGCGGCCGGTGGTTGAACCCGCGCACGCGCCGCGCACGTGTACTCACCGGTACGGTAGCCCGCGTTGGCGAGGAAGGTGGCGAAGGTGCGGGTCTCGTGCGTGGCCTGCCAGGCAGGCGACGAGCAGTTGTCGTTGTTGGTGTACGTGTGGTGGTTGTGGACGTACATGCCCGTGAGCAGTGAAGACCGCGACGGGCAGCACATCGGCGTCGTCACGTAGGCGTGCCTGAACTCGGCGCCGCCCTCGCGGAGCAGGCGCTGGGTGCGCGGCATGAAGTTCAGGGAGCCTGGCGAACAACCAAACGGGTCACAACAAACAGCGCCGCAGGCGGGAACCGAACCCGCAGCCCCCGGCGCCGCGCTCCGTGCGCCAACCGAGGGCGCCACCGAGACCGCGCGCAGGGTGTATATGTATAGTGTGCAGCTCACTCACCGAGCTCCACGTCCTGGTCGTCAGTGAGGATAAGCACGATGTTGGGCTTCCGGTCCTTGTTGAGCGGCGGCAGATCGAATCTCGGATCTTCCTCGTCAGCGCCTCGTTGTTGTTGTTGCTGCTGTTGCTGTTGTTGTTGCTGCTGTTGTTGCTGCTGTTGCTGCGCCCTGCTCTTGTTCCTCCGTCTGGGCTGGACGCCGGGCGCGCTAGGGGAGTTCCTGGCCGGTAGTTCCGGTGCTTCCTCGGGCCGCGGCAGGGGATCCGCGGGCTCGGGGGACGACTGGGACGACTGCAGCTGCTGCAGCTGTTGGTGCTTCCTGGCGGGGGCGACCGGCAGCAGGGCGAGCATGGCCACGATGAGCAGCGCCGCCGCCATCGTCCTCGACGCCGTCCTCGACGCCGTCCTCGACGCCGTCCTCGACGCCGTCCTCGACGCCGTCCTCGACGCCGTCCTCGACGCCGTCCTCGACGCCGTCCTCGACGCCGTCCTCGACGCCGTCCTCGACGCCGTCCTCGACGCCGTCCTCGACGCCGTCCTCGTCGCCATCCTGAGGCCTGGGTTGGCTCACGCTATCCGCATCATGCCTGAGTCCTGGAAAACATCAAACAACAGACAGATATTAGTCTTGGTTTGGCTTCGCGTTCGTGGGTTCGCGCCCATAGCTCCACCCTCTTTTTCCGGGGGCTCGTCTCCCTCCTCGGGGCGTTACGGTCGGCCCGCGGCCCTGCCCGAGGCTACACCAGCACACACATGATGAGACTAGTCTCACGGACACATATCCTGCTTGCCGCGATGGCCGGAGCTCGCTTCTGATTGGTCGGCCGGCAAGCAGTGGCCGGCAGTGGCCACACTGCGGTAACTGAAGGCAAGCCGCCCCCGTGTCCCCCTTTTCTGACGTGTTTCGTGTTTACGGCCGGCAAGACTGCCCGTCCTTCCGAAGTCCTCTCGGCAAACGGCGGCCCCCTATTTCATTATTTTATTCGACAATGCTGCTGTTATTTTATGTTACTTTCGTATTTTGTTATTTTAGCAGTGTCGGGCAGCGCGCGGCGGGACCGCAGGGTCCCATTCCGTCCCAACTCACTCGAAAGATGAGTCGAGAATTGGGCAAACAATCGACAAGGTATGCCCGGTATGCATTCGGACTGCCGCCCGCCCCCAGGTTCCTATTCAAAAGGAGACACACGCCCGCCCCGCCCGCCGCCCCGCCCCGCCCCGCCCCGCCCCGCCCCGCCCCGTCCTGCTCCCCGACCCGCTCCAAGCCGGCCCAACCTCGACCCGAGACACCCACATCGAATTTCGTTCCACACATGCAGTGATGATGACATTAAAAAATGGAAGGGAATTTTATACTCGATAAAACCAAGTGGTCGTCGCTCTGGAGGAGGGAACAGGAGGCATGCGCTGTTGCTTCCTTACAGAAAAAGTACCGGCCAAAAAAAGTGGAGAAAATAATTGTTTATGGCTCTACAGCGTGGTCATTAACGCAACTTCACCGTAAGGATGCACTTTTTTGACGGACACTTCCGGCCGAGGAAAGGGAGACGGGTGGGCGGGGACAGATAGGTTTACAGTGGAACAGGTAGCAGGAGTGTGTGTGTGTGTGTGTGTGTAGGTGAGTGCGTGTAGGTGAGTGTGCGTGTGGGGGGGGGGAGTGTAAGTGAGTGTGAGTGTCCGTGTGAGAGACAGTGTAAGTATGAAGAATGGCTGGTCAATGCCCTGTGGCTGAAGCGTGCCCCCCCCCCCCCCCCCCCGCCGGTCCGACTTGTCTAGTCCATCTTTAGCGGTGCACTCTCCGCGGCTGGCCGCTTCCGGTGTTGGACTGGCTCCAGCAGGTCTAGTGTCCAGCGAGGCTCCTGCCAGGCCTAGGCCAGGCCAGGCTATCCAGCCGAGCCATTCCGTCGAGGCGTCTTGTCGCACCGCGTCTCTCTCTCTCTCTCTCTCTCTCTCTCTCTCTCTCTCTCTCTCTCTCTCTCTCTCGCACACACACACACCCACTATACACATGCGGGACGCCCCCAAGAGCGCGACAGAGACGGAGCGACGAGAAGACCCTTTAGCATCAGTACAGATAGCCCCTTCCCTCAGTAGCACTGTACTCAAGATCTCAACATACAATCACATCATGTCCGATCCAGACTGACGTTGTCTGAAATTAATGACCTCGAAGTATGGAAGTTTTGGTATGAAAGTTCACACTGGATGCAAGTAATCAACTTCTTAGAAAAGTAATGAGTTTTCAGTCATTTTTCTTACAGTATAAAAAATGGGTTCTAAGTCAAAATGCCCACACCTCGAGGGGTTACCCACTCGGTACGTGGGCGTACACACGATTCCGGATTCCCGTGATTCCTGAACAAATCTTGCTTAAAAGGAGAGGTTTTTGAAGATTTTTCTTAGCTTATGAGTGTTTTGTGTCTATTACATATCCCTCTCCATTGAAACTTTTAAGATTTTCGATAAAATTTTGAGCAAATTACGAACGATTCACGCACTGAGTGTACACACGATTCCCGGAGTGGGTAACCCCTCGCCACACCTGCTCCATCAGAAAGCACATTTTATTGCCCTTTAATTTTCTCATTTGCTTTACCACTTCAGTGATGGATTCAGAGTCGGCTTCAGGGGGAGAGCACTGGTAAAACTAAAGCGTAGTATTACCCTCTGTTCTCAAGCGTGATCAGTTTACGCTTGAAATCAAGCGTAACAGGCTCCTCCGCCAAGATTCCCCCTATCTAAATGCAAGGGGCAATATTCAGAGTATGCTTCATTTCGAGCCTAACGTCTTCAAGCGTAACTTTATGCTTGACTCAAGCATAGTTACGCTTTAGTTTTACCAGTGAGGGTGCCGCAAAAGTTACCTACTTCAGGGGGGAAGCGTGGTGTGTTGCCTACCTTTCAGGCGGCTCCGCCTGCCGTGCCTGACTAACTTGGTACTTGTAAGTGTAGTCCGGGCCAGCCAGGGCCAGCGCGCTACGCGGGGTAGGGCAGGTGGCGGGTCGACTCGGCAGACTCGGCCACCGCGATCAAATGTTGCAAGATGAGCCGGGCGGCCCGGCCCGGCGGGCTCGGCGCTGCCACGCACAGTGGGCCAGAAGACCGATGGAGGCGGCCAAAACTCTAGACGCGTTTTGAGCTCCAGAGTCGCTAAACAGGACTCGAACCGAACGTGTGACCCCACCAATGGATTGCTCTCCGAACGAGGAATCCATTGGTGGGGGTCACACGTTCGGTTCGAGGCCTGTTTGGCGACTCTGGAGCTCAAAACGCGTCTAGAGTTTTGGCCGCCTCCACCGGTCTTCTGGCCCACTGTGCCACGCCACGGGCACTGCCGTGCAAGCCGGCGCGGCGCGGTGGCGCGGCGGCGCGGCCAGTCAGTCGAGAAAGCGGTCGCGAGACGGCGAAGGGTCAAAGGGAGGCGGTGTGCAGTGTGCAAGTCATGAGGGGGACTCGGCCATGATTTCGCATGCCATGGCATGCCAGCGAGCCGGCGCGGCGGAGCGGCGGAGCCAGCCGCAGTGTCAGAGCGTCTGCTGTGATGCTCCGTGCTCCGCCGCGCGGCGCGGCCACACAGTATCGGCCTTACCTTCTTTTTGCACTTGCACACAGGAATGCGCGGCGGCGGCGAGGCGGTGGCGTGGCGTGGAGGGGCGCAGTGCAGTGCAGCCATGGAGGCCATGCGCGCCGTGGCCAACGCTTCCTCCGAAATCGGGGCTTGACGCAGCAGCGTCGTCACTGTGTGTGTGTGTGTGTGTGTGTGTGTGTGTGTGTGTGTGTGTGGTGTGTGTGTGTGTGTGTGAGCGTATGTGTGTGTTGGGTGCGTCACTCATTACTTGCCTGCCCGGTGGGAAGCGAACAACAGCGCAGGAGCTTGATTCCGTACACAGGGCGGTCATCCCTCGTCGCCCATGTCTCTCTCGCACTCACGGGGCGATGCATGGCGCTCCGCTTGCTCCGCTGGGGTGCGAGGGAGACAGGCGACGTAGGCACACTGTTCGGAATCGGTCCGCAGGTACAACCAACGCGAGGCGAGGGCGAGGCGCGGGGCGTTAATGACAATCGAGATAAGAGACTCGAACCGCCGGGCATGTAACGCAGTGCGACCGAGTGGGTTCAGGCCGTCCAGGCGGGACTGCGAGCCGCTGCGAACTGGCAGAGAACTCTTCACAGAAACTTTGGACCAGAAGACCGGTGGAGGCGGCCAAAATCCCGGTCGCTCAATGGGGCTCGAACCGAACGTGTGACCCCACCAATGGATTACTCGTTTGGAGAGCAATCCATTGGTGGGGTCACACGTGCGGTTCGAGTCCCATTTAGCGACTCTGGAGCTCAAAACGCGTCCGCGACTTTGACCGCGCGCACTCGTTAGCACTGCGAGTAGCGCTGGGTTGAAGGCCCAAGGGGAGGCGGCAGGGCTGAGTGCGGTGCAGTGTCGGGCCAGGCAGGGCAGCCGGCTAGATAGCCAGCCAGCCCGAGGGCGCAAGAAGGGGTGCTTTACAGTGACGGCTTTCTTGTCCACGGGCGCGCGTGCGCGGTCCAAGGGCTTGCCGGGCGCCAGGCGGCACGGCCCGGCACGGCCGCCCCTTTTCCCCAAAACGAAATTAATTTGGCGCAGCCCAAACGGTGCAAGAAGGGGCCGCGTCTCAATTCTCCCCCCCCCTCCCCCTCCCCGCGCGTTGTCCCATTCGCCGTGTTTCGTTCCCGAAATGAGGTTGGCCCGAGGCACTCCGACTGCGACTCCAGGGAGCCTGGAAGAGCCTAGGGAAGGTCCACAAGGCCATTAGACTGGCCGTAGCGACTGTGGTCCGCACCGTGGCCTCGGCCAGGGCCTCGTCGTGGACCCTGCGAGGGGAGACGCAGTGGCGGCAGCTGGGGCCTCTGCGCCTCCGCCGGTGCTTCTTCGTCGTGGACCCGGCCAGTGACAGTGGCTGCCCACCCAAACGCACGCGCGCCCCCTCCACCCCCCTCGGCATGTCGTATACCGTGCAAAACAAAAGGAGAGACAACAGGAGTCTCGTCCTCGTGAGTCACGGCGTTCCTGGGCTTGGCGGCAAGGCGCGCAGAGCGGTGGGGTGTGGCAGTGTGGCAGCAGTCGCAGCAGTCGTCGCCCTGTCTAGCCTCGTCAGGTGTAGACCCGGTGTAGAGCCACCTAGTGGAGACTGGCCGGCCGGGCCAGCTTGCCAGACGGGACGGCGGCGACGGCGGCGCGACCACCAGCCACCGGGCGGCGGCCTACGGCGGCCTTCCCGCTAGACCGGCCTAGACCGCTCGGCGGCGGCGCTGGCGGGGCGCCGCGCGGCTTGGCGCAGCCGCGAGGGAATGACGAAGACAAAGTGAAGAAAAGTAGAAGAGGCGCGAACGAGAACGCTGAAAGGTTCGTTGGTGTGGATGTAGAAGCGGCAGAGCCTCCTACTACAGTGGGCTGCACGGCGTCGCATGGCGTGGCTGCAGCGGTTCGAGGTTCGATTCAGCCTCGGACGATCAGGGTCCTCGAGCACGGAGCGGCCGCCATTACCAAGTCCAGACTCATTCCGAGAGTCGTCTCTCCCGCACTCATAAGGCGTCCCGTACAAGTGCGAGAGAGACAGAGCGAGTGTGGCTCACAGTTTGCTCACCCTAATTCACCCTAATCGCGGCGGCCACTTATCCGCAGCGGGCAAGGGGCAGACGCCGGGGAAGGGGAGGAGGGGGAACCTGTTGGAAGTTTGGATGAAAATAGTTGGGTGCGTAGTGCGGCACCGGACCCACCGGACGAACACGCACGGAGCCGTGAGGCTGTCATGGACCACTCGCGAAGGATCGTTTCGTAAGGTCTTCGTCGCACTCGCGGGGCGTCCCGTAGGGGTGTGAGAGAGACGGAGCGGCAGGTGCTGGCTCAGCGTCCTCAGCAGGGCGCTCTGCAAGGCATTGCAAGGTGACCAGTCTTCCAGGAACGCGGCGACAAGTGCACTGTACTACGAGTGGCGTGGCAGGTTGTGGCACGTCGCGGCCAGTCGACAAGTTCAATGCCTTTTCAGAGGCCCTCGTAAAGCATCGGCAGCATCGCCAGTACCGTTTAGCACTCCAAAGACACCAGAGGGGACTCAGAGGGGCCGCGGAACTAGGGTTTTATTGGAGGGCACCTGCACTACCTCACCTTACCTGTACAGTGTGAGGTACAGGCCTGCAGTGCCGTGCCACGCCGTGCCACGCCGAGCCACCAGTGCCGTGTGGCGGCCAGAGTCACACCTCGCGCAGGTTTACGACCCGGCGCGACCTTGAACGTCCTTGGACATTTCTGAATAAGGGGAAAAGCTTTCCAGGGAAACTCGCGGCGTGACCCAGATAGTACACTGGAGGAACGAGTGGGCGGCCGGGGCGGACAATGCCCGGATTACGACAGGGACGCTGTCCGCAGTCTCGCAGCAATGCAGCAACAAAACTGCAGTCCGAAATGAATTTACTGCATTTTCCGGGTTTCTGGAAACGAGCGTTGTCGGGGCAGCCTGCACCGTTTCGAGGAGCGTCAAGAGACGGCGGTGAGATGGTCAAGTTACTGCATGCTGCACCGGGTCCTACACCGTTACACGCAGAACGCACAGGGTGAGACGGGGACAATTCAATGAGCACCTTCTTACGCCGGATAAAGTTACCCCACACGCGCCATAGCGGCCACAGCGGCTACGGCGACCATAGCGCACGGCGGCCCGTTCGGCCACCTGCTCCAACCGACGAGCCGCTACGCTACACTGCCAAACAAATGCCGCCTGTTTTGTTCCCCCATCATCCCCTTGAACGCGGCGGCCTGATCACGGCAGGTGTGTGATCGGCGCGCCATAAGCACGGCTGGCACGGCACGGCATGGCGCGGCCCAGGAACTGATAGGATTATCACAGCGAGCTGAGATTGGTAAGGCGACACCGCCGAAAAATTGGACGATCTGTCGATCCTACACCGCGAGATGACGAAAACACGAAAACACACACCGCAGCCACCGTCAGTGGGAATGTGACACGTAATCGTATGAATGGAGTTTCCACACGGCAAAAAAAAAAAATGGCAGGCTGAGCGAGCTTGGCTCGAGGCTGTCGCACCGCAGTGCTGTCCGCGCTGTCCACGGAGTCCACGCTGTCCGGCGACCGAGTCCCGCCTGTCCTTTTGTAATCCAATAAACCTTATATGCAGCCCCGGCGACAACGCCGCATCCCGGACGGCGGGACGGCGGGGCGGCCCAACCCGCTCGGGGGCGCGCAGTAAATTACCAACAAGGACACCCAGCAGGCTTTCGTCGCTCTGTCTCTCTCACACTCAGGGGCGGCCCGTCTGGGTGCGAGAGAGACAGAGCGCGTCAGCGGGCTGGCCGTCGCCACCAAGACCGTCCCGGTGACGGGGCGCCGACCGCAGTCACTGAGTCTGCTAAACAGATAACGAATTCGAGGAGAGCCCCCCCCCCCCCCCCGCCCTGTCCCGCTTTGACTTGGATTCAAAATCCCATCCCTGTCGCGTGAGTCATCTTGCTGACGCGGCCATAACTCTCATCGTTTACGGGGCGCGGGTCGGACTTTCGAGTCGAGACTTTCAAGAGCTTCCAAGCTTTTCGAGCTGCCAGAGCTTTCAGGTTTCCAGACGCCCGGCCTAGGCGTCGCCAGGACTTGACGGGACATGGGTGGAGCGTCACGGACAGGCCGGCCACACCGGACACCTTACACCTGGGTGGCGATGAGCCTTCGTCTGGAGCCTGGAGTCTGAAGCCTGGAGTCTAAAGCCTGCACTGGTGAAACAAAGGCATAAAAATTATGCCCTTTAAGGGCGTAAACGATTTACGCCCTTAAAGGGCATAAATCGTTAATGCCTTTGGGAAGGGCATTAAAATTTTGCTTGAAATTCCTATACCATTTACGCCCTTCCCAAGGGCATAAAACGATTTATGCCCTTGCAAGGGCGTAAAAGAGTATTTATGCCCTAAAGGGCGTAATTTTTATGCCTTTGTTTTACCAGTGTGGAGTCTAAAGCCTGGAGTCTAAAGCCTGGAGTCTAAAGCCTGGCGTCTAGAGCCAGGAGTCTGAAGCCTGGCATCCGGCGCGGCGCTGAACAAGACCCCCTCCCTCTCTCACTTATCTCACTCGGCATTGGCAGATCTCCTCTCCTCCTCGCCGGCCCGATCCGCCCGTCCGCCCGTCAACACCTACACTTTGTAGTCGCCGCGGCGCGCCGCCAGACGGGCAGACAGGCTTCGGGCGGACTGACCGGGACGGACGGGCTGTCGTTGAACTTGACCTCCTCGTCCCGACGCCCCGGTGCCGCCAGTCTCGAGGGCTGCCGCTCTGTCTTTGTCGCACTCATGGGGCGTTCCGTTGGGGTGCGAGGGAGACACAGCGACAAAATATATTTCGGAATCTGGCGGCGGGCCGGTCTCTGGCCGTCCGCGCCACTGGCAGCGAATTATTACGACTGACGTGTTGTTTAGAAGCGCCACGCCGCTGTCCGACGCTGCAGCTGCTGGCTGGACCTCCTGCTTCTTCTCCTTCTTCGTCTTGCAGACGGAAAGAAACCGGGGCGGCAAAAAGCAGCAAAAAGCGACGCTCTTTCCTATCATTTGGCGCCGCGGACACGAGCCGCTGTGCGAGAGCGAGAGGGGGGGGGGGGGGAGAGCCGTGTGGCGCCGAGAGCACTGAAAGCCGCCATGGCTGCTTCACTTGAAACCCCTTTTCTTTCTCGCTCTGCTCCGCTCTGCTCGATACAAGACGATCGTAAACGAGTATATAACAGCCTCTTTCGTGCTCGCCGTGAGGTGAGGGGGAGGGGGAAGGGAAGGGAAGGGGAGGGCTGGCCGACGGCGAAGTGGGCCGCCCTTTCCCGCCAAGCCTGTGGACTGATTCCGAGAGTCGTTTTCGTCGCTCTGTCTCTCTCGCACCTTCGCGGCACGCCCTATGAGTGCGAGAGAGACAGAGCGACGAAAACGACTCTCGGATTCAGTCTGCTTGCTGGCCGATAAGGGGTATTGAAATGCACGTTTTTTTGAATTCCATACCGGCACACCCGGAAAAGGGTTCATTCCTACCTAAAACCACCGCAAACCAAATTTGAGACCGATCGAAAAATATTTAGGGGTCGCTACAATGGCTGAAAGTTGTAAATTTGACGTAATTTTAAACAAAATACAACTTTGGAGTATTTGAAGCCCTGCGCATCCGGTGTTGGTCCTAGCTTGTTGCCCCCGGAGACTTTTTTTTCTCGGGATCCAGGCCGACCGAAAGAACCCTACGGGATGCGTTTTTAGCGAATGGTAACGGAACTGGGTCCATTCTACGCTCAAAAAAGTGTTTTTTTCTCCGCTTTTAATGTTTTAGAGGCCTGCCAAACTTTTGCTTTGCGTCACAAAAAATCTAAACCCATGTATTTTGATAGAAAAAAGGTTGCTCTTTCAAATGGCGGTCACGGAAACAGTCTATGATTTTTGGTTCAGGCTCCAGAGCCGTTTTAAGTTGAAAAATGGATTTTATTTTAGTGAAAATGAGAGCAAATTTTCACTCTTAGTCACGTGCGACGTATGGTTTGGCCACTAGCGCTACCCGGCGAAGTGCAGGCGGTGCGCTGTGATGGGAGAAGCTTCCCGGGTAGAAATGGACGGCTTTTATACAGCTGCTAAATATTTTATGACCAAAGTAACGCGCAGGCGTTTGAAAAATACCTGGATTATGTTTGGACTGTGTCAGCAAGATGTCGACAAAATATTCGGATATTTGGTGGACGTTTTGGCAGTCTCTGGCCGGCCGACGTCGTTTTAAACGACCTTAAAAAGATGCCCAGATGGCAAAGACAAAATATCGGCAAAGAGCTGCCGCATCGCTGGCCGCAGCAGCAAAAGAGAGACCACTGGCGTCGATCCACAAACCTGCCGCTTGCGAGACAAGAGCGGATCTACTGGGCGCTGGGCCAGAGCGTCATCGTTGAAAAAGAATTGCAGCTGAGCGGTCTGTCTACGTATCCACGACGGTGTGGATTCAGCCGGTCCCTGCCCCAGGTCAAGCCCATGATGTCACGATCCAGCGAACTCTGTTGATCACGCGCGGCAATAACAGCTAGTCTATAGCGTGGGTGGAGCTGCTGCGACCTGCTGTGAACGAATGGGAGCAAAGAGGCTGACACAGTCTAAACATAATCCAGGTATTTTTCGAACGCCTGCGCGTTACTTTGGTCACAAAATATTAAGCAGCCGTATAAAAGCCGTCCATTTCTACCCGGGAAATTTCTCCCATCACAGCGCACCGCCTGCACTTCGCCGGGTAGCACTTGTGGCCTAACCATACGTCGCACGTGACTAAGAGTGAAAATTTGCTCTCATTTTCACTAAAATAAAATCCATTTTTCAACTTAAAACGGCTCTGGAGCCTGAACCAAAAATCATAGACTGTTTCCGTGACCGCCATTTGAAAGAGCAACCTTTTTTCTATCAAAATACATGGGTTTAGATTTTTTGTGACGCAAAGCAAAAGTTTGGCAGGCCTCTAAAACATTAAAAGCGGAGAAAAAAACACTTTTTTGAGCGTAGAATGGACCCAGTTCCGTTACCATTCGCTAAAAACGCATCCCGTAGGGTTCTTTCGGTCGGCCTGGATCCCGAGAAAAAAAAGTCTCCGGGGGCAACAAGCTAGGACCAACACCGGATGCGCAGGGCTTCAAATACTCCAAAGTTGTATTTTGTTTAAAATTACGTCAAATTTACAACTTTCAGCCATTGTAGCGACCCCTAAATATTTTTCGATCGGTCTCAAATTTGGTTTGCGGTGGTTTTAGGCAGGAATGAACCCTTTTCCGGGTGTGCCGGTATGGAATTCAAAAAAACGTGCATTTCAATACCCCTTACTGGCCGAGCCGTGCGAACAAGGGCAGCCGGCAGCCGCTACCTAGACCGCCGTGGACGCGGACGAGCTAGCGGACGACGCGGCGGCCGGCGGGCCTTCCCTTCCCTTCCAGTGGAGAAAACTCGCGCCATCGAACGGACCAGCCGCACGGCGGCGGCGCGGCGGCGCACTCAGCGCAGCGCACACTCGACGCGCTGTCTCTCTCGCACCCCGACGGAACCCCGCAACGCCTGGCAGCGCCCCACGAGTGCGACAGAGACGAAAACGATTCGTCGGAATCGGTCTGCAGGGCAGCGCCAGGCAGGGCACCCACGCCGCCGCCGCTTCGCGCTGAGCTTGCAGTGCAAGGTGGACGCCGCGGTCGCTCTGTCTCTCTCGCACTCGCGGCGTGTACCGCAGGGGTGCGAGAGAGACGGAGCGAGGCGCGCGGGCGGCGGAATCGCTCGACGGCATGGTGGCGCTTAAAGTGCACCGCCCGAAAGCTTGGCGGCGGAAGAGGTGGGCGTGGCGGCGGCCTCCGAGACGGGGGGCACGGCGGCGCGGGGGACGGCGCGTTGCTTCCGGCGTGGGCGCCGCGAGCAGCCGGTGCAGGGCGCAGCCCTGGAGGGCCGCCCGGACCCGGCGGTCAGCAAGCCAGGGTCGTTTTCGTGGCTCTGTCTTCTCTCTACGTACTGGACGCCCCGTGAGTGCGAGAGAGACGGCGCGACGAAAACGACTCTCGGAATCAGTGTGCAGGTCAGTGCGCCACGTGTTGGCCGCCACGTGGACGTGGGCCGCGCCCCCGCGACGCCGGCGACCTGTCACACGCCCGCCGCCCCGCCTCGCCGCCGCCACTGACCTTTTCGCGCTCGCCGACGGTGTCGGTGTCGTCCACGGCGTTGTTCGCGTGGAGCGGCCCAGCTTGCCCAGCAGGGCGTGGCACAGTGGGCCAGAGGACCGGTGGAGGCGGCCAAAACCCTAGAGGCATTTTGAGCTCCGGAGCCGAGCGTGTGACCCCACCAATGGATTGCGCTCCGAACGAGGAATCCATTGGTGGGGTCACACGCTTGTTTCGAGTCCTGCACAGCGACTCTGGAGCTCAAAACGCGTCTAGAGTTTTGGCCACCTCCGCCGGTCTTCTGGCCCACTGTGCGTGGGCGCCGTGGAGGCAGGCAGTCCGCTCCGCACGGCCGAGGCGTAAGGCGTTCGGAGCGCAGAGCGGGTGGAGCGGTAATGGCAAACGGCGATGCAGCGGACTCACTCCGAAGGACTGTTCCTCGCTCTGTCTCTCTCGCACCCCACGGTACGCTCCGAGTGCGACGGAGACAGCAACAAAACGCTCCTCCGGGATGAAGCGGCCAAGCGGCGGGTCGGATTAAAGTCGAGTCCGATGGCCGTGCGGGGCGTGTGAGTCATTAGCGCTGCAGTCGCGCTCCTGCCGACTCATTCCGAACTGTGCTCTGTCTCTCTCGCACCCACGAGTGCGGTGCGGATGCAGACCGCCGGCCAGACCGAGCGCTGCGCTGCGCGGCCGGCCGGCCGGACCGGATATCAAATTATGAGGTGCGTAAAATGCGACGTGTCCGGTTCGCGGGTTGGCGGTGGGCGGCGGGGAGGCGGGGGCGAGGGCGGGGGAGTCAGGTGTTGCCAAAAGCAGCGCGCCGAGCGTCTTCAGTCATCCACCTCGACAAACCAGGACGACGCCCTTTATCGCCTCCTCGGAGCTCCAAGTCCTCCAAATTGGCGCGTGTGGGCGCCGCAGACTGAGAGTCGTTTTCGTCGCGCTGTCTCTCTCGCACTCACGGGCCGTCCCTTACAGGTGCGAGAGAGACGGAGCGACGAAAGCGACTCTCGGAATCGGTGTGCTGCACGCCGCGTCTCGGTGCGGCACCCTCTACGGCAGTCACCCACACGCCGCCACCACGACCAGCAAAACGCCGCGATTCCAAGCAGCGGTCATGTCGACGCTTTCTGTCTCTCTCGCACGCACGGCGCGTTGCGCAGCGGTGCGAGAGAGACAGGGCGACGAAGCCCGCGCCATTACGGGTAATCACCTCACGGACGTCGCGGACAGCCACACGGCTCTAATTAGAAAATAATCAGACTTGGTGGGCTCTCCTCGTTGGCGCGCGAGTGTGACACTCTCTCTCTCTCTCTCTCTCTCTCTCTCTCTCTCTCTCTCTCTCTCTCTCACACACACACACACACACACACAGAGACAGACAGACAGAGAGACAGACACACACACAGCTCTCTCTCTAAACACACGCACACACCCACACCCACACTCGCTCGTCCTCGCGCCCGAAATGATGTGTGCGCAATCATTCAACACCCGCGCCCAACACACCCCAAACACACGACGGATTACGCCGAGGTGTGAAGGTGCGAGAGAGACGGCGGCACGGAGGCGTCGGCGTGTACATTAACGGTGTTTGCCGCGGGCCTATGTCAACACAGGCACTCTCTCCGCGCCCGTCCCCCCGTCTCTCTCTCTCTCTCTCTCTCTGCCTTACTCTTTCCGGAACAATCAGCCACGCAAGGTGTCATGGTGTCATGTGACCCGAGGCAGCCGAGAGCATCCCCCGGCCAAGAGCACTTCCCCAAGCCAAGAGCGTTTCCCCAGGCCAAGACCAGGCCAAGAGCATTTTCCTCTAGGTGAACCGTTGCAGTACGTTACAGTCATATCAGGGTCGCATGGGTCGAGTAAAAGTAAGTCCCAGCCGTGTGTGTGTGTGTGTGTGTGTTCCTGTTGTCCTATCTCGCGTGTTAAAATGCAGTCGCCTGTCTCGCTCGCCGTCCCAGGGTGTCCCAGGCGCCACCGCCATGCACCACCACGCATGCGGGAACTCTCCCCACCCTCGAGACAAGACGCGGCACTCGAGGCTCAAATGTGGTGGAACCACGACAGAACGTGCCCGCCGGGCGGCGAGCTCATTCCGAGCGCTCTGTCTCTCTCGCACCCAGGGAATGCCCCAAGAGTGAGAGAGTGAGTGAGAGAGAGAGAGAGAGAGAGATGAGAGAGTGAGAGAGAGAGTGAGAGAGAGAGAGAGAGAGAGAGAGAGGAGAGAGAGAGAGAGAGAGAGAGAGAGAGAGAGAGAGAAAGGCCTCCGGCCGGAATCAGACTGACGCGGCGGGCGCGCCGGTGGCGGATGGTCGTGGAATCTGGGTCGATTCGTGAGCCTCGCCGTGTCGGCCGAGTCACGGGCGTGTCGTGTCACTCGAGTCGGCCTGGCCAGCTCACGTGTCGTGTCACGTCACGCCGAAAAGCGATCCGCCGCTCTGTCTCTCTCGCACCTATAAGGGATGCTCCGCGAGTGCGAGAGAGACAGAGCGACGGAGGAGCTCGCGGCGCTCACGGCCAGCCCCCCACACTCTGCTATACAGTGCAGGCTCGCGGCGCCACTGCATGAGCGCATTGTTTCCGACCGAGTAACGCGGTTAACGGTCACCGCGCCGAAAAAGGATTATAGCAGTGTAGCAGCGACGCGGAGGCTTCCCTTCCAGCAGCCTTCCAGGGTCTTTCAGAGTCTTCCAGGGCCTTCCAGGGGTAATGCTGGATTTGAAAGTCCACCTGCCTCGCAACATCACATAATTTATCGCGAGTGACCGCCAAGGATAAATCTTAGTGGCGGCCTGGTCCGGAGCCGCGGCCATGTCTTGCCGCCGTGCAAGTCCTACGACGATGACCCTCGAAAGGCGAGCAGGCGTCACGGCGACGACATTCCTCAGGCAAACGACTCGGAATCGGTCCAATCGGTCTCAGAGCGACGCGCAATTTCGGAATTGTCGAAACGAAACGCCGCGGAACTGATCTTGACGCCATGGTGGATGCAAGTCATGCAACCCCCCAAAAAGAGTTCCTGTCCTCGGAGTCGCTAATTGGTACTCGAACCGAACGTGTGACCCCACCATTGGATTGCTCTCCGAACGAGGAATTCACTGCTGCTGGGGTCACACGCTCGCTTCGAGTCCTGCTTAGCGACTCTGGAGCTCAAAACGCGTCTAGAGTTTTGGCCGCCCGCCACAGTCCAACGTCCGCCGCCGTGCAGAGGCATTCTTCTCGGTACGTATGAGAAAAGGACACTTTTTGGCAGGTGTGGCGATGTCAACCAACGACCCATATTCCTCCGCGAGTGCCTCGACAGTGTACTGGAGGTGAGCTGGTGGCTGTGGCGGGGTGCGGCGCAAACTTGTTGAGAATGGTGGCCTTGATGAGGGACTGCGGGCACGGCTGGCCTGGGCGCTCGGGGGCCCTGCCGGCCCGGCCTCGACGGCCCGACGGCCAAGTCAGGTGCCGGTGGTGAACATGGTAGTGCTGCTGGTGGTTGCTGGTGGCGAAGTGGGCACAGTGCACGACCCAATTGCCACCCTGTCACTGTAACGCGTGCTGGCCGCTTTGTACCGTACTTGAGTGAGTGAGTGAGTGAGTGAGTGAGTGAGTGAGGAGAGAGAGAGAGAGAGAGAGAGAGAGAGAGAGAGAGAGAGAGAGAGAGAGAGAGAGAGAGAGAGGCGACAATGCTCGCGTTCAATTTTCGCACCCTTCGCCAGCAGGTGCTAACTCCCCCGACCCCAGCCTATATCCGGAGGGGCGAAACATCCCTCCCCCCTCTTTCCGGAACCCCCTCCGCCCTCCCTTCCCCCAAGGAGCGCCGAATCAGTCCAAGTTCACTGAAATAGATTGAGCCGCGCCCTCCCTCCTCCCCTCCTTCTCCTCCTCCTCCTCCTCCTCCACGCCCTTCTTGACGGCGACCCGCGCGCCTCCAGGAGTACGACGCGGGGCGCCAACGCCAAGCCAACGCCAAGCCGCAACGCCACCAACAAGCGGCGGTACCGCGGTCCCCCGGCGGCGGTGGCGGAGGCGCCCCAAACCCGATCAGCAGTGTGGACCCGGGACAAACATGCCCTGCACCGGTCCGCGCGTCAACAACTCCAAAACTCGACTACCCCGACGGCTTGGGGACGACTTTGGCATAACTTGCACGGAAGCTCGGTGGCGACCCTTCACGACCCTTATGTGGCTCTGACCGCGACCCTTCGCGACCCTTATGTGGCTCTGGCCACACCGCGACCCTTCGCGACCCTTATGTGGCCCTGGCCACACCGCGACCCTTCACGACCCTTAAGTGACCCTGGCCACACCGCGGACCCTTCGCGACCCTTATGTGACCCTGGCCGCGACGCGACCCTTGACTGGCCACATTACAACCCTTAGCGACCTATCAGCTGGCCGCACCGCGACCCCGCGACCTTGCCGCCCTCGAGGTCACCCTGCTGCCCCCTCCCCTCCTTGTGCCCGGCTTCAATTCGGCTCAGTGGTTCAGGGTCGCCGACGGCGTTACGTGAAATTGGAACCAGAAGGCGCGGCGCCCGCCCTGGGCCCACCCCAATGGCTGACGGCTCATTTGATTAGGAGCTTGCTGATTATTGATTTCCGCGGAATCGAGGCGGGCGGCGGCCGCGAGCCCGGCCCCAAACCAGGAGAGAGAGAGAGAGAGAGAGAGAGAGAGAGAGAGAGAGAGAGAGAGAGAGAGAGAGAGAGAGACTGCTACTACAACAACAACAACAACAACAACAACAACAACAACAACAAAAGAGAAGAAAGCCTGCTGGAATCGAGACGCCATTTTCCCCTCCAGCCTGTAAGAAGGTGTGCGGCGTGCTCTAAGTGGGTGATGGCGGAGGCGAGGCTTTCTGCAAAGCCTCTTCAGGACGGGCCTCTCTGAGGAAGGCCTCTCTGAGGAGGCCTCTCTGAGGCGGGGCGGCCGAGGGAAGGCCAGGGGGAACGGCAACGCGAGCAGGGAAAACGAAATTGGGGGTTTTGGACGCGGCGCGCCTCACGCCGTCCCACCCAGCTAGTAAGGCACCATCCAGCCCCACGCTTCCCGTGAGAAGCTCCATCGGACACGTTCACGGTAATTCATTTTGCATTATACCCTTATTTCATTTTTTGCGACCACAAGCTTATGCGATTCTCGCGATTCATCGCACCCTGGGCTTGCGTCCAATAATTTCGTTACTACAATCGTACAGGTGGATGGATCCTCCTAAATTTTGCGTCAAATAAGTACATTTATGGGATGGGAAAAAATAAAATTGAAAAGTATTATAGACAGTGGGTGCAGGAGGATTTTCCACTGTATTGCAACTAAAATGACAGTTTGGAACGGAAACTCACTTCGGGTGTATGGGTCCGACCTAAATAATGTCACTGAGATCGTAATGATGCCCTTGTCGGGTAATGGAAACACACATTCCCGGGTCTCTGGCCAGTCTATCCCAACACCCTCTCGGATTTTCTTTTGACAAACAAAATGCGCCCCAGATTGCAGGCCGAGTATGATTTCCTGTGGGGCGTAATGCTACCTTGGCGTCCCCCCGGCCGGCCCGCCCCCGCCCCCTCTCGGAGTCCCTCAGAGTCTCTCGAAATGTCTCGAAGTCCCTCGAAGTCCCTCGAAGTCCTCGAAGTCTCTCGAAGTCCCTCGAAGTCTCTCGAAGTCTCTCATCGATTCCATCAGGCCGCGTCCGGCCAGCCAGACTCAGGCACCATTGCCGGGCAGTACCGCATTCACTGCATTGAGGTGTTCTGTCGCTGCCTCGCAGTGCCCTGGCAGCGCCCGGGCGCTCTTGATGGCGAGCGACGGAGACCGACGACCAATCACAGACAGAGAGAGACACACACAGCCAATCAGGGATTGGGGGGGGGGACTGGGGGGGCAAGCCAATCGAGAGTGAGAAAGAGAGGGACAGAGGCTGCCAGACGATTAGATCGAATGAGAATGAGAGTAATGCAATGTGGCTCTAGTGTAACTGACTCGGCATACCTGAACCTCTCTCTCTCTCTCTCTCTCTCTCTCTCTCTGTGTGTGTGAGTGTGTGTGTGCGCGCGCCTGCGTGTGGCGGGGGTTCGAACGCCGAATGGACTCATCCGTGAAACGGTGTGAAGCGACAGCAAAAAAGTGAACGCTGCCGGGCCGCCAAGCTGACTGTGCTGGCCTTCCCATCCCATTCATTCACTCGGAATGCAGTTTGTTTTCAATCCGCGTCCCCTGAAGGCTATGCTTTTGCTGCTGGTCCGCTGGTCCACTGCCGTTTGGTCTGCGAAAAGAGACGCTCCACCGCCCCATTCAACAAAAGATTGGTCTGTGCCAATCTCAACGTGCGCGCGCGTGTGTGTGTGTGTGTGTGTGTGTGTGGAAAGGGGGGGGGGTGAGTGTGTGTGTCCCCACAGCTGCCGCCGACAGCAGTGTACCGCCGCCACAGGCCGCCCCCGCTGCGTCAACTGCACCCCGTTCGGCAATTCGGCGTGTCCGAAATGTTTTCTCAGGCGGCCGGGCGGCGAAAGGCCTGTATCTCGCCGGGGGGCTGATTTGGCAAGCGCGATTCCGAGTAGTCTGTTCGTCGCTCTGTCTCTCTCGCGCCCAAACGGAAAGCCCCGTGGGCGCGACAGAGAGAGAGACAGCGACGAAAACGATGCTTTCGGAATGGGCCTGCTGGTGGTGTCAGTTGCGCGGGGGTCTCCTCCGAGGGTCGTTTTCGTCGTTCTGTCTCTCTCGCACTTATGGGACACCCCCCATGGTGCGAGAGAGACAGACCGATGAAATCGACTCTCGGAATCGGTCTGCAGTGGTCTCCCCGCGCTCGGTGCGAATGTCTGAATGTCTGCATAATAAGCGGCCGGAGTCATAAACATGTTTTGTTGCCGCTCGTTTATGGGACGTTCGATTAAGCTTTGACCCCCTGACGGACCATGACAAATGCCTCGGAGCGTCTCCGAAACGGCGCAGCGCAGGCGGTCAAAATCCCAGACGCGTTTTGAGCTCCAGAGTCGCTAAATGGGACTCGAACCAAACGTGTGACCCCACCAATGGATTGCTCTCCGAACGAGGAATCCGTTGGTGGGGTCACTCGTTCGGTTCGAGTCCCATTTCGCGACTCTGGAGCTCAAAAGGCGTCCGGGACTTAGACCCACCTCCACCGGTCTTCTGGCCCACAATGCGCTCTCCGCGGACGAGGCCAATATTTCCGCCGTTTTAATGCGGAACCCCCTCACGACAGGTTAGGGGAGGGGGAAGAAGAGGGGTCGCGGTCGCGGAGAGGGTTGCCTAAGATCCGTGAGAAATTAGGACGGGGGAATGGGATTAAGCGCGACTCTGTCGCTGCACGTCTGTGTGTAGGTGCATGTGTGTGTGTGCGTGTGTGTGGGTGTGTGTGTGTGTGTGCGTGTTTCTGCGTCCGGTCTGCGCGGGCAGGCCGCAGCAACAGAGTGCGAAGAAACGAGCAAAATAATAATGCTAAAAAAAAGGTATTGCCGGCTAAGGGGGGAGAAAATACGAGAAAAAAAGAAGAGCACCCAAACACGAAAAAATAAAAAAAATGAACGAGGGAAGGTGGAGGTGGGCAGGAGGAGGAGGAGGAGGAGGAGGAGGGGAGGGGGAGGGGAGGGAGAGGGAGAGGAGAGGGGGAGGGAGAGGGGGAGGGAGAGGGGGAGGGAGAGGGGGACGTCGTAGGCGCCATGCCATCAGAAGTCTCGCCGGGCTCAGGTCCCACTCAGGTAACCTTGGATATTATCGCGGAGCCCTGCACTGCCCTGCACGGCGGGCTGCCTCTCCTCGCTCTCTCTTTCTCACACACACACACGCGCACACTCTCCCACTCTCCCTCACACACACAGACACACGACCCTCGTTTCCATACTCCAACACCCAGCCTGACAATGAGGCACGAAAAAAAAAAGATCAGCCAAGTTCGCGTTCAGTTATACTCACACGGGCTCTCTCACACACTCACACAGACACACAACACACACACACACACACACACACACACACACACACACACGTGTGTGCGTATACGGGTACGGCAGGTTCAAATGAGTGTCCCCTCTTCTTCGCGGACTTCCGTTACAGTGACCGAGCCAGACCATCGCGATGCCTCACGTCGCTTCGCCGCGCTTCGCGTTGCCGCGGATCGATGCCTGCACAAAGATAGGAGTGCTGCCAGCCAGCCGGTCGGTGGCAAAGGCGTTAGAAAGAGCAAGGCGCACAGTGGGCCAGGGGACCGGTGGAGGCGGCCAAAACTCGAGACGCGTTTTGAGCTCCAGAGTCGCTAAAACAGGACGCGAATCAAACGAGCGACCCCACCAATGGAATCCTCGTCCGGAGAGCAATCTATTGGTGGGGTCACACGTTCGGTTTGAGTCCCACTTAGCGACTCTGGAGCTCAAAACGCGTTTGGGATTTTGGGCCCACTGTCGGGCGTCAAAGGCAGCCACGCATGAGTGCCATAACGCTGTCGCAGTTCCACATTTGCGACCCGCTGTGGCGGTATTGTTGGCCAAGTGCTTTAAGCACATTACCCCCCCCCCCACACACACACATTTCAAGACGTGACGAGATCCTCCAAGTCCTGACAGCGAGACATGTCCGCACTGTGCTGCGCGGGTTCGTTTGCCTTCTGTCACGGCGGCCGCGCCACGACCGTCCGGCGCTCCCAATTCATTTATATATTTCATCTGTCCTCATTGATTGGGGCGTACCACGAGGCGGGGCGGGGCGGGGTGGGGCGGGGCGGGGTGGGCACCGCGCCAAGCGAAAACAAACAAGGCCCGGTCGGCCGCCGGTGCTCGAAGCCCCGAAGCCGCAGTCCAGGCCACACTCGACTTGGCGCTGGCGCGCGCTGGAGCGGTTCACACGTCGGGCGGCGCGGCTGGCGCGGTCGCGTCCGGCAGTCTGACTCACCTGGTCCGTCTTCTCGATTCTCGATCTCGCGAGTGTGGGAACCGCGGGGGAACCGCAACGGAACCGGCACGGCGCGCCGAAGCGGCGAGGCAGCAGGGCGCAGCAGGGCCACTGCAAGTGGGGCGGAGCGCGGAGCGGCCTTTCCAAAAACGAGATGTCAACACGCGCGCACGCACTGGGAGCACTCTGCAGGGCGCAGGACGCGGCAGGACGGCGACGCGGCGGTGTTCGGCGAGCACGTGACACCCGTCGCGTCGACCGCGTTCAGCCGTGTTCGGCGCGGCGGTGCGGCCGTCGGCGGCGGTGCTCCTTGTTGCGTCGAAGCTGTTGATAAGGACCGCGAGCAACACGTGCTCCACGGCGTTGGCGGCGACGGCGGCGACGTGCGGCGCGTGCTGCGAGGCGCACGACGGGGAGCTCGCGGCCTGTGGCGCGCCGACGCCGTGGACGCGGTGGACGCGATGCGATGCGAGCCGGCGCGGAGCCCGAACACAACTGGCGGCGCTGGCGGGCGGCCTGGCGGGGCGGGCGGGCCTCGTACTCACGGCCAGCATGGAGTAGCGGAGCACACCAGGCGCCCCGCGCCCCGCGCCCCGCGGCGCACCTTGCCCCCACCCCGCCCTCTGCGCCTCGCCGCCGAGTGGAGCAGAATGGAGCACCCTCCGGACACTGCGGACACCTTTACCTGAGCCCTGGACGGCCTGGACGGCCTGGACGAGGGCCTGGACGGGCTGCAACACGCACACGCCGTTCCTGGCAGTGTTGAATGATCGCGGTGACAAAGAGGCCCCGTCCCGTCGTGGGCCGGCGCGGCGTCCGCGTGCGGCAGACTGATTCGTCGCTCTGTCTCTCTCGCACCTGTGCGGCACGCCCCATGAGTGCCAGAGAGACAGAGCGACGAAAACGACCCTCGAAAACGGTCTGCACGCAGAGGACCAGCACGCTCGTTCCGAACTGTCGGCGCTTTCGTCCCTCTGTCTCTCTCGCACTCATGGGGAGCTCCGTAGGGGTGCGAGGGAGACAGAGCGACGGGAGACGGTTGTTCGCGACCGCGGCTCGCCTCACAGCCCGCACACAGTCAGGATGAAGCGCGCGACGTGGACGTCAATGAGTCTCGCTCTTTCCTTGACACAGTGTAGTGGAATCCGATGCCGTGCATCTCCACTGCGTTTCGCAGTGGTGGCGCCTCGCCAAGACCGGCGAGACAGAGACAGACTGTATCGCTCCGGGGATCGCTATCGCAAAATCACGACAAGACAGATATTCGACCAGTTTGACACCCCGTGTGACCTGACGGATCCAACCTCCGCGATGAGGAGACCGACCACCCACTGACTGACACACTGACACGACTAACGCATAGTGATTCACATTCGATTCGCACTCCATACAACTATTTTTTGCGAAACTAAGGCTTAACGTTATACACTGGTAAGACAGCACCGGTCCTCAAGCTCTGCAACTACTCGGAATTCTAGACAAGGTTTGCCTCGACTGATCACCCCTGACCCCTGACCACCCGGTGTGTTCTCGCAGGTGTGTCCGCCGTCGGCGTAGGCCACCCAGTGTACACGCGGCTCGCCTGGCCGTAGGTTGGGTTGCCTACCCGGTGGGGGCTCTTCCACCACCCTTTGCAGCACGAGACGGGCGTCGTCGGCAGGGCTGGGACAGAGACTCGACGCGTTTTGAGCTCCAGGGTCGCTGAATGGGACTTGAACCAAGCGTGTGATCCCACCAATGGATTCCTCGTTCGGAGAGCAATCCATTGGTGGGTCACACTTTCGGTTCGAGTCCCACTTGGTGACTCCGGTCAGATGATTGAAGATTAAGCCCAAGTGACTGCTTGCTCAACACACGGCCGTGTCCAGATAACGAGGCGTCACAATGGGTGTCGTTGAGCCCGGACGGATTCCGAACAGTGTGTCTCTCTCGCACTCGTGGGGCGTCCCGTGGGGGTGCGGGAGAGACAGGGCGACGAAAGCACGGATGGGATTGCGAGGGCCATGCCCGGCGACCGGGTGAGTGAACGGGAGCCGAGGTCTTCCTCCGAAAGCATTCGCGACTCGAGACACGACCGGCCCCTTTTTCTTATTCTTAAAGACGAGACGCGTGGCTAATTCACATTCTGGGTGCGCGCTTTGGGGCTTTGGGGCACGCGCGAGGCGGAGCGCGATGGAATGGGATGGGGCTTCCCGGCCGACTTTTGCCTCCATGTAGTCTGGCCTAAAGGCAAGCCTCTGTCTCTCTTGCACTCGTGGGGCGTTCCGTAGAGGTGCGAGAGAGACAGAGCGGCGAAAACGACTCTCTGGCCCTGCTGCTGCTGCACTGCTGCCTCGACACGCGAAGGAACACGGCGAGACACTTACACTGTCACTCTGGAAATCGGATTACGTGCGCCATGTCAGGCCCAGCCAGGCCCGGCCAGGCTCAGCGCCGCCTCATTCCGAGGGGTCGTCTCGTCGCTCTGTCTCTCTCGCACCCCTACGGCCGCCTAGGCCCCCTACGCACCCCTACGGCTCGCTTCACGAGAGCGACAAAGACAGAGCGACGAAATGATCCTTCGGAATCGCTCGGCCTTGGCTCGGGGGCTCGACGCACCAGACGGCCTGGCGCCGTGCCGTGGTGGCCTCCACTGTTCCACAGTGTAGGGTGGCTCGCAGGTCCAGGCCGCCTCGCTTCTGCAGTGAACGCCCTACACAAGGGCGGGTCTAGAATCGGCCTGACTTTCTTGCCTGCTTGCGGCACGGGTTGGTGAGAGGGTGCTAGGAAATGATGCTCAAATTTTTTTACCTCAGACACGTTTTAATCTCCCATTTTCGATTAACACTGCTCTCCTTTTCATCTAGGTTCTCACACAAATCTGTTGGCACTCTCATTAATAGACTATGTTCATTCTGATTCAGCAGCGGGAAGAAAGGGACAGACAAAGTGAATGTACCCAAAAGCGTCTCAGAACGCCACATGACAAGGAACAGAATTCTTCACGAGTCACAATATTTCCACCTTAAAAAGTGATGACAACATTTGTTCCAGTCAGAGTCATACTGACAGATGAGGACACCTCTAACTTTTAAGAATAATAGTAATAATGAAATTCAAGTAAAATACAAAATTTCACACTAGACAAAACAAAATAGAGAGAGGAAAAAATACTTTTGCAGATATGCAGAGTTATACTGTAACATTCAACTGGAAAGACTGATGGAAAGCCGAACCATCAAGTCACCCCATGCACAGCACAGAGTTCAGAATAAGTACAGCCTTGCATGTTTGTGCTAATAGTATTTCAGAACTGTAATCTTGATAACAAATATAACTAATGATGACCTACAATTGAATGGACAATTATCACAAGTTTACATAAAAATAGAGTTAAATATCATCTGTTAAAAATAGCATCACAATTTCCATCCAGTTTAGGTACACTGACTCACTGGATGTACACTATGGCACTGTATCCAGTGTTCATTGTAGATAAATAAGAGAGAACTTTCTTACTAAATCTCCAAGTCACAAAGGCAAAGTTTAAGGTTTTAAAGAAGCCAAATAGACAGTTTGACTGAATAATAATCTCCATGAAAACTTAAAGATAGCAAAACAATGGGGATCCAATCAGTCCAAACACAACTGTCTAATAGCAGCTCAAATAGTGCTTAGCTACCAATTCCCTATTTATGAATTTGTCGATTGATTAATTACTCTGAAGTAAAGATAAGATTTGATCTATCACATTGATACAAATGTATAAAAACAAAACAATAAAATATCTACACATTTAAAAAAAATCAATTAGACATTAACAAAAACAAACAAATAAAATTAGTCAAAGTCAATGCTTCTGGCAGCATGCTTCCTGGGATAGGCCATGACCAGGAATGAAACAAATAAAAACAGAGGACAGGAAACGAATGACTCAACATAATTTAAGATTCAGTCAATTACCAAAGTGATGTTCTTGCAATGAGAAAAAACATACTGTAATTAAAAATATCATTGGGGCGAATTACGAATTATATTGACAATGTTTCATTAGGGAAAACTGATAACAAACCACTACCTTTACTATTTTTACTCCTAAATACCACATTGTAAAATACCTAACAATTAAATATTAACTGAAGGTACTCATATCCATCACAAGAAGCTTCAACAAATGAAGAGAACAAGTCAGCTTATTTATCTCATTGAAAGTATCTAACACTCTACAGTCATTTGCTATTAATATTTGAAATACATGGACCACCACTAAGAATCAGAAATGGTGTAGGTTGTAGTTGATGACTAGTGAAGTACTGTACTAACATAATCCCTTTGAAAGGCTACCTCTTGACTTCAACCTGCTCAGCTTTTGCATTGAGAATAGGATTGGTCAGGCTCAATTCTGGCTGAAACATGTTGCGATTAGAGTGGCTGGACCGTAGAAGTTCTTTGTGGAAAAAGTCAATGGTCTTCTTTAATCCCTGTTGTAGGGTGACCTGATCAAACAAAAGGTGGCAAAGATTGGGATTTTTAGTGGGTTTGATGAAAAAAGATAAAAGTGCATACATGCATTGTTTGTTTAACTACTACATACCTTTGGTTGCCAATGAAGTTGTGTCTGAGCAACTGTAATGTCAGGTTTGCGCCGTTGAGGATCATCTTCAACAGCATCTGAGAAAGTTAGTCGGCTTCTTCCTCCCACCAAATCCCTAATTTTTTTGGCAAAATCTGAAAGTTATGTGGAAACTAAAATTTAGATAAAAGTAAGCAAAAGTAAAACAGGACAATCAGCAGGTACTAAAATTTGTCATGTTACCTTTGATAGCATATTCTACAGGATTTCCAATATTAACAGGCATAGAATAGTTGGATGCCATTAGTGCTGTCAAACCTTCAACTAGATCACTCACATATTGGAAGCTTCTCGTCTGATCCCCATGTCCATATATCTACAAAGAAACGTCAATAAATAAATAAATTTGCTCAAAGTCTCTTAATTAGAAAAACTAACATGTTCTGAAAGAAATATAGTTATTTACAGTTATATCTTCATTTCGTAGTGCCTGAAGAATGAAGTTTGAAACAACTCTGCCATCATTCATATGCATTCGAGGTCCATATGTATTAAATATTCGTGCAACTCGAACTTGTACTTTTTCCTGCTTGGCGTAAGCGTAGCTCAAGGATTCAGATACCCGCTTGCCTTCATCATAACAAGCTCTAGGACCTAAAAAACAATGCAATCATTGAGTATTTCACATTAAATATGAATTCACAATTATATTGAGTGGTACCTTACCTATAGGATTTACATGGCCCCAGTATGTCTCAGGCTGAGGGTGCACTTCTGGGTCACCATATACTTCAGAAGTACTTGCAATGAGCACACGAGCACCAACTCGCTTTGCAAGACCTAATAAAAGGGGCAATAAATAAAATAACATCCAAAAAAAAAAAATTAAATTCTTCAGAAACTGAAAAACATGAAAGACTTACCTAACATGTTGATGGTGCCAACTGTGTTTGTTTTGATGGTCTTCACTGGATTGAACATATAATGCTGTGGGGATGCTGGACTTGCAAGATGATAAATTTCATCAACCTCAATGAACAGAGGGTTAACAATGTCATGATGTATCAATTCAAAATTCTCATGGCCTATCCAATGCTCCACATTTCTTTTGCGGCCCGTGAAAAAATTATCAACAACAATGACTTCATGGCCCTCCATCATCAAACTGTCAACTAAATGAGAACCAACGAACCCAGCACCACCAGTTACCTGCAATTTTAACAGTGAAATATTAATAATTTTTTAAAAATTTTAACTCAAATTTGGGAGGAAGGTGAATGTACTTACCAGTATTCGCTTTCTTGTGCGATAGTTCAAGAATTTTACATCTGGGAATCTTCGAGGGTTACCTCCTTCCAGTAGCTTGATTCTCATCTCCAGTTCTCTGATTTTTGCTTTAGCCTCATCTAAATCCTTGATGTTCCCATCTACTGGCTTCTGGTTTGCATTATGAGATAGACTAATCGCTGTCACACCGTCTCTGTCTCCATACAAGATGTCTTCTCTGAGATGCTTACTGCGGTGCACTTTGACAACACCGTTCCCAAGCATGTCGAGTTCCTTTGCGTGCACCCAATTGTGGTACACACACAACGCTGTGAAAGATCAAAACAAAAATGAAATAAATTTGAAACTAGCAGACAAGAACACTCGCAAAAATACCAAGCAATGGCAAGACGATGAACATATTGCCTCTACGGTAGCAGACAATAAATTGACCTGAGGTCCAGGAAGACCAGTATCGTTAAGAAAGATGTCCTCACCTATCGTAGCGCAGACGGCGCTGCAGAAAACTATTTTCATCCATTTCACACCGTTGTAAATTCTCAGCATTGTCACCTTGTGGAATCAGAACCTCGTTCTGCACCCTGGTTGACCTCTCATTATCGACTGGCGGTCATTCATGCAAAGGCTGTCCACCGCATCACAAGCGCAAGATAGCTCTATTTGTTATTACTCATCAACAGGACAAACATTTACAGGTTAGTATCTCGACCCTTCAAAACATAACACTGCCTGTATCACAGTGCCTGTTGTATCTCTTTCTCTCTCTCTCCCTCCCTTGTACAGTCACGCACAAAATTTCACAGCAAGCTCGACGAAAATTGTCCTGAACAGTCACATGGTGGCCTCGCGTCATGCGACGAGCCCATTGACTCTCTCAAGTATCAAAAGAAAAACTCAAGAGCATTTTATCAGTTACGAAAACTTAACCTCTAATCACATAAACAAGACGCGGACAAAATCTTTATTGACGGAAAGGGGATGCGTAGCGCATTGTGCGAGGCTACTGCAGCCGCCGGGTATGAGAAATTGAAGCGAACCAGCGAAGAACTTCGTGCTTCTCCCCACAGAGGGCGCCACGCGTCGCACAGGCGTCGCCTGCGCGGGAAAGTCGGCGGGGAGGTTGATCGTCTGGCCGGTAGAGGGCGCGGCACGCCATTCTGCTCCACGGCGGCATTTCCTGTTTGTGCACCTCCGAAATCCGAAGTGAAGCGAAGTGGTGGCAGGACAAGGACAAGTCACTCCGACTCGCCCCGACTACGACCCGACCGCCCTCGCGCTGCCATCCCCTGTCTGTCCGAGGTCTGTCTCTCTCCCTCCCACGTGCCCCGCGGCGGTCGTAGAGGCACGGCCCGCGTCAGGGAGGACGACAGGGAAGACCGCCACGCTTGTCCGAACAAGAGTCTGTCTCTGTCGCACTCGCGCGGCTCTCCATAAGGGTGCGAGAGAGACAGAGCGGCGAGCGGCTCTAATGAATCGCTCGGCAGCTTGAACCTCATCAATGTTATTAAAACTTAAAAGCACCACGGGCAGCGGCTCAGCGCCTGTTGAATAGGCAACCAGCGCGCCTTCGACCCCGCACGCGAGCGACCTTTCGAGACTCTCAGGACACGGATTCCGAGAGCCGTTTTCGTCGCTCTGTCTCCCTCGCACTCATGGGGCGCGCAGTACGGGTTCGAGAGAGACAGAGCGACGAAAACGACTCTCGGAATCGGTGTAGTACAGTGGCTTGCAGTCTGCGATGCAGCGGGGCGAAACGGCGAAACCGAAAACGCCGCACTCTTGGTCCGCCTCGCCGCAAGCCCACTGCGGGGCGGGGCGGGGCGGGGCGGCGGTGCAGTGCTCCGGACAAATGGAACATGAAGACAGCCTCAGTGCTGACGTATGCGGAAGGGAGGTCGGGCAGGCCCCGTGTGACTACCGCACTGCGCCACTGGCCGCAGGACGGGGGAGGTGGGGTGCGGCGGGGCGGGGCGGGGCGGGGCGGGGCGGGGCGGGGCGGGGCGCGCTGCGGACCTGGACCCACTGTTGACCAATATCTGACTGCATCATGGAAGTGGCCAGGTTCCCCGAGTGCGGCCGCCACGATGCGGCGATGCGGGTGTCCGAACCGCGGTCCCGGCGGACGCCGGCGCGTCGTCTAACCAAATGAGCCACGGAGACGGCGGGGACGGCGGGGCGGCCGGGCGCAGAGCCCCTCTAGCGGCGGTCGTGTGTGACGCGCTCCCCCGCAGCCCCGCAGCCCCTCGGCGAGTGCCTCATCACGGAGTCAAAGAGGAGCCCAGGCTCGAGCCCAGGGCGGCATGCTCGGAGTGTCAAGTAGTCGGGCAAGAGGGATGGCGCCGCGCCGTGGCACTTCTTTCATTATTTGTGTTTGTATCCGCCGACAGGAACATATTGCCCCATTTACCGGAAAAAAAAGAGGACGAAAGAACCCGGTTCGGTGCGGTGGTTAGGTTGTCTCTCCCCGGGGGAAGGCCTCGCCTTGACGCCGAATCTTGGCCCCGTAGATTGGGGCGCCACTGATTGCACGGCCAGGCAGCCAGGCGGCGCACGTCGACGTTTATTTTCCATTTTTCCTGTTTGAATAAAGGAATACAGCGATGTGTCTGACGGCGCGTGTTTGTACGAAAGACTGTCCCCGCGCCGTGCCGCCCCGCCGCCCCGCTGCCGCGCTCCGAGTCACTGCGAGTTGCAAACACATCCTCTGATTGCAGTAAACAAATTAGAGCGCCTCCCCCCCCCCTTCGCGCCCCGCCGCTCCCCGCGAGGAGGAGCGCGATGCCGCCATCTGCCGTCGGATTAATTTTTTGATCCCTTAATATGCCGACTTCGGAGGCGCAAGCGTGGCGTTTGCGTGGCGCCCCTCGAAGCGGATTGGACTGGGCGCCAATATCATTGCGCTGTGCCTTTGTCGTCTTTGTCACTCGACAAAAAAATAAAAAAAAGAATAAAAAAACAGGAAATGAGTTGATACGTTTGTCACTTGTCACACCACTATATTCGCTCGTCGTTTTCTTAACAAAATAAAAATAAATGGTAGAGGAAAAATGGAATAAAAGAATGAAAGAGGCAAACCGTGCGGCACAATTCGGCATGTCACTCCAGGCTCGCTCCAGGCGCCAGTGAGAGCGCCAGCTGGAAATCAGTGGATCATGCATAAAAGAGGCAGCGTCTGTAAACAGCCAATCAGAGTGCGCGTGTCTGTGTGTGTGTGTGTGTGTGTGAGTGTGTGTTCGTCTGCTGCCAATAAGGCAAACATGGCGATATTTGCCGATCAAAATACGGACTCAAAATCAGCATCGCTGTCAATACGATGGGGGTGCCACTCGGCGTCTTTTGTTGACACTCGTGATGTTGGCAACACTACCTTTTGCCTTGGCGGTGTCAGAATAGACACGGCGGAAAGTGTGGCGGAGGATCTTGACCCCCGTAAAAGCGCCACCCTCTTTTCACAGCCAGCGAAAAACAACAACAACAACAACAACAACAACAACAAAACCCAACTCCCTTCAATACACGCCGAGTGGAACCCGTGTTGCGCCGCTCCGCTGCAGCAGAGCCGCCGTCTGCGGAGTTCCTATCGGTTTCTCTCGGAGCGATTCGCAAAGAAAAAAAAGGGGGAGAGGGACGAAAAAAAGGGGTGGGGGTAAAAAGAGGTTCAACTAGGTATCTCGAGGACAAGGCGGGGAATCGGCCTCGGCAGAGTTGAGCTGGAGAGCTTCGCCAGCCTCGCTTGGAAACAAAGTTTGGCGAGAGCGCGCGCCGCCGCCACCTGCATCCAGCCAGACTGGAGACACGAGACACGTGCATAGCGGCGCACAGCGCGCACAGTGGGCCAGAAGACCGGTGCAGGCGGTCAAAATCCCGGACGCTTTTTGAGCTCCAGAGTTACTGAATGGGACTCGAACCGAACGGGTGACCCCACCAATGGACTGCTATCCGAACGAGGAATCCATTGGTGGGGTCACACGCTCGCTTCGAGTCCTGTTTAGCGACTCTGGAGCTCAAAACGCGTCTCGAGTTTGGGCGCTTGCACCGGTCTCCTGACCACGAAGCGTCCGAAAGCCACTCGTGCAGACTGATTCCGAAGAGGAAAGCGACTCTCGGAATCAGTCTGCCGCTCCTTGTAGAGTAGGCGCGGCGGCGCGGTGCGTCTGGACGCTGGCCCCGGGTCACGGCGGGCGGGGCGCGGCCGCGGCGGGCCGGGCCCGGAGGCCGCCGAGCCGAGGCCGGGATTGGGCTGAGAGTGGCCACACCTGTTGTCGTGGGAAAGCGTGCCACGCGCCGCCAAATTGACCGAGAGAAGTTGTGGGTAGACGAGGACGGCGAGGACGGCGAGGACGAGGAGCGGCGCCACGGCCCGGCTGAGAAAACAGCGGCCAGCCCGGCCGGCAGGCTCCTCGCTCTGTCTCTCTCGCACCCGCTCGGCGCGCCGTCACGCCCCACGAGTGCGAGAGAGACAGCGCGGCGGAAGCACTCGCTGTTCGGCCCGGACCGACCAGCACCAACTAGCGAAACAACTGGCTCATCAATTTGGAGACAAGGGGTGGGCGACTGGGCCGACTGGGCGTGTGCGAAATCCAACTAGGAACCGATCCGCGGGAATCCATTAGACTGTTCGGCCTACTGCCGCCAGGCCTCGGCCGGCTCACAGTGGGCCAGAAGACCGGTGGAGGCGGCCAAAATTCTAGGCGCGTTTTTAGCTCCAGAGTCGCTATACAGGGCTCGAACCGAACATGTGACCCCACCAATGGATTCCTCGTTCGGAGAGCAATCCATTGGTGGGGTCACATGTTCGGTTCGAGTCCCTCTTAGCGAATCTGGAGCTCAAAACGCGTCTAGAGTTTTGGCCGCCTCCACCGGCCTTCTGGCCCACTGTGCGGCTTCGGCCCGCCCGGCGCTGCCCACGCCCACGGCGGTGTCCGGCTTGTTCCCGGGGAGTCCGGTGCGGTGGGCCAGCCTGGGGCAGCCTGGAGCAGCCCGGGGCGGAGGCGGTGCGAAACATGACACGGTCTCGGTGTGCGCGGGCGTTTCTGCGCGCGGGCGTGTGTGTGTGTGTGTATATATGTGTGTCTGCTTGAGTGGGGGTGTCTGTGGAGGCGTTTAGGCCCGAGGCCCTCGCGGTGGCTGCTCGGACTTACGTTTTTCGGACACTGCTGCGTTGCGACTCGGTTCGACTCGTGATGGCGCCTGGCGGGTAGGCTGTCCTGCCGAGCGGCCGTGCCTTGCGGGCCTGGCTACCTGCACGGCGTCCGGGCCGCCTCAGAGTGGACGCGTTTTGAGCTCCAGAGTCGCTAAATTGGACTCGAACCGAACGTGTGACCCCACCAATGAATTTGTCTTCCGGTGAGCAATCCATTGGTGGGGTCGCACGTTCGGTTCGAGTCCAATTTAGCGACTCTGGAGGTCAAAACGCGTCTAGAGGTTTGACCGCCGGTGCCGGTCTTCTGGCCCACTGTGTGCCTCTTCCACGAGTCCGTCGTCCTCGATAGTCAGTGCCGGCCACTGTAAAGGGAAGCAAACAAACGTCACCGGGAGCACGCACTGCACTGTAAGGCCCGGCGATGCTCGGCCGCGACAAGCAGCGCGCTAATGCACAGGGACGCTTTGGTGCGGCCGGGTAATGGCTGTCTGCATCGTCGCTCTGTCTCTCTCGCACTCGTGGGCGTCCCGTAGGGGGTGCGAGAGAGACAGAGCGACGGCCGGCTCACGTGTCACACACTACTCACGCTGTCACGCTATACTGGTCGCGGCGGGGCGGAGCGGGGCGAAGCGGGGAGGGCGGTGAGACGGGCAGTGATTCGATTCGATTCGATTCCGCGTGGACGATGGGCGTTTAAGATTTCAGCAGGTGGACTGGAGGCATTGCGTGGCGGCGGCGGTGCCCGGCGGGGCGGTGGCGCGTCAGCGGGGAATAGAGCAGCACCAGGCCAACAGGCCGAACGGCCGAACCCGGACAGCGCTTTCGTCGCTTCGTCTTTCTCACACTCACGGAGGACCCCGCAGGGACGCGAGAGAGACAGCGACGGAGCGCTGCCCGGAATCGGACTAGGGGCCCTCCATCATGCGGGAAGAAGAAAGCAATCGCAGCGGCGCGCCGACAGCTGGGCGGCCGGCAACACGGGGCCTCGACCTGGGCCTCGGACAGGGCCTCGGGCAGGGCCTCGGACAGGGCCTCGGACAGGGCCTCGGACAGGGCCTCGGACGGGGCCTCGGACAGGGCCTCGGACAGGGCCTCGGACGGGGCCTCGGACAGGGCCGCCGAAAGGCAGGCGGTGCGGTTTAAAAATGCAGCGGCCATCTCTGCAGCGGCAGGACGAACTAGGCGACCCTGGCCGGGGTGGGACGCGGCCTCGGACACGGCCTCGGACACGGCCTCGGACACGGCGGCGATGTCCGCCTGGACGCTACTTACGTGACATGGACGGTCAGGGGGTGGTTTCGTTGGAGGGGCGGGGAGGGGCAGGGCAGGCCGGACGGCGAAGGGAATAGCATCACTGAGTGGGCACCACGGCCAGCGTGGAAGTCAAGCAGAGTGAATCGGAGCTTCGCCGACGAGGCCAACAAAGCACCAGGGTTTCGGAGGCGGTGCGGAGAACCCAGTCGGAAAGGAATCTCCATCGACGTCCACTCATGACGTCATCGCTCAGCTTGAATTTGATTTCGGGACAGCGGGAACAATGCAGGTCCGTTTCTGCACTCTTAAACCTCACGGTCTTTCGGGCTTGCAAAGAAAAGTAGGTTGCGCGTCGTGAGCTCACCGACACCGGAGCAATCTAACCCAGTTTGCCTGTCAGTAGTCGCCGGACGGGTGTTTAGAGTGCAGCGACGACAATCATTTCAACTCCGTGGTGCTCAGACAAAGTTCTGAATTCATTTTCGAGAGTCGTCGCAGTGCAGGCCTGTTGTTGGCGAAACTCGGCGACAGAGTAACCTGTGGCTGCGGCGCTGCAGCGCTGCGGGACTGCCGCCGCCGCGATGTTTCGGATTGCGAAGAAACATTACCGCGGTCATATAATATGCATTGCTGCCATAAAACGCAGATCAAGGCCGTTTATGGCGCTGGGCGGCCGCGCCCGCTCGCGCCTCGTTAGCCGCATCACCCTGCAGTGTGTGTGTGTGTGTGTCTGTGTGTGTGTGCGCGCGCGCGTTTGTGTGTGTGTGTGTGTGTGAGCGCGACTGCCTGTGGCCCTGGCCCTGTGTGGCTTTTTCACTTGATTTTAACGCAATCGGATTGCAATGGCTGCGCCCCTCTCTCCGGTCTGTCTGTCTGTCTGTCTGTCTGTCTGTCTGTCCTTGTCGCGCTCATTGTTGGTGTCGGAGAGCATAATGCATGATTTATACTGCACAAGAATGTATTGCTTGCCGGTAGCCTATTGTGTGTGTGTGTTTGCGCGCTCCTCTGTCTGTGTGCGTGTATGTATGTATGTATGTGTGTGTGTGTGTGTGTGTGTGTGTGTGTGTGTCGGCGCGAGCGCGTGCGCCGCACAAGCCCAGTCGTGTGCGAGGCACGCACCCACACACGCACACACACAGAGGCGCGCGCGCAGGGGTGCCAACACATTCTCGGCGCATTGTCCCCCGGTAAGGACAAAGCGAAGCGCGAAGCGGGCCCTCTGCCGCGCTCCGCCGCCCCGCCGCGCCGCGCCGCCGCCACCGCGGTGGCGTTGCCAGGCGTAGCCAGGCGTTGCCGTGGACCGCGCGGGGCCGCGGGGCGGCGGGGAACAAACTATGGGCCTACTCCATGCGACCATTGTGTGCGCTAGAATTTTAATTCTCGCACCCCGGGCGCCGCCGCTCGTATGCCCTCCGTGATTTGTGTGTGTGTGTGTGTGTGTGAGTCCGTGTGTCCGTGTGTGTGTGTCCGTGGCAAGTTTGGGTGAACTTGGGTGTGGTGAGTGGTGTGGGTGTCCCGGTCTTGGCGGATGAAACGCTCGCAAAAACACGTCATCTTCTCTCCTTCATCTTCATCATCTTCTTCTTCTTCTTCGCTTTGGGCTAGGCTCCAGGCGCGCAGGGGTGGCAGGTGCGACCTGTTGGCACGTTGCATGCTGTGCCACACCCTCTGTGCTCGCGCGCCTGCTTTTGTGTGTGTGTGTGTGCGTGTGTGAGAGAGAGAGAGAGAGAGAGAGAGAGAGAGAGAGAGAGAGAGAGAGATGCTGGAGGTCCCGCTTTAGCGACGGCCCCCTGGATGAGGCGGTGGCCGTCGCCGCGACCCCCGAATGAACAAATGTCTCCATCCTGCGTCCTCGCTCCCCGGCCCGGCCACGGCCCGGCGGCCACCCGCCACGGCCCACCACACCGCGTTCAAATGGCGTGGAAGAACCGCCGCCGCTCCGAGGCGAGGCCGTGGCGTGGCCGTGGCGCGGCACACACACCCTACTTTTTCCTTGAGGCCGGCCTCCGACCGCCGCCACGGCCATGATGGGGCTGTGTAAGGTGAGGAGGGACGGCGCCCGGAGGGTCCAGCAGCAGCACCACGCCGTGGCGTGGGGTGCCGTGCCTTGCCGTGCCTTGCCGTGGCGTGCCACGCCGTGCCACGTGTCGGAAGCAACAAGCAGCGCGGCGATGGCGGCGGCTTGGGTTGCAGTCCAAATCATGATAGTACTCGGGGGAGGCCTCCCCGCCCTGGCCGCGTCGTCTTAAATGTCCTCCCCGTCGCCGCCGACGTCGTCGCCGTCGTCGTCTTTCCAGTGCCCCCACCGCCTGGTCTATATCCTCCACTCCGCGGGGCTGTCCGCGCGTAAACCCGTACCCATACGATTTGAAACCCATTTCCGGGCCACCCGTTAAGCCGCAAGGGCCCTCCGCCCCGCGGCCCCAACGGCCCCAACGGCCCGCAGCCTCAGCTCCCCGAGGGCCGCAGTGCTTCTCTCTCTCTCTCTCTCTCTCTCTCTCGCACCTTTACGAGGCGTCCCGTGAGGGCGAGAGAGACAGAGCGACGGAAGCACTGTTGTTCAGAATCCGCGGGCCGCGGGGCCGCGCGGTTTTACGGTGCACGCGTGGAATGGGGGATGGATGGCGCTGGAAGGGACGGCCGGCCGCGACGTCGTTCGCAGTGCAGCAGTGTGGTAGAGCGGTAGCAGTGTAGCAATGCAGTGGAGCAGTGTACCAATGAGGAGCAGTCTAGCCGTGTAGCAGACAAAGTTTGGAAAGGGGCGCAACACGCCAACAGGCCGTCTGAGGCCGGCCGGGGCGCCATCGGCACTCGTTTCACCGGGGCACCACCTCCTCGAGGACCTCCTCGAGGACCTCCTCGAGGACCTCCTCGAGGACCTCTACCAGGACCTCCGTCAGGATGACCTCCACCAGGACCTCCAGTAGGACCTCCGCCAGGATGACCTCCTCCAGAACCTCATCCAGGACCTCACCCAGGATCTACCCAGGACCGCCACCGCGACGCCCATTAACGAAACGGATAGAAAATGCGTCCTCTCCAACTTGGGACTGCTTTCCTCCATGATAAATGGCTGCTTCTGCTCCTCCAGGGCGAGCAGGCCATGGAGCAGGCGGGAGGTCCCGGCCGGGCCGCCCCGGGCCCGGCCATGCGGCAACGTTGAGCTGGCGGAAGGCGGCAGGCAAGCAGTAGACTGATTCCGAGAGTCGTTTTCGTCGCTCTGTCTCTTTCGCCTCTCATGGACACCCCCTATGGGTGCGAGAGAAACAGAGCGACGAAACCAACCCTCGGAATCAGTCCAGGGCGCCGACGGCACGCCGGCCGAGCCCAGATTGAAGATTTTAATCCACTTGCATAAAGATGAACCGCCTGCCTGGCATCGTCCACTCCTCATACAGTGTGGCCGACCTCCACCTTTCATTGCGAATGTTGAATTTTGTTTTTCTGCGGGGCGATGCTGTATTCGAACCCGGGCCAAACACAAAGACAGCTGGGGCCGCGGAGCGGGGACCCTTGCGGACCCGGTGGGGACCCCGAGGCTTGAAGGTGATGATCACTTCGCCTCGCTCCGTCCCTTAGGGCTGCGGCTCTGGCCCGCGGCGGGGCGGGGCGGGGCGGGGTGGGGCGGGGCGGGGTGGGCGGGGCGGGGCGGGGCGGGGCGGGGCGGGGCGGCAGGGCTCTCCATCACTTCCCCGTGCCGCCCGGTCCCGCCTTGCTCCCGGGGGGCCTTTCAGAAATTACATGTGGTTTCCCCTGGCCGGCCGCCGACCACTACACGAGGATTCACCCGACAATTTTTCCGAGGAACATTTTATTTATTTGGTGTCGCAGGATCGTGTGTGTCCGTGTGTTATCGAATCAACATCAAGCGGCAGTCGCGTCGCCGGAGCCACTGCGTGCACTGGCAGAAAAAGGACGGGGACATGTCTGATGAATTCTTGACCTGAACTGCGAGCTTTCGCGGACAGACGTCTTAATCCCGGTAACACGTGAGTCCGCGTTTTCATTAGGAAAAACCGCGTCAGCGGCCGCGGCGGACACGGTCCGGTGGCGCCAACCGCGACCATGATGAGACAGAGCGACGGAGCAGTGCTCGGAATCAGCCTGCAGGGCACAGTGGGCCAGAATAAGACCAGTGGAGGTGGCCAAAACTCTAGACGCGTTTTGAGCTCCAGAGTCGCTAAACAGGACTCGAACTGACCGTCTGACCCCACCAATGGATTCCTCGTTCGGAGAGGAATCCATTGGTGGGGTCACACATCCGGTTTGAGTCCCATTTAGCGACTCTGGTTGCTCAAAACGCGTCAGGGATTTTGATCCCGCCTCCACCGGTCTTCTGGCCCACTGTGCGTCGGCTCCGCGGCGGCGCAAGTTATGCCAACCGTCGAAAACGAGGTGGCGCGCCCCGCTCGGCCCGCCCCGGGTCCGGTCCCAGGCGGCAGATAAAAACGCAGCGCCTAGTAGTTGGCAGCAGTGCGGACGCTCTGCCGCTCCGCCGCGCCGCCCGTTGATGGAACCCTTCCCTTCCCTCCTCCGAGTTGAACTGAAAACAATCCTCGGCCGCCTCATCGCCCCCCTGGCGCCGCCACCGAGGCCGCCGCCGCAAGACGAGGCAGCCAAAAAAACAACCCAAAACAACAACAAGGAAATAAAAACAATAAAACAAGCCAGCGCGGCCTATAGTGTGCGAGGCACAGATTTTTCGTCTCTGAGGACGATTCAATTCCAGCCAGCCAGCCAGCCCGCCCGCTCAGCCCCCGAAACACATAAAAAATATCAATTATTGTTTGTGTTATTGCCGACTAGGGGAGAAGAAGGCTACTCTTCCTTTTCTCGCAGTGTCTGCGGAGTAACAACTGAAACTGGTGATCCTCGCTGAACGCTGCATTCGAGTAGCGCGCCCCGCGGCCCCGCGGCCCCGCGGCCCCGCGCGCTCGTACATCATCGCGGGGAGCTTCGCATGCCCGCCGCTAGAGCGCGCCCTGGGTGCCATCAGGCGCTCCCTGCCGCCCGCCATGGACTTTTGGGTCCTCCGGGCTGGGCGCACGTCGGTCGTCGCGTCTCTCTCTCTCTCTCTCTCTCTCTCTCTCTCTCTCTCTCCTCTGTATGTATGTGTCTGTGTTGGCTGCGCGAGAGGCGACGTCTGAGTAAAATATCTTGGCGCAAATCCCGGATATGTTGTATCACACTCCGCGAGGACTCCCCCACCTAAACGCTCTCGTGTAAATCACTCTGACACGCGCCGACACACACACACACACACACACACACACACACACACACACACCTACACACACACACTACTACACTACTACTACTACACACACACACACACGCACAAGGTATTTTGCCGCTTGTCCCGTGAACTCAACGAGGTGCTGGAGTTTGGCACGGATGGGCCAAGGTTCGCTCGCTGATGCTGGAAATATGTATCTGTGTGTTTGTGTGTGTACAGATGCGTGAGTGTGCGTGAGGGGAGAGAGGGGCAAAGGAGGCGGTCGGGGTTGGCGAGGGGAAGAGAACGCACCCGAGAAAACAGTCTGGCGAAGTTGGATTGTCTAAGACGTGTGTGTGTGTGAGTGCGCGTGTGTGCACGCGCGAAAACTTTGAAATCCTTGGGCGCGTCTGGTCAATATGCTAATGGTCGACAAGGCGCATTAGAAGGGGCAAACTGACTTTTGGAGCACGTTTGGTTATTTATGAAGCCAGGGGCCAGAAGTACGGTGTAGGCGGCCGAAATTCTTGACGCGATTTGAGCTCCAGAGTCGCTAAACAGGACTCGAACAGAACGTGTGGCCCCACCAATGGATTCCTCGTTCGGAGAGCAATCCATTGGTGGGGTCACACGTTCGCTTCGAGTCCCATTCAGCGACTCTGTAGCTCAAAACGCGTCGGGAATTTTGGCCGCCTCCACCGGTCTTCTGGCCCACTGCCGGCCGCCACGAGCAGGAAGCAGGAGTAGCAGCACGCAGCGGCAAGCACCGGGCCAGCCAAGGACTGCGGGGCGCATCTTTGAAAAGCAAAGAAGGCGGAATGATATGAAGAGAAGTATTGCCTGCATGCCTCTGCATGCCTTGCAGGGAGCCCCGTATTTCACCCTTATCTGCTTGGCCTGCCTTCTCTTCGGCTCTCCTTCGGCCAGCCCGATGGACAATGGGCCGTGCCGTGCCGTGCCGCGCCGGGTAGCCGCACTGGCGGAGCGGAGCGCGGAGCGCTGTGCGAACCAAAACCAAACCGGACACTCCCAAAGTGCAATACGTAGAGAGGAAACGTGAGGAGGGAGGCAGCCCCTCCAGCAGCCTTCCAGTGGACCTCCAGTGGACCTCCAGCCCGCCGCGGCCAAGTTCCTCTCAGGAGAAGCCTTTGGCTACCACGCCCACGAACCATTTCTTCGCATAACAAAGTAAATTAGTTTGTACTATGTATGCTCAGAAGACTTCGTAAGGTTTTAGGCGTACTGGCGAAATTCGGCAAGGTCGTACAAAAGTAAGGTCACACACCACTTGAGATCCTCCTTTTTAAAAACGCTCTTCGTTTGTTTGTGTGCGACCGAGTTGAAACGGGAATGGATTCGCCGTTCCTTCGGGGCGTTTTACAACACGCCCCCCCCCTACCGCACTGGCCGCCACGCTACTTAATACCCGACCCGGGGCCCATAACTTTTATCTGCAAAATCTCGTCCATTCCCGTTCGGACTGTCCTTCCCAATCTCGTTGCCTTTGTCTTGCTTCGCTCCCCTCATTGTGATCAGATTCGGATTCCTTACGATCCGCCCCCCTTTCCTCGCTCCAGACCCGCCCCTTTACAGCCGGGGGGCGGCCTTAACTTATGAGCGCGGCACCGCAAGGCCACGCCGTCCACACAGCGGCGTCCACGCATGCCGAGCCGAGCAACAGTGCAACAAACTTGCAAAAGTGGGACAAAGCAGTGTCGGAGTGTCCCTCCACTGCAAGTTTGGCGCGCGCGCGCATGGCGCACAGTGGGCCAGAAGACCGGTGGAGGTGGTCAAAATCCCGGGCGCGTTTTTGAGCTCCAAAGTCGCTAAACGGGACTCGAACCGAACGTGTGACCCTACCAATAGATTGCTCTCCGAACGAGGAATCCATTGGTGGGGTCACACCGGTCACACGTTTGGTTCAAGTCCTGCCTAGCGACCCTCGAGCTCAAAACGCATCTGGAGTTTTGGCCGCCTCCACCGGTCTTCTGGCCCACTGTGCAATGGAAATGCGTCTCGATTTTTCCGGATGCTGTTCCGCGATGAATCTGCATCCGGTTAGTGGAGCAGCATAGCGCGCCGCCCCGCAGAACTTTGCGTCCAAAAGTTTAATTATTCTAATCAAAAGAATATATCTCTGTGAGTAAGTGCGCTAATTGTTGGCTCCGGTACAAGTGGAATCCACTTACCAGCGTGTTCCTTTTTTTTTCCGGGTGGGGGGCGGGCGATCCGTGTGCGACGGGTCGCTTCGTACATGTCCACCACCCTGGCCCCGGCCGGCAGGCTGACTCCGAGAGTCGTTTTCGTCGCTCCGTCTCTCTCGCACTCATGGGGCGTCCCCTACAGGTGCGAGCGAGACAGCGACGAGAACGAACCCCCCCCCCGGAATCAGGCTGCTGGTCGGGATTGGCTGCTGGCACTGCACTGCGAGCGCGAAGCCGGCATGCCAACTTTTTTATCTGATTAGAACAAAGGGGGCGAGAAGTCCCTGCCTATCACGGGCGCCTTTTGTCCACCAATCAAAGCGGACCGCTTTTTCATTCTTTCAAACCAAATTGACCTGGAAACACGTCGAGCCCGTCGGACATGAGAAAGACGGCGACGACGGGATTTGAAGCGATGCGCAGCACAGTGGACCAGAAGACCGGCGGAGGCGGTCAAAATCCCAGACGTGTTTTTGAGCTCCAGAGTCGCTAAATAGGACTCAAACCGAACGAGTGACCCAACCAATGGAATGCTCTTCGAACGAGGATTTCATTGGTGGGGTCACTCGCTCGGTTCGAGTCCCATTTAGCGACTGTGGAGCTCAAAATCCGTCCGTGATTTTGGCCGCCTCCACCGGCCTACTGGCCCACTGTGCGTCCCGGTGCGAGCGGAGCCTCCTCAGCGCCCGCGGACCGCGGGGTAGGCAACCCGCCCACACGGCTGCCCCCACGTGGCCTACCCGCCGGGCGCTACTTCATCGCCAAACTCCACTCCTCCACCTCTCAGCAGCACTCGCGCCGGACTATTTCATTCCTCCCTCTCTCTCTCTGCTCCTTTTCGCTAACGTCGCTCCCGAGTAAGCTCGCATTTGATTTTACTGAGCCCGCTCCGAGGCGCAGGCCGGCACTCGAGACGTCGCGTCGGCCATATCGCGGCTACATGGCGCCAACGCACCTCTCTCTCTGTCTCTTCTCTCTCTCTCTCTCTCTATCTCTCTCTCTCTCTCTCTCTCTCTGTCTCTCTCTCTCTCTCTCTCTCTCTCTCTCTCTCTCTCTCTCCACTCACACACACACACACATGCTCACACATGATGCTGCAAATGGAGGCCCGGCAGTGTTATTGTGTTTTGGCCGCTATTTATGGTGCAGGCAGAAGGTGAAAGAAACTGTTCATTAATCTAAGACGAAGCCCCGCCTCTCTCAAGTCATGCTCCGAACAGGGCGTGTGGTCGGACCGAGAGGGGAGGGGAGGGGAGGGGAGGGGAGGGCCTGCACTTAATGTTGCGGCGGTCCGTACAGTAATGCAAGATGCAGCGGGCCGCCGCCAACGCTCCTTCCTCTCCGATTCATGGGGTCAAGTTCGCGTTGCCATCACAGCGTAAAGGGATCCGGCTTCGATTCGCGCAAGAGAGCGAGAGAGAGAGAGAGAGAGAGAGAGAGAGAGAGAGAGAGAGGAGAGAGAGAGAGAGAAGGCGCAGAGAGGGGATGACCGGTTCGAGAGCAGCAGTATGTGTGTGTGGGAAGGGGGTGTGGGGGCGAGGGTGTTTGAAATCTGACGCCGCAGGGGCAAACTTCCCCAAAAGAGCAGATCCCCCCCACCCTCGGGCAATTCTCCCGCCTCCACACTCCGACGACGCGCCAGCGGGAACCTCACCTGCAACCCTATGAGAAATATAGGAGCCATCCCTCTTGCCGAGATAAACGTTCTGACACATCACCCGCAAAGGGAGCAGTCTTTCTCGTCTCACACACACACACACACACACACACGCACGCACACACACACACACACTCGGTGCACGGCGTGGACTCATTCTCCCAATTGACTTGTAACAAAGTGAGACAGGAAGGCGTGCCCTCGATTTGGCGTAGTTTACGGGCCAGCATGGTCGCTTTGCTAATGGGAGCGTGAGTTGTTTTCAAATCAAGGAGTGTCAAGGGAGGAGGGGTTGGAGGGAGGCGGGGCGGGGCGGGGCCCGGCCCGGCTAGATTGAGGGATATGGTTACGTTAAGTGTGTGTAGTCCGGCAGCGGAAAGGGGGTGGGGGATTGTGTGTGTGCTGCGGGAAGAGGTTCCTGGAAAGATGCAGCACGGAAGAAAAAGGCATAGGTCAAAAAAAAAAATTCCTGCATTTTCAGAGGAAAAGGGTTTTTCCCCGTTTGTTTGCCGAACCTGGCCTTCGACTCTGTAAGCGCGAACAGCCAGAAAGAACGCGCAGTGCCAGAAAATATGTAGGGGAAAATAGAAGAAAAGCAGCCAGGGGGCTAAAAAAAAAGAAGAACAAAAAAGAAAGGTCGGTTGAGGCCAAGTCCGAGTGGGTTGCTCTCCTAATCAAGTAAACGCAAATGCGCGATAATTCTCGCTGAGAGGACGATAAATTTAATGGTGGATCGCCGGGGAGGCGAAAGAACAAAAAGTATGTTCACCGACTTCAATGTCCTTCCCGCCGGCTGGATTTTAACTCTTGGACTATCTCCAAACGGGACGGTCGGCTCCCTCCGGGAGGGGGAAGGGGGAGGGGGAGGGGGAAAGGGAAGGGGAAGGGGGAGGGGGAGGGGGAGGGGGAGGGGGAGGGGGAGGGGGAGGGGGAAGGGGAGGGGGAAGGGGGAGGGGGAAGGGGGAGGGGGAGGGGGAGGGGAGGGGAGGGGGAGGGGGAAAGGGGAGGGGCGGAGGACGAGCTTTCGGGTGGAGAAAAACACAACAACACTAGTCCCATCAATCTACATAAGATGTTTTCTCTGCGGCCCCGACACAGCAAAAATTACGTTAAAACCGGCCAGCAATAAATTGCTGGGGCATATAGGGTAAGGCCCGCCCCCCGGGGACAATCCACGCAGCTGGCTTTGTTTTGTTTTCCTGACCAAATCTCTGCCGGCTTTCTGCAGTCGATGAGTTACCGCATCGGCCTTGGACGCCACGACGGGGGCCTTGAGGTCCCCGACGACGCCTCCCCCCGCGAGCACAGTGGGCCAGAAGACCGGTGGAGGCGGTCAAAATCTAGAACGCATTTTGAGCTCCAGAGTCGCTTAATGGGACTCGAACCGAACGCGTGACCACATCAATGAATTGCTCTCCGGACAAGGAATCCATTGGTGGGGTCACACGCTCGGCTTGAGCACTGTTCAGCGACTCTGGAGCTCAAAACGCGTCTAGAGTCTTGGCCGCCGGCGCCGGTCTTCTGGCCCACTGTGGCGCGGCCTTGGCGGTGGGGCTATCTGCCGTCGGCTGGGCCTTGGCCGCCTCGGCCAGGTGGGGAAGCGGTCATCCTGATGCGCGTCAGACGCCACGCAGTGCTTATCGTGTAAAAACAATGATTTATACTGGCCAGAGGTTATGACGCCGTGGTGGCCGCGGTGTATCAGGGCCGTCCGGGAGGACGACGTGGACGACGTGGACTACGTGGACTCGGGCGGCTGCTTTGACGGCCGTCCTGATTTATCGCTGGGCGCTCTAATCCACACGGGCCGCCCCGCCCCGCCCCGCTGCCATGCTTTATGTCCCGCGGTCCAATTTGTGCCCGCTCCGCTCCGCTCCCCCGCGGTGCGCTCAAGTACATGCTCCACTCCCCCGCCGCCGCGCCGCCGCGCTGCCGCCTGCTGCTGCTTGTTGCGTGCGCGCCTTTCCGGTCGAACCAAAGTCACCTTTGACGGTCGCCTCGGCCGCCACCGCCGCCACCGCCGCCACCGCCGCTGCCTCGCGAAAAAAAAGAACCGAGGCCGTCTTTACAGCACCGGCGCGTAGGTGTCGCTGACAACGCCAGGCCCAGGCCAGGCCACGCCGCACCATTACACGATAGTTATGGTGTCCGCGCCGTATTTCAGATGCCTCACCGCCACGCCGCGCCACCGCCGAGATCGTAACACTCCCCCCTCCCCCTCCCCGGCCACGTCGTATAATTTGCAAGTCGGCTATCTGCAGATAATGGCACTACTCGCTGCTTCCCGCGGCGAACGACAGTGGTGGTCCCAACAGCCACGGAGGGCCGCGGCGCGGCGCAGACCATTTTCTTCCTCTTCATCTTCTTCGCGCTCTTCTTCTTCGAGGAGGAGAAGGAGGAAGACGCGGTGGTTCACGGCGCCTGCGGGGTCGGCAGCCGTCGTCGGCTACCTCCCGGGGGTGGCGGCGGAGAGTGGGCCGCAAGACCGGTGGAGGCGGCCAAAATTCAAGACGCGTTTTGAGCTCCAGAGTCGCTAAACAGGACTTGAACCGAACGTGTCACCCCACCTTTGGATTCGCCGTTCGGAGAGCAATCCATTGGTGGGGTCACGCGTTCGGTTCGAGTCCCCTTTAGCGACTCTGGAGCTCCAAACGCGTCTAGAATTTTGCTCGCTTCCAACAGTCGTCTTCTGGCCCAAATGTGTCCTCCGGGTAACTGCTCAGTGACAGACGGCTGCGTCCCCGCAAGGATCCTTATTCTTCTTCACCTTCAAATTGATGTCAAATATGTGCCACAATTGGAGGGTCTTTATCGCAGGGTTGGTAATCCTGTCCTTCACACTAGGCCTGCGCCGTGCCGCGCCGTGCCCCTCGCGCCCCACGCCCCCGAGGGAGTCGTTGTCTCCCCGCGGCGCAACTGGTGAGCCACGACGGCCACGTCGGTCTGTCTGTCTGTCTGTCTGTCTGTCTGTCTGTCTGTCTGTCTGTCTGTCTGTCTGTCTGTCTGTCTGTCTGTCTGTCTGTCTGTCTGTCTGTCTGTCTGTCTGTCTGTCTGCCTGTCCAACTGCCTGTCTGTCCGTTCGTCCGTATGTCTGTCTGTCTGCTCACGGATGGACCAAAGCGTCCTCTTTTGTTTCCTTTGCGTAATTCCAGACACACACACACACACACACACACACCCTCCCATACACGCACGCACGCACGCGCTGGCCGTTATGAGGCGCCACTTCCGTGCAACATTGTCACGGGGGACATCACGTGACACGTCGGCACCTCGGCGACGATGAACCGGCCGCGTAAAGCCGCATCTCCATACATCAAAAAAAAAAGGAGAAGAAGAAGAAGGAGGAGAAGGAAAAGGGGGAAGTGGGAAACGTGCCAACGAGGCGCGAAGCGAGCGAAGCGCGCAAGAACCGAAAGTATCTTCGGGGCGCGGCTCTAAATTTCTCATAAACCGGAGCGGTGGTGTTCGAGTGGCGTTCCAGAGGTGTTCCAGAGGCGTTCCACTGGCGTTCCAGAAGCGTACCAAAGGCGCTCTGGCGCGCCGCGTCAATCTGACGTCATTGGATCGGATAGTTTGATGTGGCTCTGCGGCTCAAGGCCCTTACCTTGCTGCCGGATTTACAAAAGTAGATTCCATGGCGGCGCGTGCGTGCCCGCCCCTACGAGTTCGCCTCGACGGCGGCCTCGACGGCGGCCTCGACGGCGGCCTCTGCCTGAGTTTACATAGCCGAGAGGTGTGAAGAGTGGTTTGGTTCAGGTGGGAAGGCGCGGCACCAGGACGTGGGAGAGCAGGAAGGAGAAGGGTGAAGGCACGCGGTGAGGGAAATGACGGGGAAAATGAGGTCCAAAGTGGGGGCGTGGTGTTGGTGGGGGGGGAGGGGGGAGGGTCACCCTCATTAAATGAAATAGTTGCCAGCAGCGCGGGGCGCCGCTTCGCCGTCTCGTACTTAGAGGCCATGAGCGTCCATCATGCGCTGACGCACCGTGAGCCGTGAGCGGTCCGTCCGCCCTGTCCGCCCTGGTCCGCCCACTCCAACAACAACTAACACGTATTGCTCGCCGAGTTGGCGTCGGTGGCGTCCGCCTGGACCCTGCCGCCCCGCCCCGCCCCCGCCCCGCCCCGCCCCGCCCCGCCCCGCCGCGCCCCGCCGCGCCCCGCCGCGCCCCGCCCCGGCCAGGCCCGCCACCGCGCCGCCAAGAAAACGCGCACCTCGACAAACACATGTCTTACTGGAGCGACTGCGGCCGCTGCGGTCTGGCCGCCCCATTGTGAAGGCGGTGGGCGGGGAGCGCGCAAACTACGAGGGGGCGGTGCTCGCTGTCAGCCCCACGAGTGGAGCAGGCGGAGCAGGCGGTGACGGACGACAGCGGCGCCCCCTGTCGGCGGGCTGGGCAAGCACATCCTGGGCCGGGCCACGACTGTTTAAGCCTGAAGCCCGCAGCGGCGGCGGCGGTGGTGGTGGGGAATTTTGTGAAATTGTTTTTCTGTCGTCGTCGTCGTCCTCTTCTCCGGAAAATGCAGCACAGCAGCGGTCCGTCCGGCGGCGGCGGCGGTTCTAAATGGGCACGCGGATTGTAGTTTCCATTTCCGTGTGTGTGTGTGTGTGTGTGTGTGTGTGTGTGTGTGTGTGTGTGTGTGTGTGTCTGCTAGCGCTAATTACCGCGAGGAGCATCTCATAACTCAGGCGTGGCGGGGCGGGGCGCGGCGGGCCGCCAACATAACCATCCCCTGCGGAACACTGAGAGTGCAACAAACGGCCGCAAGGAGCGCGAGTGACGCCGTGATAACACTAACACGCACGCACACGCACACACACACACAGTGTTCCACTTTCACTTTGCCGGGTCCTTCCTCAAAACTAGATTTAGACGATTATTATTGCGATTCGTCGCATCCAATTCAAACACGAGCGAGGAGTGTGTGTGTGTGTGTGTGTGTGTGTGTGTGTGTGTGTGTGTGTGTGTGTGTGTGTGTGTGTGTGTGCACACGAGCGCGCGCGTGTGTGAGTGAGAGAGCGCGAGCGTGTGCTGTCTGGCCGGGCTCTCCAATGCCAGTCCGAACGGACTTTACTGTTATTCTTGGGTCCAAGTTTCGGCGGCGGCAGTGTTAGTGTTTGGCAGAAGGGGATGCCTCAGGTGGATGGGGAGGAGGGGGGTCAAACTCGTGGCAGTCCTAATGGACGAAGACCATGGCGAAGGAAGACCACGCCGCCACGGCCGCGCCACCCCACAGTGGGCCAGTAAGACCGGTGGAGGCGGTCAAAATTCCGGACGCGTTTTGAGCACCAGAGTCACTGGGGCTCAAACCGGACGTGTGACCCCACCATTGGACTGCTCTCCGAACGAGGAATCCATTGGTGGGGTCACACGTTCGGTTCGAGTCCTGTTTATAGCGACTCTGGAGCTCAAAACGCGTCAGGAGTTTTGGCCGCCTCGACCGGGTCTTCTGGCCCACTGTGCACCCCGGGGCCAGGCCGCGCCAGGGCCTCTGAAGGAATAAGGAATAAGACTCTGGGCGACAACCATGTAGTCCCCTCCTGACGTGTTGATACTGCGGGCTTATTTTGCCGTCTCTGTTTGACGAGGGATTTCTCATACTTGCCTTTTCCCGGCAAAGCCCCACCGCCGCCCCCGCACCCTCAAGTTTTCCTTATTTACTTTTTCTGGGCCCTCTATTTCCCTCCTGGGGTGTGTACAAGCGCTCGCTGCGGTATTGGGGGGAAGGGGAGGGGGGGGAGGAAGGAGCATCGCCACCGGTTTTCGACCCGGATTAGAATCCGTCATTAATTTCTCTCACGAATCTCTGCGCGGCGGAGGCATGGCGGAGGCGCGGCGGAGGGCTCCGGGGAGGAGGAACACTTTTATTAGGGAGTCCCCTCACAAACTCCATCTCCTTGTCCACTCCACGCGCGCGGCCGGAATCCCAAAGCGAAAATGTTTTACATCTTTAATTCGAGGTGCTTGGAAACTAGTTACCCCGGCCGGGACGCGAGCACGTCTTAATTTCCAGTGGGGACTCCCGTTCTGAAAAGCCCGATAATGTAAGCCGAGAGGGACTGGCGCACAGTGGGCCAGAAGACCGGTGGAGGCGGCCAAAATCCTAGGCGCGTTTTGAGCACCAGAGTCGGTAAATGGGACTGGAACCGAACGTGTGACCCCACCACCGGATTGCTATCCAAACGAGGAATCCATTGGTGGGGTCACACGTTCGGTGCGAGTCCCATTCAGCGACTGTGGAGGTCAAAACGCGTCCAGAGTTTTGGCCGCCTCCACCGGTCTTCTGCCCCACTGTGGGCACCAGGCCTGCGGTGGTGGAGCGGTTAGTCCAGGAAGCCGGTGCCCGGAACGCCATCAAGGCCGCCACCTCCACATTCGGCCAAGACGGTGATTATCCTCTTGTTGAGCGGCCCGGGGACGCCGTCGTGGCGAGGGCCTCCGCACGCCACCGCACCTCCCCGTCGGCTCCCCTCCGCCCTGGCCGTCTCCTTCGCGTCCGTCCGCCGCGTTATCCTCGCTGCTAATTTCTCCGTTAATTTCCGGCTCCATCATGTTTTGAACTGGATGGTTATCGCGCCGCCAGGGCCGCCAACACCACTCCGTCGTCGCACGGTGGGCTAGAAGACCAGCGGAGGCGGCCAAGACTCTAGACGCGGTTTGAGCTCCAGAGTCCCTTAATGGGACTCGAACCGACCGAGTGGCCCCACCAATGGATTCCTCGTTCGGAGAGCAATCTATTGGTGGGGTCACACACTCGGTTCGAGTGCCATTTAGCTGAGTCAAAAACCTGTCCGGGATTCTGACCACCACCGGTCCTCTGGCCCACTAGGCGTCGTCTGCAGCGGCGCCCCTCGGCGCACTGATGCCATCTCGACAGGCGTGCCAATAATTAGCAGCACAGCGAAAAGGAAAAACAGTGTCGCCAACCCTTCTCTCCTCGCAACAGTGTTGCCACAGCATCTTTTGCAGGATCTCTTGCGGCGCGCTGCTCGGCGCTGCTCCGGCACGGCACACTGGGATTAGGGCATTTCGCGGTAATGAAATCTCGTGTCATCCGTGTGTTGGCTGCAGTGCTGGCTGGCTGGCTGGCTGGCCGCCTGGGGCGCCTCGTTCTCGGCCTCGCACGGACGCGCCGGCGATGTCGCGCTAAACCCGTTTCATTCTTCAAAGTCAGCGCGCCGGGGTTGGCCGCCCTGGCCGCCCTGGCGCCGTCCGCCAGGAGGCCTCCTTAGTGTCGATCCCGCGGCAAATCCTCTCCCTCCAGCCAGATAAATAAATCTGGCTGCTGGCGATTTATCAACGGGCCGGATTGGGCCGGAGAATTAAGTTTGAACGATGGCGCTCTCCGTGCAGGGCGTGCAAGGTGCAGCCGCACCGAATTAGGAGGGGTGGGGGTGGGAGGGAGGGGAGGGGCACGCCGGGGCGATGAGGAAGGAAGACCGCGGCGGAGTCGACACCGGCAACGATAGGTACCCAACTTCGATCAACTTTGATCAGGATCTCAGACATGTTTCTGACATGCTGACAAAATTTACACGAGTGGATCTATCGATATGCTTTCTCCGATACGCGCTCTCATTGATGTCTCGATGGAAGCGCACATCGATATATCGAACCCCTTTCATAAACGAACGCACGGCGGGGTTCGGTTCGGTTCGGCGTGCGTCCCGTCCTCGCTGCTCATCGCGACGACGACCGCTCGCTTCCGGGACGCTTGCTGCTGGATGGCCGCCTGCAGACTCATTCCGAGAGTCCTTGTCGTCGCTCTGTCTCTCTCGCACTCACGCGGCGTCCCGCATGGGTGCGAGAGAGACAGAGCGACGACGATCTCCGGAATCAGTCCTGCTGGATGGCCTGGATGGCCGCCGGGAGGAATTAAAGCAATAAAATGGCGGCGCAGTTGGCAGAACTGTGACGGCGCGCTGCCCCCGAATGTGTGTGTGTGCGCGTGCGTGCGTGTGTGAGTGTGCGTATGTGTGTGAGTATGTGTGTGTGTGTGAGTGGGCGCGCGGGACTTTTGGGCAAATTGTTTGTGCTGACAACTGCGGGCGATGGAGATGCCCCGGCCAACTTTCGCAGCTCGGAGCCACTTTGGGGGTAACTGGGCTGCGCGAGGCTGCGCTGGGCTTCGCCGTGCTTGGCAGTTCCGCCGCCAGAGGTCGCATGGGTCCGCGGCGTGGCTCCGCGACGCGCGCGACGCGCCCCGAACTTGATATCATTACCCGGCGATAAAACGCGACGTTTCCTATAAAAATGGGATGCTTTACGATCGGCGGAGAAATATGCGCCTAGTTTCTAGTTGGCATTAGACGGGAATCAAGTGAGAGCGATGGCGTCGCTCCGAGGCGAAACATTCGGCCGACGGATGCTGCTTCGCGATATGCCGGACTAGCTTCCCAGTGCCCCCAACAGCCTGCCCATCAGGCCGCGAGGCCGCGCAGCGCGCGACGCAACAGCCGCCTGTGACTCTGAAGAGCCTAGCCGTCGCTCTGCCTCTGCGGCACCCACTCAAGAGTATGATAGTTTAAGAGAGTGAAAGTGGGGAGGCAGTCAAAACTCTAGACATGTTTTGAGCCCCAGAGCCGCTAAAGAGGACTCGAACGAAATGTGTTGACCCCACCAATGGAATCCTCGTTCGGAGAGCAATCCGATGGTGGGGTCACACGTTCGGTTCGAGTCCCCTTTAGCGACTCTGGAGCTCAAAACGCGTCCGGCATTTTGGCCGCCTTCGGTCTTCTGGCCCACTGTGCGCCGACTCGTCGAAGTCACCACGCTGCTGCGGTCTCAGCGCCTGCGAATGGCGGGGTAGGCCACCCGCCGACACGCCTGTCCCCGCGATGCCTACCTCGCAGGCGCTACCTCCGCCGCGCCGCAGAAAAAGACAAAAATTTTCACATCTCTTCTGAAAATTTGCGCTCCACAGTTGTTGCCCCCTTCTTTCGGCACGTGGAACCTTTTGCAGCGGACAATCGTCCACGTGAATTATTAAGAGAGAGAGAGAGAGAGAGAGAGAAGAGAGAGAGAGAGAGAGAGAGAGAGAGAGAGAGAGAGAGAGAGACGGACGTCCTTTCCTCTTTCCGGGAAGCGCGACGGAGACCCGCACGCCGCGCTTGGCGCGAGAAGGTAGTGTACGGAAGCGGCCGGCTATTTTTGTTGTTTTTTTGTCACTGTTGCGTCCATTGAGTTATGATGAGGCCCTTACTTACACGAAGGTCTCTCGCGCGCAGCACACTTGTATGTGAGTGTGCGTACGCGCGGGTGTGTGTGTGTGTGTGTGTGTCTGTGTGCGCGCGGTGTGTGTGTGTGTGTGTGTGTGTGTGCGCGTGCGTGTGAGGGGGCCGCACACGCACTACGTCACCGTATCACGCTCAATTGCCCGCGGCCGATCCATCATCGGGCCGCCGCGAATGTCTCATAAAAAAAGCATCGCGAAACTAGACTAGGCCTGACTGGGGCTCAATGGTGAGGGGGGAAAAGGGATGTGGAGCGTGAGAGAGAGAGAGAGAGAGAGAGAGAGAGAGAGAGAGAGAGAGAGAGAGAGAGGAGAGGGAGAGAGAGAGAGAGAGAGAGGCGTTATTTTCACCCGCGGCAGGAAAGAAGCAGCAGAGCAGCAGGGACGGCAAAATAATCATCATAAAAGGAGATCCCGAAAATGGAAATAGAAACAGCCAAGTGTGCGCAATTTGAGCGTGACCGCGCGTCAGCGGTCTGCAGCCACGGTGCACAAGTGGGCCAGAAGGCTGCTGGAGGCCGCCAAAATCCCGGATGTGATTTGAGCTCCAGAGTCCCTAAATTGGACTCAAACTCAAACTGAACGTGTTGATTGCTCTTCAAACGAAGAATCGATGATTGGTGAGGTCACACTACAAACCCAACTGTCTACTTAGCACGCACTTACAAACGCATGCTTGGCCAAACATTCACTTACAAATGCATGCTAAATGCATATGCGTAGCATGGAGTTATACGGTGCCAAGCATGCAGTTGTGTGTACTTGAAAGTAGAGAACTGGGATGGGCCGGCTCGGCGAGCCTGCCGCCGCTGCGGCAGTGGTATCAGCTGGAGTGGCGGTCATTCGGGTGGTCTGTCGGGCGGAGCCGAAAGCACCCGAGGTACGCTTCGGCTCAGAAGCCCATGGGCCGCCGTGGGCCTGCCGAGCTGCCGAGCCGGGAAGCTGACGCGAACGGCCCAGCCGCCCAGCGCGCGCGCGCTCCGCCCAGCTGAGCTGATGCTTCGGCTCGGCTCGCTCGCACTGACGAGAGGGGAAGGGAGGGGGTCACAACAAAGCAGACACCCCTTGCGTGCACTGCACGTCAACTGACATAAATCCCATGCTCATGCTACCCCCCTCCCTCCCACACACACGAATGTGTAATAACTTTCGATTATTAAAATTTGAACCACGGTTCAACTGATTCTATTCTGATGTCCGGGACTCCCCTTCCCCTCTCCCCTTTACAATCGGCTGCGCTCACGCGCGCAGCGTCAGGCAAGCAGCACTGAGCAGCACGGTTGCCTGCCTGCCTGGCTGCCTCACCGCCAGCCGCCAGGTCGAGCCGCCCGTCGGCCCATGGGCCGGTGTCGGCCCGCCGGGCTGACCAGCGCGGGCCGAGCCGAGCCGAGCCGGGCAGCGCCGGCCGAGCGGTGGGCCGCCGGCGAGCCGGCCCATCCCAGATCTCTACTTGAAAGCATGTATTTGTAAGTGTGTGCTAAGTGAACAGGTTCGCAGTGCACATGCTCGGTTCCAGTCCCATTCAGTGACTCTGGAGCTCAAAAGGCGTCTAGGATTTGACCTCCTCCACCGCACGGCCCTCTGGCCCTCTAAGCGGCGACCCCTCATTCGCGGCAAAGGTCGGTGGCCCCGCCGAAAGAATAGGAATTAGGCAGGCGTGTCTTCCTGTTTCCTTTCTCTCTCGCCAGGTCCTCAAAGTTTCGCAACTTGTTGCAGATTGTAATATCTATTCCCGTGCGCACGCCGCGGCGTGGGAGGGGGAGGCACGGCCCCACTTTAGAGGTAAGCGTCATAATCCACCGCAAAGCCAATCCGAACGTGTTTCGCAACAACAAGGAGGAGGAGGAGAAGAAGGACAAGTTCTGAACAAGCTCGCTGCCCCCACAGTGCCCCGCCGCCTGCCCCGCGGCCTCGCGGTGCTTTTGCCGAGAGAACAGGCCTTGTACTGACACCGCCTAAGCCTTCCTACCTTCGTTTTTTATCGGACAATTTTCCCTCGAAATTTTTTTTTTCTCACTTCTGCACTCTAAATGTTCGACAGGGAAGATTTTCCATATTCAGGTAAAAATGTTCCATACTATGGTGGTGCAGCTGACCTCTATACCATTGAGAATTCACTGTACCTTATAGATATTTTGACGAATTTTGCTGGCATCATGGAGAAAATCCCCACCATAATATGTTGGTGCAGCCCTTCGCCGTAAGACATTTACAGTGTGCTTGCGTGATAAAATTTTCCCTAGTCCCCCTTCTTCTAAGCTGTGTAGACGAGAGCGTCAGAGAAAAAAATAATATATATATGGGGAAACGAAATAAAATGGAGTTGTGACATGTCTGATTGATTACCTACTGTGAGGGACGTTGTGAGATTTCTCTTTCGCTACAAGATTTACATTTCACTCGCCTCTCCAAAGTTGCGTCTTCGCGGGCGGTGTGAGTGCTCGTGTGTGTGTGTGTGTGTGTGTGTGTGTGTGTGTGTGTGTGTGTGTGTGTGTGTGTGTGTGTGTGTGTGTGTGTGTGTGGCCGTGGGTGAGTATAGAGATTCCCCGCTGCCCACACAATAGAGTAGACAGCCTCAGTGCGATGCTTCCCGCTTCGAGAGCGCCACCGAGATATCGATAGTCATTCCTCGGCTGTCAGTGGGAAGAAAAGGGGGCGGGGAAGCTGGCGAGGCAACGCCTGGGCAACGCCTGGGCAACGCGGCCACGCTCGACGCCCCTACCGCCCGGTGGGTAGGCAGCAAACTGACGGCCCGGCGGGCACAGTGGGCCAGAAGACCCGGTCGAGGCGGCCAAAACTCCAGACGCGTTTTGAGCTCCCGAGTCGCTAAACAGGACACGAACCAAACGTGTGTCCCCGCCAATGGATTCCTCGTTCGGAGAGCAATCCAATGGTGGGGTCACACGTTCAGAGTTCGAGTCCTGTTTAGCGACTCTGGAGCTCAAAACGCGTCTAGAATTATAACCGCCACGTCTTCTGGCTAACGCCTGGCAGGTAGGCAACGCGAGCACACGCGTCCGCAGCGCGCTGCCTACCTCCCAGGCGCTACCCTCCGTCTCTCTCGCACCTCCTTCATGCAGTACACGCCACGCCCCAGTACATGCACAAGCCCCGCAGACAACTCACTGGAAGTACATAAAGCAGCGAAATAAAACTTTACTATACGTGTGTTATCATATTATGGCGGTCGGGGCCGCCGAGCCGTGCCGAGCCGAGCCACTCGGAGGCCGCGCCCAGCCGGGGCAAGCCGCCCCGCAGACTGATTCCGAGAGTCCCCTTCGTCGCCCCGTCTCTCTCGCACCTGTACGGAACGCCCCATGAGTGCGAGAGAGACAGAGCGACGAAACCGCCTCCCAGTCTGGCGGCACTCACGCGAAGGCGGCGCAGGCGGCGAAGAAGGCCTCCAAAGTGACGTCTCACGCCCAGCGCATCACCACGGCATGCAGACCGTCTGGGCGGCACAGATTGGGCCTTTTTATGCCCCGACCGTGACGATAAAAAACATTTCACTCGTAAATACTGACCAATAACTTATCGATAAACCGCAAAAAGGCCGATGGGGGCTTTGGATCCTATTTTCTTTTCTTTTTTTAGGCGGCGGCGGGGACTTTTTTCCCGACGACGTGAGGTCGCGCGCAGGGCTTTTGGTTTGGTCTCCTACTCTTAATGGGCAAGGCCACACCCCCCCCACACACACACACACACAACCACACCACACACACAACAACACACCCCACAGAGAAGCACTCGTCCTCTCTTGACTTTGGGGGGCGCGCCGCCGCCACGGAGTTTGGCGATTTCAAGGGTTTGGCTAAAATAATTCAGAGGCGATTGCCACTGTGTATGAGTGTTTGTGGTGGTGGGGGGTTGGAAGAGAGGGGAAAAGAGAGAGAGGAGAGAGAGAGAGCGCGCTTGTGTGCGTAAGACAGAAACGTTTGGTGATTCCCAGACAGACCCCCAGGGGCCGGGGCGGGCGGGGCTATGGGCCACCACGGCGGCCACGGCGGCGCGGTGAGGGCGGCGGCGTGGCTGCCTATGGATAGAGGGGGGTCCCCCGGGATAACTTCATCGTGGAAAAGTGTGTGAAAAAGATTCGGGGGGAAGGAAAAAAAGGGGTGAGAGGGGGGGGGGGGAGTGAGACGGCGGCCCGCCACGCCACGCCTCGCCTCGCCTCGCCGCGGCGCGCCCGGACGCTGGTTCCTTTTTATAGCACAATAACAGCTCTGCCGCGCCCCCCGCGCCCCGCCGCGCCGCCCCCACTTTCATGTAAATGGGGGGCCCCCCAATCGCGGCCGGGAACATTCCATGTCACGCACGAAAAAAAAAAAGGGCAGAAGGCGGAAATATTTCCAAGACCGCCACCACCGCCCCGTCGTCGCGACGGCTCGGCGGTGGTTGTGGCCGACACACTTACCCCCCCAGCGGGTCACGGGTAGGCCACGAGCAACGCCACAATTAGCTTCGGACGGACTCGCGATGACGACGACGACGACGACAACAACAAAAACAACAACAAGGACAACGGCGACGAATAAAAAATGACCCGCGTGTCTCGGGATTCGAACCCAATGCTTACTTAACCGCGCGCGCACGCTCCACAGACAACCGACCGACGGGGGAGAAGTGGGAAAGGGAACTTCCCAGGATTCATATACGATTCCGAGAATGGCCACGCCGCGCCCCCCAGCCCCCCCCCCGCCCCGCCCCGCACCCCCAACACCCTGGAACCCTCATTTCTGCGTTACGCCACGACGATCCGATGCCCCGCTGCTCATAACGGCCCACATCCCGGTGATGATAAAAAAATTTCCCTCATGGCCTCCCCCCCCCTCCTCCACCGGGCCCCCCCGCACGGCACGCCCTGTAGAGGTGGGCCTGCTTTTTCCATTATTAACAGCCGACACGTGCGGCCGATGTACTGTGCCGCCACACTGTGACAAGGTGCATCGCACTGCCACGCCACTGCCATGGCACTGCCATGCGTCGGCATTAGTGGAGCGAGGCGACCTCCGGCGGCGGGGTCTCGCACTACACGCCCCGCTCTGCCCCTCTCGCGCCCCCCGCTGCCGCCCCGTGAGTGCGAGAGGGACGGAGAGGCACTTTTAGCCGCGCATTATGCATGGCGGGCTGAACAGCGCAGGTGTAAACAAAACCGACGAAAAAACAACAACATCCACGGTCGGATTTTGTGCGGGATGGTGATTCGATGTCGAGGTAAGCAGACTCTAGTGGCGGCGTCAAGGCGCGTTGCATCCCCAGGCTGGAATAACCAGTGCATTATTAACCAGCGGCTGAATTTATTTTATTTATTGTGTATATACACGGTGTGACGTAACCGGAGCCTCCATCGCGAAAAAAATAGACCAATAACCAAAACAACGAAAATAGACAGCGAAAACGAAAAAAAAAAATACACTGACATGTTTTGGAAACAATGCAGCAGTGCGGAGACAGAAAACAGTGTGACACAGAAAGACAGGCAGGGAGGCAGAAGTAGCAGAACGATGCCGAGATTGAGAGCAGCGGAGAGGAGCGGCAGGGGAGGGGGGAGGAGGAGGGGAGGGGAGGGGAGGGGGAGCGAAAAGAAAAGGACCAACGCTCGATCCACTAATGGAAAAGTTGGGTGACAGTGGAAGGCTCCAAAGATAAGGAAGGGGCAGATGAGAGCGGGGAGAGAGAGAAAGAGAGAGAGAGAGAGAGAGAGAGAGAGAGAGAGAGAGAAGAGAGAGAGAGAGAGAGAGAGAGAGAGCCGGAGAGAGAGAGAGAGACGGACAGACAGACAGACAGACGCGGGCACAGACAGAGACAGTGTAGTGATGTATTGCTCTCCATTATCGTCACATACGAATTACGATTTCGAATGAGTGTGAGCGTGAGCGTTGGTGTGTGTGTGTGTGTGTGTGTGTGTGTGTGTGTGTGTGTGTGTGTGTGCACGCGCGCGCTCGAAGACCTCTTCCAGGCCCGGGGCTGCAGGCGGACGGGCTGGCCTACCTCCCAGGGGCAGCGCGAATGCGCGAATCGAGACGAAGTGAAATGACGGATAAAAGTCGCACAAAGGCCCGCAGGGCGGATGGGGAGCGGGAGAGAAGAGGAGAGAGAGAGAGAGAGAGAGAGAGAGAGAGAGAGAGAGAGAGAGAGAGAGAGAGAGAGAGAGAGAGAGGGGGGGGACCAGAAGGGAACCGCTTGTGTAGCTACCAAGTTTGTTATTCACGCTAGGCTTCTCCCATTCTCGGCGAAGGGACGGCCCCGGCGATGTATGATGTGCAGAACTGTCGGCATGTGTGTTGTCGGCCCTGCCGCCGGCCAGACGATGCAGGCAGCCAGGCAAGCGGGAGCCATCACTGTGGAGGAAAACACTTCCCCTGCTGCAAATCCGAACGCACGCGCCGCTCGCCGGCCGTCATCTCGCAGTGTCGTGGCCGTCGTGCCATCGCACTGGCCGAGCATGCCCAACACTGCCCGAGGGGGGTGACCGATCCACTAGAGCGGCTCCGAGCGGCTCTCTGGCGCTCCGGCGCCCCAGCGCTCCGCACCGCCGGGTACGGCACGGCACGGCATGGCACGGCATGGCACGGCATGGCACGGCACGGCATGGCACGGCATGGCACGGCATGGCACGGCATGGCACGGCATGCACGCACGGCACGGCACGCCCACGGCACGGCACGGCACGGTACAGAGAGCATCTGCAATCTGCCGCGTCAACAGAGAAGCCCTTGGAACCTCATCATTTCACCTGGACTGAGCAACTATTGGCAAGCGGCAAAGTACCCCGGCAGACGCTGATTTTTCAAAGCGGACAGAAATTGTTTCAACCAGCCTCGCATACCTGAAGCGACAGAACAAAGTTATCAGCACGGAGACAGAGAACAGCCAGCAGGCAGACAGACAGACAGACGACGACAGACAGACAAGCGACAGACAGGCAGACAGACAGACACAGACGACCGACAGCCAGACAGCAGACAGACACAGACAGACAGACAGACAGGCAGGCAGACAGACAGACAGACAGACAGACAGACAGACAGGCAGACAGACAGGCAGACAGACAGACAGACAGACAGACAGACAGACAGGCAGACAGACAGGCGATTGCTGAGGGGCGGACGGCCTAACTACCTGTCGCCCACCGTGGCCACGCCGGCGAGACACCCTTCCCCTTATGACACACGGAGTGCTTCGGCGACCCTCTGCCGGCCGCAAGCACACTGCAAGGACACTGCAAGCCAGCAACATGTGGACGTAAGCATGCCCAGCAGCGCGGTCAGAGCCTTCTCTCTCGCACCCACAAGTGACGCCCCATGAGTGCGAGAGAGACAGAGCGACGCGAAAACGACCCTCGGAATCAGTCTGCAGGCTAGCCCAGGCCCAGGACGCGCACCGTGGGCGCTGCCTCAACAGTTTGACAACGGAGAACAACTTGAGATGAAACAGTTTCAGCTTCCCGCTGGTGAATACGATTATTGGTTCAAGTTTACCGACTGAGTAGAAAGAGTCACCGGGGCCAGCCCTGAAAGGGACCCCGTCTAATCTTGTACCAGACCCTCACCCCCTTTTGGTTAGCGTAGCCTGGCGTAGCCTGGCCTTGCCCGGGACTTGAATGTCGGCGGAGGCCCTGGGCAGGCCTGGGCCGGGCGGGCTACCGCCTCTCTGCTGGAAAGTTACCTGTTCGGCCCCATTCTGGCCCATTCTGGCCCTCGGGTGAAAAGTTCCGAGGAACTCCTCTCTCCCTCCTCTCCCCCCCCTTCCTCCCCTCTCCCCCCCTTCCTCCCCTCTCCCTCCCCCTGCCCGGCGTCTTCCCCACAGTTCTCATTAAAGCTGGTGACACGAAACTTGCGGGACCGATTTCACTGCGGTACACCAGAACGCCTTCGCCCTGCCAAGCTCCCCTCCCTCCCCCTCCCCCTCCTCCCACTCCTCTCCCACTCTCCTCCCTCGAGCCACTTCGCAGCCGCTGCACCTTTTGCGGCGCAATGCCGGAAAATCAACAAGTGCGAAAACAACATCAACAACAGCAGCAGCGTGTTGGTCCACAACCAACAAAGCAACAACAACAACGTGGCGACACAGGCCGAAACTCAAACGAGTAGAAGAAGCACAGCCTGTTTGCCCTACGTCAGACGGCAGGCAAACCGACGGGTGGAGGCAGAGAGTCCGGCTAGCCAGCCAATCCAGGGCAGGGCAGGGCAGGGCAGGGCAGGGCAGGGCAGGGCAGGGCAGGGGCAAGGGCAAGGAGACCCTCCAGGCTGGGGCAAACACCGGTCGAGCAGCCTATAGCTTAGCGGTGCACATCGGGCAGCCCATCTTGTTCCCCTTTTTTCAGATTTTGTTGTTGTTGTTTACCAGACCCGTCGCCGCGAGAGGGTGCCACCGCCACGGCACTGCCAAAACTTCAACCGGTTGGTGGAAACGTCGTTCAAGCCGTGGTCGCCGCCACCGTCGTCCGCTCGCTAGATTCGTTTTCTGGCGGCCCGGTCTCGGAACGGATTTTCGGTTGGTCTCGTCCATACGAGCGCCAGCCAGCAACAAGCGTCACTGCCCCCCCCCCCCCCCCCACCCCCGCCTTGATCCCCGGGGCTCCCGCACCGCCGAGCACCGCCTGATTGCCGAACTTGTGTGTGGCCATACAAAAGAAATTGGATGTGTTCGCACTTTCGGTTTATTTCACGACGACAGTTCTCCTTCTTCCAAGGCCCTCCCTTCCCGCCGCGCTCCCCTTCGTGCCTTTCGGTCGCTCACTCGGCTCTCTCGTCGCTCTGCCTCCCTCGCACTGTACGGGTCGCCCCACGAGTGCGAGAGAGACAGAGCGATGAGACTGCGCGTCGCGTTCCGTTTCGTCTCTCTCCCCTTCGCCGTCGTCGCCGTGTTGAGCGCGGTCTGCGGGTCCGGGTTAGCGGTCACACGCTGCGAACCAACCAACACTCGACACCACAGCCGCCGTTTTAGAAGGAAGGCAACCCGGCACCCTATTTTGACAAGTTCTCACGTTTACATCCTCAACCAGCCGACTCACTGACTTACAAAAACAAAAACATTTCCAATCAAACCACTTTTCTCAAGGAGCGAGCTTCCAATCCGCGCTGGACTTGGTGAGATATTCTCGCCGTTTCGTCCTCGAGAGAACTTGGGCGAAGGTGTTTCTTTGCCTACCGGTCGGCGGCGCCGCTGAAGCTTTGCCTCTTCCTCTTCCTCGTCCACCTCGCACTCCTGCCGTCTTCTCTAATCACCAATCGATTGAGACGAAAGGGCTCCGAAGAGGGGGGGGAGGGGGGCTGGGCGACAAATCCAATAAACGGCAAAAAGCCACCTGGCCCGATCTCTCTGATTGAAAGCGGCTCACTTGTCGGACGGGGCGGACGGACGAGGGGAAAAGGGGGGGGGTGGAGAGAGAGGGAGAGAGAGTGGGAGAGAGAGGAGAGAGAGAGAGCAGAGAGAGAGAGGAGAGAGAGAAGAGAGGAGAGAGAGAGAGAGAGGGAAAGGGGGGGGGGGCAGCGGACAGCAGCGTGCAGGGCACTGAGGCGGGCCTTGCCCCCGGGACGCCGGGATGCCGGGACGCCGGATCCAGGATGCTGGATCTGGTTCTCTTTATTGCTGTTTGATGACTGCCAGTGACTTGGCCTTCATTTCCGCCGTCAACAAGGAGGGCCATCGAACGGTTGACACGTCTTGCATGGGAGGTGTAAGGGCGGGGCGGGGCGGGGCGGGGCGGGGTGGCTCGAGGAGTGAGGGACGACCAACATGCACACAACGCACGTTCCAGCCAGCTCAGCACCCGGACCGAGCTCGGCGGATCGGAGAGGGGGGGGGAATGCAGGGCAAGGAGCCAGCAAGGCCCTGTAGGGCCTGTAGAGCGAGGCCCTGCGAGGGACCGCGTCTTAAGCCCCTAACTGAGCGCGCTGGGCGGGGCGGGGTGCGGCGGGGCGGGGCGGCGGCCGGGGGGGGGGGGGTTTTTGGGGGGGGCCCCGGGAACCCCCGGGGGGCCCTC
>NW_023144623.1:5150220-5330714 GCF_012932325.1 Thrips palmi
CCCCCCACCGCCCCCAGTCCTGCCCCTCCCCGCCCCCCCGCGGGACCCCGGCCCCGGAGGGCGGGCCGTGGCTGCGCGGTGTGGTCTTGCGTGACACGTAATTTCTGGAATTGATTCGTAGCTCAGCTGGTGTGACCGCCTTCCCCGCCTTCCCGCGCCACGCTCGCGGCACCGCGCACCCCGCCCCGCCCCGCCCCGCCCCGCTCCGCCACGCCCCGCCCCGCCCCGCCCGGCCTGGACGTTGTTTGGCGTTGGCTGGGGATTGGCACAATCGAATCGCGGACACGTAAACCCTCGGAGAAAGGCAATCATCGAAGCAGTGCCAGTGAGGCTTGGTCAGGTCACGGCGTGGGCAGAGGCGGGGGGAGGGGGGCGGAGGGGGGGGGGAGAGGGGAAGGGCCACTTTCATAAATTGTGCAGAAGGGATCATGTATTGTGATGGACGTCACCGCTGTTGCGCGCCCCCGCCCGAAGACTCCGCTTGTCCGTTCGTGTGTGGGAGTGAGTGTGTGTATGTGTGTGTGTGTGTGTGTGTGGCCGAGCGAAGAAAGGGCGTGGAATGAGTGTCCACGCGCAGTAAGAAAAGAAAGAGAGAGAGCACGCACCGAGCGTAGTGATAGGGAGCGCCCTGCTGGTAAGCCCCTTTGCCGTGACGAAAGCCTCGAACTGGGCGCCGATGGCCACGGCCGGGGCAGCCAAGGCGAGGCACTGCTGAGAAAGTCCCTGGTTTTTGCAGCCAACGCTCACCTCCTGTTTCGGTTTTACGGTGTGAGAAGCACTTGCATCAGGTTTTCAGTATGAAACGGTGTAGCACTGCCTGCCGAAGGTCCCTCCACGGCGTCGCACAGGGTGCAGTTTTCATCTTGTGGACCAAGACAAGGCAAAAACCCCTGACGTTGTGGCATTGTCCTTTTTGTCCACAGAGAGATCGAACGAGACAAATCCACTTGCTCAGAGCGACCAGCGGTTTTTGTCCTTGAGGTTGAATAATTTAACGGGCAACGTAGAGGCCAAGCTGCTGCCAACTGGTTGCAGCCCCGCCCATCCGCGGGGCAGCGCACAGTGGGCCAGAAGACTGGTGGAGGCGGCCAAAATTCCTGACGCGTTTTGATCTCCAGAGTCGCTAAATGGGACTCGAACCGAACGTGTGACCCCACCAATGGATTGCTCTCCGAACGAGGAACCTATTGATGGGGTCACGCGTTCGGTTCGTGTCCTCTTTAGCGACACTGGAGCTCAAAACGCGTCCAGAGTTTTGGCCGCCTCCACCGGTCTTCTGGCCCACCGTGCAGCGGCCCGTGCACCGCGATATATTCATAAGACGGGCAAAAAGCGCGGTGCGCCGCGCGGTGACGGCGACGCGCGGTGAAAATGTCCCAAGTTTACAAGAAAGTCGTAAAATAAATTGCCTGGATGCATCTCGACTGTGTGACTGTACGCTAACGTCCTTCCAACTTGGTCGCCCTTCCGCCTTCGGGGTCTCGAGCGCCTTCGGGGCGAGGAGGGTGCGGTCCTTGGCGCGGCCTGGCGCGGCCGGACGAGTGACGTCAAGACCGTCACGACCGTCGAGACGCAGACAAGCGGACGACCTCCCGGCCACTTAGCCCTCAGCTATTTTTCTACTGTTTTGCTCATAACCGGGGCGAGGCGGGGCGGGGCGGGGCGAGGCGGGGCGGGGCGGGGCGGGGCGGGGCGGGGCGGGGACGCGTCGCGCCGCCGGGCTGCCTCCCAACGGCGTCGCTCTGTCTCTCTCGCTCTCGCGCGGCAGTATGGGGGATGCGAGAGAGACAGAGCGACGGGGAATCGCTCTGTGGCGCGTGTGAGTCCGGCGCGCCGTGCCGGCGAGCGGGCGCCTACAAAGGCAAGACAGGAAGAGAGAGAGAGAAAGGGGGAAAAAGACGAGGAGAAGAAAAGTTGTGTATGGGGGAGGATAATGGGGTGTTTACAGGAAGCGCCCCATGGGCAGAGCGGCGAGGGTCTCGGCGGGGCCGGCACGCTACCTATCTGGACGCGGATTCAGATCACGCGCCGAGAGTTGGAAAGTCCATTTCAGTCTAGCCAAGCGGATTAAAACTATCATCCTGACAAAGCTGCCGCCCGCCACGCCACTGTGATGCGTGCGCCGCCAGCGCCACCTAGCGCCGCGTGGCGCAAGAAGGCGTGCAGCACACTGCGAGTCGCTCTGTCTCTCTCGCACCTATACGCGGCGCCCCACGAGTGCGAGAGAGACAGAGCGGCGACAACGACTCTCGGAATCAGTCTGCTGGACGAGGGAGAGGAGGAAGCAGGGTTCAAGGTTTGGACAAGAGTGTGCCGACGCGCCGTGGCGTGGCGGGGCGTGGCGGGGCGGGGCGGGGCGGGGCGGGGCGGGGCGGGGCGAAGAGGGTGGACGAATAAGGCCCTGGCGAGCCGCCAAAGTGCAACTCAGGAAGCACCGCCGCGCCGAGCGTGGCTGCGCGTGGCACAGTGGGCCAGAAGACCGGTGGAGGCGGCCAAAACTCTAGACGCGCTTTGAGCTCCAGAGTCGCAAAACAGGACACGAACCGAACGTGTGACCCCACCAATGGATTCCTCGTTCGGAGAGCGATCCATCGGTGGGGTCACACGTTCGGTTCGAGTCCTGCCTAGCGACTCTGGAGATCAAAACGCGTATAGAAGTTTGGCCGTCTCCACCGGTCTTCTGGCCCACTGTGCGTGGCCGCCCCGCCCTCGCCGCGCCACTGCGAAAAAAGGGGAAGAGCGCCGACAATGCTGCCTCCAATAACACACGCATTCATCAGCCGGCTTTCTTGTGCAAAGCCTCTCTGTTTAGCGAGCCGCGAGTCGCCTTGCGAGTCACAGGCTGCGCAGCCTGCGCCCTCGCCGTAGTTTGGCGGTATAAAATGTTTGCCCACAGATGGCCCGGCCCCACAGGGAGGCTGTCCAGGGCGGGGCGGGGCGGGGCGGGGCGGGGCGGGGCGGGGCGGGGCGGGGCGGGGGGTGGCCGGCATTGAATGGTTCGGCTGGCTGCAAGCGGTGGTGCGCCGTCCCCGGGGTCCCTTTCCATTTACAAGGAAAACAATTTTTGTTTGGACGCGAAATGTAAAGAAAAATTGTGAATAGGAGCATCAGCAAGGAAAATGGTTGGGCCGGGCGGGCCGGGCCGGCCGGGTTGTCCGTAGGCAAAGAAGGGGCGCCTGAATGGGGTTGTGTGCTGCCGGGCTGCCGGGCTCAGGGGCAGCGCTGCAGACTTATTCCGAGAGTCGTTTTCGTCGCTCTGTCTCTCTCGCACTCATGGGGCGCTCCGAATCAGTGCGAGAGAGACAGAGCGACGGAAGCGCCTCTCGGAATCGGTCCGCTGCGGCAGCCGCCGCGGTGCCCGGTATTTGGCGGGGTGGCTTTTTCCGAAAACGGACCGCGGAAGCGAATCAACACGCACGCCGACGTCGCGACACTGGAATCCGACGCACTTTCCCTCGGCGAAAATATTTCCCAGCGAAAATTGGGCTGCGGCCAATTATTCAATGCCCTCCGCCGCTCCGCCCTGAAAACATTGCAACCGTAAAAACGCGGGGCGACTTTTTAGAAAAAGAAGAAAAAAAAAACAGCCACAACTTGGGTGGTTTTTTGCGTGCAGTGGCCGACAACGGGAGATCCTCCGGCTTAAGTGGCCCTGGGAGGCATAAAAAAAACAAGCGCTGGTGATTACCTAGATTACATCATCCGCAGGCTCATCCTCTCCGTCGCACACGTTCGAATAAGCGTGGCGAGACAAAGACGGCGGCGCGGCGGACGGGATTTGCTCTTCCTTAACGAGGCGCCTCCGCGACACTCCCCCCCCCCCCCTCCTCCCCCTCCCCCCCCTCCTCCCGCCGGCCTTCACCGCCTCGCCGCAATGAAACCAGTAGACCAAAAATAAACGCATCTTGAATACATTTCTCAGGCCCGAAATGTCCCGTGTGACGGTCGGGCCGTGCCGAGCGCCGCCGTCGCGCCGTCCTTCGCCCGGGCCGCCGCTCCACACAGTGGGCCAGAAGACCAGTGGAGGCAGCCAAAACTCTAGACGCGTTTTGAGCTCCAGAGTCGCTAAATGGGACTCGAACCGAACGTGTCACCCCACCAATAGATTGCTCTCCGAACGAGGAATCCATTGGTGGGGTCACACGTTCGGTTCGAGGCCCGTTTAGCGACTCTGCAGCTCAAAACGCGTCTAGAGTTTTGGCCGCCTCCTCCGGTCTTCTGGCCCACTGTGCCCCAGCGCGGCTCCAGCGCCGCGCGGTTTTCTCCAGCGAGTCGCGCGCATCTCCAGGACGGAATCTCTCTCTCCTCCAGACGCCGCCGCCGGGGACGCAGTAGTTTTCGGCCAAGAAAAACAGGAACGTTTAAGACACTGTGAAAAAAAAATAGATCGATGGAAAGGCGTGCACGGTAAAAACGCTTCCTGGGAATCCCAGGAATCTCCTGGAAACTACTATACCTTACAACATAGGGCTCCTGGGAATCCCAGGTTTCGTTTTTACCGTGTGGAAATTGCGTTCAAGAAGTTCCATAAGAAATTTTCGGTCGTTCTACGTACTTGAAAAAGTTTTTTTTGTGCTATACCTGCTAAAAACTCATAAAAAGATCAAAATTTTGGTGTTGGTTACTTTTTTTTTGAAGTTCGGGGGGGATTTTGTTCCCAGCCAACATATTTGAAACTGTGTATGTGAGATATGAAATCGCGACACGCTCTTCTTCTGGCTTTTGAAACGCCGCCGCGACCGCTGTACTAGCCTCGCGCGTGCGGCCCGCCCCGTTCTAGCGCCGCCCTGCCGGGGCCGCATCGCATCCGCTGTGCAAAAGTCGCGTCGTCCGGAAATTCATTATGACAAGCTGGATATTTATCGGGGCAAGTTCTCGGTCCGGAAGCAGCGGAAAGTTGGCCTCTCGAACCGAGGCGACCGCCGCCACCTTCAGATGGATGTTGTTGTTGATGACGATTCTGCCGCCAGCAGACTGATTCCGAGGGCCGTTTTCGTCGCTCTGCCTCTCTCCCACACTCGCGGGGCGCGCCGTGGAGGTGCGAGAGAGACAGAGCGACGAATCTCGGAGTCAGTCTGCTGGCGTCGTCCCCGTCCCGGAGCCTAATGGTGGAGGATGCCTTGCTGGACCGCACTTGGGAGCTAACAGTGGAGGGGCATGTGAACGAAACTGGCGAATGTGGAAGGCAATGTGACGGCATGTGGATGCGGGGGCAGTGAAGCTTGCCTAACAACTCGAATGTGAATGTGGATGTAGGGGCAGTGGAGCGCACACCTACGGCTGCCTCCCTCCCCCCCGGCCGACGCAGCGCGCAGAGCGCCGCCGCCGCCGCTCGCGCGCGCCAAAAATATTATCATTCCCGAAGCTCTTGTAATTTATGAATGAATTATGTTGACACTTTTATAGCGAAAGGTTTCTTTCGGCGCGGCGCGTCCCGAGACGGCGTCGTGGCTCTGCGCGGCATCGCAACAAGGTGCGCCAAATTTCAGACTAGCAACTAGTGTGCCTCCGCCTGCCGCCGGGCTGCCCACCTCTTCCAGCAGACTGAGAGTCGTTCTCGTCGCTCCGTCTCTCTCGCACCTGTCCGGGGCGCCCCGTGAGTGCGAGAGAGACGGAGCGACGACTCTCGGTCTGCAGCGCACAATGGACGGAGAGTGCCGTGTTTGCGGCGCGGCCTTGGGATCGGCCACCACACCACAATTGCCATTGTAAGCTGGCGGAAGCGGGGAGAAATATTATCTCAGGCTTTTCTTCGCCTCGAGTGAAACTCGGTGAACTATTGCCGTTATTCCATTTGGAATGTTGCTGCTGCTGCTCGCTGCGCCTTCCCGCTATATCCTCCGCCGCCGTCGACGTCGAGAATGGAAAGTTTCCTGATTTTGTTTTTCGCAGGGTGCACGTCTCGCTTGACCTGATCTCCGTACTTCATTACTCCGCCACTGGGAGGGCTTAGGACTCACAAAGGACGGTGGCGCGTGCCCGGGCGCCACACGCACGCCGACCGCACCACCGCAAAGCGTGCCATTGGCAAAACCTGCCCAAAAACAACAACAACAAATAACGGCAACAACAACAACAATTTTTACACTCACAACACACACACACGCTGACCGCACGCCGCCACCGTAAAGGCAAAGCACGCCGTGCGTTGGATAAACATGCCAAAAAAGAACAACAACAACAACAACAACAAACGCCAAGAAACAACAAAAACCACCACCAACAACAAAAACCACCACCACCAACAACAACAAACAACCCATTTTAACCCAAGAACCTTTTACCTCTCGCAAAAACCACGGCGCGTTTACGGCAACCAAAGTCTTCGTTATTTTGCCATTTTGAGTGTGTTTTTGCCGCGCGGCCCGGTCGGGTCCCCTACTCGACGTTCCCGGAAATAAAGCCCAGCAGACTGGTTTCCAAAATGTCGTTTTCGTCGCCCTGTCTCTCTCCCACTCATGCGGCGGCCCGTCTAGGTGCGAGAGAGACAGAGCGAGCGACTCCCGGAATCAGTCTGCGGGGGACTCGGATATTTGTGTGCCATTCCTGCACGCAGGTTTGGCTTGCATTGTGGAGGGAGCCAGTGTGCTGACAGTACTTGACGTTTTCCCTCCCATCTCTCTCTATCCCCCTCGCGTTCGGCCGTTTTTGCTTTTTGATTGGGTTAGGAGCGGCGGGCTGATTCCGAGCGTCGTTCTCACTGTCTCTGTCGCACCCGTGCGGGTCACCCCAAGAGTGCGAGGGAGACGGAGCGACGAAAGCGACTCTGGGAATCGGTCCGCGGCAGTGTAGCGCCACTAATTGGGGCCGCGACTTATCACTTTGTTTATCCGACGCCATTACGAATATGAGGAGTGGGCGGGGCGGGCCGTGCGTGCCTCGCAGCGCCTCGCAGCGCCGAGGCGTGCCGTCACAAGTAGTTGGCGGCGCTCTCAAATCAACGCCGTCGTGCGGGAAATTTCCCGCCTCTCCGAGGGAAAATTCTCTCCTCTCGGCGCGCTCATCGAGTTTGGCGACGCCGGGCGGCTGGAGTGCGCCCTGCTCCGCCTCGCTTCTTGAGACGGGGACGCCAAATGGCGCCCAGCAGACTGATTCCGAGAGTCGTTTTCGTCGCTCTGTCTCCCTCGCACTCATCGGGCGTCCCGTATAGGTGCGAGAGAGACAGAGCGACGAAAACGACTCTCGGAATCGGGCTGCCGGTTGGTCCTCGAACTCGGGGCGACGACGACGCCATGGCGGCGCTTCGGAACGTGGGTTAGGCCGAGCCGAGCCCAGTCGTCGGCCAGCGGACTCATTCCGAGAGTCGTCGCTCTGTCTCTCTCGCACCCGCACGGGCCGCACCATGAGTGCGAGAGAGACAGAGCGACGACTCTCGGAATCAGTCTGCAGGCTGTTATGCTGGAGACTTCTTGACAGCTTCCTCGGGCCGCCTCCTTAATTGTCCTCTCGTGGAGCAGAGAAATCTCTCTCCGACTCTCTCTACTTAAGTTGTTTCCCTCAATCTCCGTCTCTCTCGGTCGCACACGCGCGCGCACACAATCACACTCTAAAACGGGGACATGCATGTGCGGACCGCTCGCGAAGTGCTCGTATATCTGTGTTAACGAGAGAGAGAGAGAGAGAGAGAGAGAGAGAGAGAGAGAGAGAGAGAGAGAGAGAGAGAGACGGCGAGGGAGGCACAACTTGAGTTGCAGGCCCTTGAATGGGAAGGACGGAGACACCGCCCTGTTCCGCCCCTGGCTATAAACAACCACCAGCAGCAACAACAACGCTTCCGATCAAAAAGCTGCTGCTGCCGCCGATGCAGCAACTTTCCCTATAAAGATCCAACTCGGGAATAAATCTTCAATTAGTAGCAGTTGTTTCCTTTTTCCTCCCGGAGGCTTAATCGCTTTTGAAAGTCCGGTCTGTGACGTGTGCCCCCCGCCGCCCCCTGCTGACGGCGATCCCTCGAGGCTCCTGTGTGTGTGGTGTGTACACATTGGCTATCGGTGGGGGCGATCTTTAAATAACAACAACTTGGCCACTACACCAAGCCATCAACCCGGCGAGGAAAAAAAAAGACAACACTTCCGACAATATCCAAGCTTTCACTTCTGTGAAACCCAATAAGCCGCTTTGACCACGTACCCTTCGCGCTAAACACCGAACGAAAACCGCAAAGCAGCGGAACAAAATCCTCGACGGAGAAACGGCCCAACCGTCGATTAATTTTCCGTTTACTTCGGCGGACGGCGAGGCATGACGGGTCGGCCGGCCGGGTCGCGTGTGTGTCCCCGAAACGCGAACAAAATACCACAGATCCGATCTCATCGAATTCGATCGGATTCGGCGTGGCGTAATTAAAATGGCGGCCGGCCGGCCTAACACTCCGGTGCCGTGCGTACGACGCGGGGCGGGGCGGGGCGGGGCGGCCGACAGCACGCTTCCACGCGTTGCACGCGCCCAGCCCTGCAGATAACGCAGGAAAGTTACAGTTGTCTGTTTGCCCTCCGAATCATATTCCGGGCCGCTTTCGATTAGCATCGCACCGGCCACTGCCGGGCCGGGTCGGGCAAGGGGTCGATGATGACCACCACGCCGCGCGCTCGCGTGCACGGCCCGGCCGCCAAGACGCGGCAGGAGGACGCGGCGCACTGGGCTAGAAGACCGGTGGAGGCGGTCAAAATCCCGGACGCGTTTTGAGCTCCAGAGTCGCTAAACGGGACTCGAACCGAACGTGTGACCCCACCAATGGATTGCTCCCCGAACGAGGGATCCATCAGTAGGGTCACTCGTTCGGTTCGAGTCCTGTTAAGCGACTCCGGAGCTTACTCACCTACTTGACCTTAAGCTTTCACTAATTACAGCTTGACACTTAATTTTGGGCGTAAGCCGGTGTAAGCAAATGCGATATGCGATCCAGTTAACAGAGTGTGAACAGCGGCCAGCCAACGCAAACGAGCCCCCCCCCCCTCTCCCCTCTCTCTCTCTCTCTCTCTCTCTCTCTCTCTCACGGAATCAGGACAAGGGCAGCCTTGTTTCGCCGCCTCGCAAATCCTCGTGTCCATTCATACCCACGCGGTCGTAACGAAGACCTGGCCGGGGCCTACAGGGCCTGCGGGGCCTGCCCGGCACGCGGGGATCATCGTAAAGTTTAAGGCGTGTGCTTAAGGCCTTAAGGCGCTGCAAGGGCCCGGCAAAGGGCCTCACCGCTGTAAGGAGTTTCAAGGGCCAGCTTCAAGGGCCCAGGCCGCCCGGCCGCGGCTCGGACAGAAGGCCTAAGCGGCCAGTTTGTATTTTCCGGAGCATTCCAGCACCTGGAATTTTTTTTGCAGGCAACCGCCTCTCCTGCTTTCCCTTAAAAAAACCCTGTCGGAAAACAAAAACATGACCACGACCATTGTGTCTGTGTGTGTGCGCGCGAGAGGGGAAGAGAGAGAGAGAGAGAGTGTGTGCTTTGCAAAGTGACACTTTTATTTTGCTGCGAAACTAGCGGCCTGGCGCAGAGCAAAGCGGGGCAAAGCGGGACCCTTAACCGCTTGTTTGTTTGCTTTGCCCGCCAAACGCAGTCGACCAGGACGCAACAGGGCGGAGCGGGGGCGGGGGGAGAGAGAGAGAGAGAGAGAGAGAGAGAGAGAGAGAGAGAGAGAGAGAGAGAGAGTGAAGGAGTGCGGCGCTCATTACCGGGGGGGCCAGCGGACGATTCATTAACAGCACAAACTGTGATTTAGATTCTTGTCAAGGCGGCCTGTAGAGAAACCCGCACCGGCCAGGCGAGGCAAGGCAAGGCACCCGTTTTTGCGTTTCGCGCGCAAAGTGCGCCGCGTTCTTCGCCGTCCCCGTTTTCGTCTCTTGACCTCGCCGCGTCCGCTTGTAAAACTTGGTTCCTCCTCATAACCCTTCCTCATCCTTTTCCAACCGCTCGCTCGCGCGCCGCCGCCCCTTTTTATTCCAAAGGGTTTTTTTTTCTTCTTTTGCCTCCTCCTCTGGCTGCCGCCACAGAACTGCTGCGGACCGCAGCGAGCAAGCATGTGCAGAGGGGACGCTTAGCATAATCCGATTACAGGTCAGGACCGCCGCGGGAGGGGAGGGGGGGGAGGGAAATTCGGAGGGGTGAGTTTTGTACTGGTGGTGCGAGCCCCATGGGCCCGGGCGGGCATCCGGACCAGGAGACATGTGCCCCCCCCCCTTTCCCCCGCTCCCCTTCCCTGTAGCAATGTGGCTGTAATTAACAAGGGAGCTGTCTTTGAAGTAATGCCGCAGCTTGTTTGGTAATTTTTAAATACCGCCGACAAACGGGATTGTGTGAGGAGAGTCTCGCAGCACAGGGCGAACGGGATGAAGTTTGAGAGCTTCCTGCCCAGAGGTTCCCAGCTTTTTTTTTTGCGTCGTTTGCAAAGTTTTGTTTTCTGTTTCATTGGAATCGGGATGAGTGGGGCGACGCCACCAGGTGTGGCTCCGTGACCCTTGACGGCGGCATAAAGCATGTTGAGTTTGTAACTGCCCCCTTTTAGTGCGCGCTCCTTTCCAGCAGGCCTCTTCTCCGGGGCTTCCGGGCGGCGCGGCCGGAGCGGCTGGAGCGGCTAGCGGCCCTGGAGGCTCCGGGCGGCGCGGACTCACTAGGCCTGCTGGATCAGGCCGGGCAGTATTCCGGGCGATAACTAGCGCGGGGCCGCACCGAGTCGTAAGGCTACAATGTACTGGGGGACAATCCCCGCCGTCATCGTGGAGCCGCACGGCACGGCACGCCACGGCACGGCACGCCACGGCACACCACGCCACGGTACGCCACGGTACGCCACGCAGTGTGCACAGCAGGGTGCGAGCGAGGCAAGCCCGGGTGCGAGGGGCACCAGGGCAGTCCTCTTGGTATGACGAGGACGGCTGTGGGGCGCGCTTGGGCGCGCTGGGGCTGGCCAGGCCCAGCCAGGCCCGCCTGGGACCTCAGGGCTACGTAGGGGCGGGACCTGTTAGGGAGCGCGCGACGTGCTCTCTTCGTTATTACCACATTGCACTTGTAATTTCTATTAGTGTGGCGTTAGCGCAACCCCAGCCACAGCTCGAACGGCATTCACTTCCTTCCCGACACTGCGAACGATATTCCCTTCCCCCTTTTTTCCTTCCGATTCGCGGAAAACGACAACAGTTTTCTGCCAAGATAGAGTGCCGCCATTGAAAACACTGCCATGGCAGTGCCACGATCGACTCCTCCTTCCCTTTTTTACGGCCGTCCGAAAATGCCGCTCGTCTTTGTTACGGCTGGCGTGGGCTGGCTGCAGAGTCGTCGCTCTGTCTCTCTCGCACTCGGGTGGTGGCCCGCACAGGCGCGAGAGAGACAGAGCGACGCATCTCGGAATCAGTCTGCGGGCTCGGGCCGCCATGGGGCCGCCTTGCAGCGCGTTCCAGCGGCTTTCCCAGCATCTGCTTTATGGGCAGCTGTCCAGGCCGTGGCGGCGGTAAAAAAGGGAAAAAAAAAGAAAAGTCTGTGAAACTCAAGGGGCGTGTGTGCGACGTTTTCCCTGACTTGGTTTCACAGTGTCGCGCTGCTCTCCCTAATTGCTTGCACCGGTTCGAAAGAGCATTGCTGGCAGGCGGGCTTACACTAGGCGGGGGTGTGGCGGGGCCCAAAGGGTGGAGGGGGGAGGGGGGGGCAGCCACAAGCCGGCCCCGTGGCCTCCCCGACCCCTTTTAAGCAAACGCCAGCAAGGGAACCTCAGAGTGACGTGGATGGTCGGCGCTGGCCTGGCCGAGCCTGGCCGAGCCTGGCGCGGGCACTAGTTGCAGGCTGTGTGATTTCCCCTCAAAGCTGCGCCCGGTAACACTCGACCTCCCCCTCCCCCCCCCCTCCCCCGCCCCCTTCCCCCCAGCACACCCTCCCTGACCCGCCCCCTGCCCGTCTCGTTTCCGGCCAAGTTTGTGATTTAATACCTGAAAGTTTGGCCGGCGCGCTCTCCGAACACTATGGCGTCGCAGCGCGTCGCGGGGCGGGGCGCCTGCACGCGTCGGCCCGCAGCGACAAACAGTGTGGTGGAGTCACACACACACACACACACACACACACACACACACACACACACACACCATGGAGAGAGGGACTGCGCAGAGAGCACACGCTGGGAGGACGCCGCCGTGAGGCAACCGTCGCGCTCGGAAGAGTGGCGGGCTGGCCTACCTGGCCAGGGTGTCCTGTCTGCCGGTCTCCTGCTCTCTCTCTCTCTCTCTCTCTCTCTCTCTCTCTCTCCTCTCTCTCTCTCTCTCTCTGTGTCTCTCTCTCTGTGTCTCTCTCGCTGTGTCTCTCTCTGTCTCTCTCCCTCTCTCTCAGCTGCTCGGCGGCAGGCACGCGCATACGCGCTGCTGCGGATGCAGATGCACACATCGGAGCGGTGACAGGCGGACACCGCTGTGAGTGAGTCCGACAGAACCGCACTCTCACCCACTCTCTCCCTCTCTCGCACTTACACACTCACACACACACACATAGACACACACACATAGACACACACACATACGTACACACACACAGTCTACCAATTAACGGGATCCATCCCCAGATTACGCGCAGTGCCTGTCGGCGTGCCGTGCAGTCCCTTCAATATCTCATTCGCCATCAGACCATGAATCCATGTGCCGAGGGCCGGGAGAGAGAGAGAGAGAGAGAGAGAGAGAGAGAGAGAGAGAGAGAGAGAGAGAGAGAGAGAGAGAGAGAGAGAGAGAGATGGCAATTCCTCGCGATGCGGGCGCTACACTGCAAATATGACATGCCCTGAAACTGGGCGCCAAGGTGGCCCGCCCTCTTTTAGGGTACCTGCTGAATGATTAGGGAAGGGCAAATGCAGGTGCATTCGACACTTTTGTAGAGGGTTAAGTGCATTAGGATAAGAAAAAAATTGGCGCAAATTTAACTCATTCAACCCAAGGTGAATTTACTCCAGACTTTCTAAGCAGATGATACCTTTTTTGTATCAGATGATTCATCACACTCAAAAGAAAAAGACATATATAACAAAAGTGTGGGAACTGTTTCTGCTGGTTTCACAGTGCACGCGCGGATCGCCTTGCTTCCCGATTCATTCCGCAGCGCATCCACACTGTGCGCGGAAATGGGGGAAGCCCGGGGAAAGCGCATCGCGGGGAAATTGGACCGCCCAAATTGGTGGCCGCGCGGCAACAGGGAAAAGTGCAGTGGCGTGGCGTGGCGCGCGCAGCCGAGCAACAGGACGGAGTATTGCGGATATGGGTCTGAGTCCATCGGGCGACATCGGCGCGGTCGCCGCCGCGTTCACCGCGCTCCCCCGCCTCGCTCCGGTCCTTCCAATCTACTCCCTGTTTAAATGGGATCACGATTTCGCTCTTCCAATAGTCTGCTGCCCGCTGCCGCCGCTCCTCAAACCACCCCCTCCCCCTGCCCCTCCACCCCGGCGCCCTTTGCTGCACGGCGCCCGCAGCGTGCTCTCTATACACCGCGCAGCCGCTCTGTCTACTCTATTGTACTCGAAATGCAAACACACACACACACACACACACACACAAAATTGCGTAGGCGCGCGCGCGTGTGCAAATGAAAAAGGAAAACAGGCCGGGAAATGGCGCGGGCTAGCGTAATAATGGTTTGAATCGTGTCTGGCTTGTCATGCATCGGCTGGCCGCGGGTCAGAGGGTTGCGGGGCGGGGGAGTAGGAGGAGGAAGGGGAGGGGGAAGGGAGGGGGTTGCATTCCGACACTGTCGGCACGCGCCCCGCGGACGACGCGACGCGACGCGGGTGACGGAGTGACGTGACGTCAAGTGACGGACGGACAGTGCTCTGGAGTGCGCGCTTTATCGATTCCATAGCTGAAGAACGGAAACGATTTTTTTTCAGGTGTTGTCTCGGATCGCTTTCATACCCAGAGACCAATGAAACATGCTCAAGCCGCTTGAAACATGCACAACGTGGAGATACTCCCTCGCGTGTGGTAGCGCGAGGCACGGGGTATCGCCGCTACGGTCGGTACCTACAATGCTTTACATGATTGAGCTTGCACCGACTGACGTCTGGGCACTTTTACAAAATAAATGAAACAAAACTCAAAAGCACAGTAATTTTTTTTTATTTCAATTTCACACGAGGCCCCACACAATGGCGTGCATGTGCTGTTTCTCGTTGCAAGTTTGTGCGAAAAGAACGCTTGCGTAAAATTGTGAGATTGTAAGAGACCACTTTTAAAGTTTTTTTACAAAGGAATTTCGTGTGTGGATGAGACCAAGCAAATGAAGAACAATGCATTCTGCCTGTCTGTCTGTCTGTCTGTCTGTCTGTCTGTCTGTCTGTCTGTCTGTCTGTCTGTCTGTCTGTCTGTCTGTCTGTCTGTCTGTTTGTCTGTCTGTTTGTCTGTCTGCCCGTTTGTCCGTCTGTCTGTCTGTCTGTCTGTCTGTCTGTCTGTCTGTCTGTCTGTCTGTCTGTCCGTCCGTCGGTGCGCTGTCCGTTGACCCGTAGCCATTGGAAAGGTCAAAAGAACGCGTCAGTCAATCATGTCGCGAGGCCGGCGACAACGCCCACGGGGATTTCTCCCCCTTCCCCTTCCCCTCCCCCCTTCCCCTCTTTTCCCGACACGTTTTTCCGGGGCACTTTGACCGCGTTCGGTCGGCATTGGCGCTGTCATATGCGGGCGTGCGTTGTGAAAAATTTGGAGCGACCGTCACTGTGCAGTGGACCAGTAGACTGGTGGTGGCTGAAAATCGAGATGCGTTTTGAGCTCCAGAGTCGCTAAACGGGACTTGAACTGAGCGTGTGACCCCACCAATGGATTCCTCGTTCGGAGAGCAATCCATTGGTGGGGTCACACGCTCGGTTCGAGTCCCATTTAGCGACTCCGGAGCTCAAGACGCGTGCGGGATTCTGACCGCCTCCGCCGGCCTTCTGTCCCATTGTCCACTGCAAGGTGGTGCTGAGCGTGCGCGGAAAGCGGCAAAAGCGTTGAAAAGCACTTGGAAGCCCGGCAGCAGCAGACTGACTCTGGGAGTCACTCTGTCTCTGTCGCACTCATAGCGCATCCCGGATGGGTGCGAGAGAGACAGAGCGACGGAGACGACTCTCTGCCTGCAGCACGGCGATGGCCTCCACGGGCTCAACGGCCTCGGCGATGGCGGCCATGGCGGCGCGCGGATCCCCCTTTTCGCTCCACGTACGTTTCGTCCCAACCGTCCCGTCCCCCACCTAGTTCATTTGGGCTGCTGATTGGGGGTATCGGAGGGGAGGGGCGGGGAGGGGGAGGGGGGGGGAGGGGGGCGCAGAGCTGATTGCGGCGCCTCGGGGAGAGGTGTGATGCCGGACTGGGAGGGGCTCCACCGGGCTCCACAGTGTGGAGTAGGAGTTAGGGTTGCCGCCTCGGCATCACAAACACCCAAGTGGCAACACTACTGATCCGGCCCGGCCTCGTCTCTATGCAGGTGAACCGCCCGATACTCGGACGAGCGCGTACACCCCCCCCCCCCCCACACACACACACACAGAGGCGCGCGCCCTTGGGCAGCACCCCGCCTTGTTCGGGGCCAGCGCGCGGCCGGCCCGGGTGCTTCTGGCACTAAAAGAAAGACATAAAATTAGATGAGCAAGAATGAAAGTTTCATCCCGGGCCTCTCTCCTCTCCCCGCGTCCCTCCTCCCCAAAACGCGGTCATCAACTCGGCCAGCCCGGCGGCCCGCCCCGCCGCCCCGCCCCGCCCCGCCCCGCCCAGCGCGCAAATTGCAATGCACTTCATTACGGCGGCTAACTTTCTTACCGACGGCCCCCTCCCCCTCCCCTGCTCCCTTCTCCCCCTTCCCCCCGGCCCTTCCGTTAGGCAGTCCGTTTGCGGTGCAGGAGTGTGTGAACAGCTGCATTTTTCCACGTGTCGTGCCGAACGTGTTTCGACGCCACACAGGGAATTCTTCATGTGTCGCGTGCAGCGCGCGTCCCGCTGCAGCCAGATTTGTCGTCGAATTGACCTTTCCACCCTCTTGGGAGTTTTTCCGTTTCCTCTGTCATTGTTTTTCGAAACATCTAGGTGCATTCGTTTTTAAAATTTCTGGCTTGACAACCGAAATTTGGAATATTTTTTTTTTTACAATGAGCCACCGAATTTCTTGCATTCGTCCTCCCTGGATTTCATCCAGCGCGGCTCGCCCGGATTAAAAAATAAATAAATGAAAAATTCATCGAGTATTTACTCAGCTTAAGGGAGTGGGGTGGGCCGGCTGGAGAAGTTGGGTCGAAAACGCGCGCATGCATCAGCACATCTGTTGCTCTCTCACGTTGGACGGGCTAATTTCACTCCCTCGGGACTCTGTCGGGACGCAGTCGGGGCCCGGTCGGGACTGGGGGAATTAAGGGACTCGGATTGGGCCGCGCGGTTTGGAATTAAGTCTGCCGATACCGCGAGCCCCTTGCCGCCCCTCCTGCGTGCCTGCCCGTGTAAGTCTGAAACGCCCGCTACCGTCGTTTCACGCGTCCTTTCTATCGTCGTCTGAGAACGACGGGGCCGAGACGGTCGTACGACGGGGACCACGCTGGAGCACGACGAGAGAAAGACGACGGAACGACCATTTGAGGCGTCGCTCTAGCGTCTTGCCCCGGTCGTTGTATCGTCTCGCTTCGGTCGTGGTTTTGACGAAATGCGCTACCAGATCGCGACCGCAGAACGACCGAAACACGACAAAAATCAGCCGACGGTGGGCAAAAAGAGAAAAGATGGACAGGCCCGACGGGGAATCGACCCTACAACTTTGCTGCTTCTAAACAGTGCTCGAAGCCACCGGGCCAGTGACTTCTGCCACTCGGCTCCAACTGTCTGAATGTGACTCTGCATCCGGTGGTTTACCGCGGTGGACAACGATTGGGGACACTAAGACCAATTGACATCCAGAGATAGGACACATCGAGATTGAGACTGACTCTATGGGATGGAACTTATAATGTGGGAAAGTGTGTGCACTAAGCAGTTCGTTGTCCACCGCGGTAAACCACCGGATGCAGAGTCACATTCAGACAGTTGGAGCCGAGTGGCAGAAGTCACTCTGGCCCGGTGGCTTCGAGCACTGGTTTAGAGCAGCAAAGTTTGTAGGGTCGATTCCCCGTCGGGCCCTGTCCATCTTTTCTCTTTTTGCCCACCGTCGCTGATTTTCGTTGTGTTTCGGTCGTTCTGCGGTCGCGATCTGGTAGCGCATTTCGTCAAAACCACGACCGAAGCGAGACGATACAACGACCGGGCAAGACGCTAGAGCGACGCCTCAAATGGTCGTTCCGTCGTCTTTCTCTCGTCGTGCTCCAGTCGTGGTCCCCGTCGTACGACCGTCTCGGCCCCGTCGTTCTCAGACGACGATAGAAAGGACGCGTGAACGACGGTAGCGGGCGTTTCAGACTTACACGGGTGGAGACTCCAGAGGACCTTGAAGGCTCCAGGAGTGTCCTGGAGAGTCCTGGAAGGTCTAAGAGTCTTGCGGTGTCCAAGCAAAGCCACACTAAATATTTTTGGACAAATTCGCACAAAATTGGGAAAATATGTGCAGTTTTTCGTGCGAAATTTGTAGGAAAAGTTCGTGTGCACAAAAAACTGTGATGTCTGTGAGTCCAGAAGAGTCCAGGAGAGTCCTGGAGAGTCCAGGAGAGTCCTGGAGAGTCAAGGCGATTCCTGGAGAGTCCAGGAGAGTTGTGGAGAGTCCTGGAAGCGGATCGAGCACGGAGAAGACGTGCGCTTCGTTTGCATAGATGGACCAGGTCAAACATGGGCCAAACAATTGAAACATGGCGAGCTAGGTAAATGGTCTACTCTACTGGTGGCACGCTTGGAAATGGAGAGAGAGAGAGAGAGAGAGAGAGAGAGAGAGAGAGAGAGAGAGAGAGGGGGGGGGGGGCGAAAATAGAGGGAGAGACAGTGGGGAAGAGGCAATTAGTGCGACACGAATCCGTACTCAACTCAGCCACCGTCACCACCCCTTCCCGGCATTCCCGGCCCCGCCATACACTAAGCAAAGCGAAGCAAGGCGAGGCGAAGAAAGTCTTTCTCCTCGAGGAAACTGACTCCATGTCTGCCATCTCGCTCTCTCTCTCTCTCTCTCTCTCCGCCATTCTGCTTTTGTATGTATAGAGAGGGCCATTCACGCCGCGCTGCCGCAGATACGCCGTGATTGAATGATTTTAGGCGGCGTATTGACACAGCGAGCCGGAGAGAGAGAGAGAGAGAGAGAGAGAGAGAGAGAGAGAGAGAGAGAGAGAGAGAAAGAGGGAGCGCGGGAGAGGGAGACCTGCAGACATTTAGCCAGATGAAAGCGGAGTGGATGCAGCGTCTTGTTGTCTCGCTCGCACCAATAGAGGATGGCGCCGCCGCGTCGATGCGGCCCGATTGGCCAAATAAAATTACGCCTCATTCCGTCCTTGCGGCTTCCACAAGACGACCGTGTTGTTGTTGTCGTAGTTGTTGTTGTTTTTGTTGCTGCTTCCATCCATCGGGCGGCCTGCAGTATTCCCTCTTCATTAGGGTGTCCGCCGAGACCTCGGCCGAGACAGTGTAGCAAGGCGATTCCGATCCGTCGCTTTGTCTCTCTCACACTCACACGGGCCTGCCACATGAGAGAGAGAGAGAGAGAGAAAGAGAGAGAGAGAGCCTGCTGCAGGCCGGGTGCATTCCAGCCCTTTCAGCAGCCTTCCCCCGCCTTTCCCCTTCCCCATGCTAATGTGAGTGGGAGAAAGAGAGAGAGAGAGAGAGAGAGAGAGAGAGAGAGAGAGAGAGAGAGAGAGAGAGAGAGAGAGAGAGAGAGAGAGAGAGCCATCAGCTTTCTCGGCAGTCCGTCGGAGCAGGATGGAAATGCTAATTTTCCGCTGCGTCGGTCAGCGCATTGAATAGATCGCTTCAAATCCAGGCCCAAAATTATTCCCATCCCGCACGTCGAAATCGTCCAAAACGAAGGCTCGGGTATTGTCATTTCTTCATTGTCAGCCAAACAAATTCACGGCAGCAAAGCACAGATTTTAGTTGTTTTTTTTTTTCACCCGCATTGGCTCGGGCCATTTCGCGTGCCGCGGGCTTAAGCCTGCAAAGCCTCGGCAGCCTCGGCAGCAAACCGCCCTCGCCAGCCTCGCCTGCAGACTGATTCCGGGAGAGTCGTTTTCTTCGCTCTCTCTCTCTCTCTCTCTCTCGCACCCATATGGGACGACCCACGGGTGCGAGAGAGACAGAGCGACGAAAGCGGCTCTCGGAATCAGGCCGCAGCCTCGCCTCCATTCCCCAAATTGCACGGCGCTCATTCGCTTGGATAGGATATAGTAGCAGCGGCGGGTTTGAAGGGCAGTATAACATTCCGCGCTGTCTTTCGAATCCCTTTCTCCTCCCCCTCCCCCTGCCTTCGTCTTGTCAGGGAAGATAAGGATTCCGGAAGTGCGCGGGTTGTCAGCCGCCTCACCGCCTGGCTCGGCAACGCTCAGTACGTATTCAACTAGAAAAGGAAAGAAAAGGTTCTTTTTTATCCCACAATAAACAGGGGGCTCAACTCTGGAAACTTGGCTCCAAAGCCCGTGTTAAAAGAAAATAATACCTGGTCGAGCGTTGTGAGTAGTCGCGTTCTTCCCACACGTTTTCTTTTCGTTCCTCCTTATCTGGCGCCTCACCCTCGTTCCGTGCAGCGAGACAGTAACCAGGGAGGGGCGACGAGCTCCCAGGGAAGAAACGCAAATAATGGATCAGCTGGGTTTACTAAAGAAGGAGAAAGGATGAGACAGGAGCATAGATTCGCCGCGCGTACCTAAATCATTGATACCCGCTCTCTCTCTCTCTCTCTCTCTCTCTCTCTCTCTCTCTCTCTCTCTCTCTCTCTCTCTCTCTCTCTCTCTCTCTCTCTCTCTCTCTCTCTCTCTCTCTCTCTCCCCCTCTGTTCTCTTGGTCTTGCACCTTTCACTGAGATTCCAAACGCTATGAGTTAGCACGTATGGTACAATGCAGCTGAGATATCGCACCATACTGCAATGCGATAGCCATATGCACCTTACGTGCGATGCGTCCCTAAAATTCCCTACGCTAATGCATGGGAATGGGGAGGTATTGCACTTCATGTGCTATGCTTTTGCATCGCACAATTGACGCTATACACATAGCGTTTGGATTCTCAGTGTTCCCTTGTATTTGTTTTCTGTCTCGCGAGAACGCCCGTACCTTCTTTGGCAGTCGTTGCTCCGACCCAGTCTGGCCAGTAGACAGATTCCGAGAGTCGTTTTCGTCGCTCTGTCTCTCTCGCACCTTGCTGGTACGCCCCATGAGTGTCAGGGAGACAGAGCGACGAAAACGACCCTCGGAATCAGTCTGCAGACAGTCACCTTTCTCCGCCATCGGTGAGTTTCACCCCTCACCCGCGGTTTCAATGTGTTATTAGCCCCCTGAGAAAAAAAGACGGAAAGAGAGGCAAAAGAAAACTTTTTTTCGGAAACGATTGAGGCAGACACACAGGCCGGATGGGCGTGCCGAAATCAGGCGGAGTTATTGTTTATCGATGCACTTGATGTCTTTTTCATCGGTAGTTTGCCATCGTCCTGCCGCCCCATAAAATCACGGGCATTTCGCGAAACATAAACGGCGGTACATCCAACTACTCTTTTGCTCCAGATCCGCGCCGGATTTTTTCCTGTCTCTAGATCGCCGTTCCCAGTCCAGTCTGTCCTATTTTCCAGTCAGACTGGGAGCAGCGCTTTACAAGGCGAATAGTGGGCCAGAAGACCAGAGACAGGACTCGAACCAAACGGTGACTCCACCAATGGATTCCCTCGTTCCTCAGAACGAGGAACCCATTGGTGGGGTCACACATTCAGTTCGAGTCCTACTTAGCGACTCTGGAGCTCAAAACATGCTCGGTATTTTGACAGCCTCCACCAGTCTTCTGGAACCTCCCTGGAAAAGACAATATTTATTTTCCAAAAAAATATTTGTCAGGTTGGCAACAGGTGGGGGCGGCCTCTCGCGTGCGTTGCGGGCGTTTACGAACCTCGGTTGTTTACCGCAGTGCTGCCAACTTAACGACGAACGAGCTGCTCAACTGCAAACCTGACCATAACGGTCGGGCGTGTACGCTGTCCCTCAAAAAACATAAACTCTAAAAAAAACATCCCAAATTTTTGTTTTTGTTTCAAACGGGAAACAAAAAGTCTGCACATGACGTGCACTATGGCTCCATGTTGGATCGCTGAAGGGAAAGGGGGTGTTGCCGGAGTCATCATCAGACATGAGGGAGGGGGCGGCGTGGCGTGGCGAGATGCAGGAAGCCAACTGAATTAATAAAAGCGTTGAATTATTTAAGAGGTGTGCGTTTTGTGAGTAGCCAGGCAGGCCGGGCCGGGCCCCCGTCCAGCTCTGGACAGCTAGCCACGGTCTTGCTCGGCCCGTTCCCCTCGCCTGACGACCATGACCTGATGGACAGCGAAGGCCTCCGGAAGCATCTCAAATTATTTCTTTATCAAAAACAAGGAAAAGTGGATGACCAAGCAAAAAAATTGAAAAAAAAAGTGAGGGGCGGAAGTGAAAAGTGGCACAAACTTTTCATTCCGCGATGAATGCGCGTCAAATTAATTCATTCCTCGGCAAGTTTCGCTCGGCTAGCCGGCAGCGGTTGCGCACCGCACCTTACACTGGGAGCGCTTCAATCATTTCCATGCCACAAGCCACACTCTTCCGAAAAAAAAAAGAATTTTCTTCCAATTTTTTCATTTTTTTTCACGAGTGTGTTTGGGAAAAGGTCCGTCCGTTCCCCTCACCTCGGCCGAGCCTCGGCCAAGCCTTGGCTTACCCCGGCCGAGCCCCTTGGCAGCAACAGTTACTTAAAGCGCGCCGCCACGCCGCTAGTTGCTAATTCATCAAAGCATGCTCTAATTACCTGCTCAATTAGCTTCCCCGTAAATACAGACACTCCTTTTCCACCCCCACTTTTTTTGACAGTGTCTCCTTTCAAAAGAGAAACAAGCAACAGGGGCGGGGAAAATTTTTGAAATCAAGTTTCATTTTTAGAGTGGGAGAAAAAGTATGGCATAAGTTTTCAGATATTTTGGTTGGTTCGTGCGGACGATTTGAGCGGGAGCACACACACACCACACACACACACACACACACACACACACACACACACACACACAAGAATCCTGTTGCTGTCCGGATCCCGATCGTGCTCTGGTAACCCCCTGTTATCAGCGACACACGCTTTCCCGCTGAAGGTCGCGCGCATCAATATGACATTTTGGCGAGATTGGGAAGGGTACGGTGAGGGGGAGGGGGTGAGGGTGGGGGGGAGGATGCGAGCTGGGATGGGGTGTAGTGCGATGCGGGACACGAATGCGAGGATTTGGAATAAAGGTGGATTTCGAATAAGTATCGTGGTAGCGAGAGCTCTGGTGGACCGCCCCGCCAGTTCACGAACGGCCTCCATTTTTTTCAACAATTAGTCACTAAAAGCAACCAAGGAAAATTTTTCGAAAAAATTTTCCCAATGTTTCTTTCAGTTTCGGGAAATAATGTCTCGATTATGTATGAAACCGCTCGGACGTAAATCCAGAGGCCCTTGATTCGTCCATCTGACCAATACGCTGCCGAATTCGGCTCGAAATCCAACACGCCAGGCCATTTTGCAGTGCGCTGGCGGCCCCGCCGGCTCGGCAGCAGTAGTGGGGAGCGGCGGCGGCGACGTTTAGCGGTGTATGGACGGAGCCGCCATCTTGCTTTCCGAGTTGGGGCCTAAGTCAAACAATTGTGTGTGTCCCCCTCCCTCCCCCTTTGTAATCACGACGGTCAGAGCGAGAAGGGAGCAGCCGCCCGATTCCGAGGGTCGTTTTCGTCGCTCTGTCTCTCTCGCACTCGCGGGGCGTTCCGTGTAGGTGCGAGAGAGACAGAGCGACGAGAACGACTCTCGGAATCAGCCTGCTGCCCTGTTGCTCGCAAGACTGCATAGCGGCAGCGCAGGCCGAGCAGGGCTCCAGGGCCTGCCGGCTTTTATCCGCTCCTCTCCATACGCAGTCTGTCTGTCTGCTGTCCCATCCGTGTCCGTCCGCTCGCCCGCTGCGCGTCTGGGTCTCAGCGTCGCAGCGTCGCAGCGGAGCGCCTGCGAGGTAGGCCTCACGCCGGCACCCGCGTCCCCGTGCGGCCTACCTCGCAGGCGCCAGGCCGACGCGCGGCGCCGCAGCAGCGGACTCATTCCGAGAGTCGTTTTCGTCGCTCTGTCTCTCTCGCACCGACACGGGACGCCCCATGAGTGCGAGAGAGACGGAGCGACGACTCTCGGAGTCGGCCTGCAGCGCGGCAGCAGCGCCGCTCTCGCCTTAAACGCTCGCACCCGAACCGCTTTGACAGGGTAGGGCAATTTGTCGACGCTGCTCTGTTTGTATATTTTTCCCGGGACGATTTATCACGGGGATACATCCCCACCTAACCTTTCTTAGTGCGAGGCGCCGCGCGGCGCGACGTGTTGAGTGGGTAAAATATGACCCGACGCGGCGGCGTGGCGAGGTGGCGGCCCGCGCCAGGCGAGGCGAGGTTACCTTCACCGAGCACCGCGCCCTCCAGGGGGCCGCCCAGCAGACCGATTCCGAGAGTCGCTGTCGTCGCTCTGCCTCTCTCGCACGTACACGGGACACCCCGCGAGTGCGAGAGAGACAGAGCGACGAAAGCGACCCTCGGAATCGGTCTGCAGGCCCGCGGCCCGCGCAATAGGCAACCCGCTTCACAAGCGACACACTCAGGGGGAAAAAGAGATGCACGATGAGTGCAGGACAGAGACGCGCGATGTTCGACCGACAGGAAGCAAAATCTGAACGCGATTGGACAGAAGATGGACAGGATACTCGCAAATCATCAGCATGACGTGAAGCTTGTGTGTGGCACAAGTGCGCGCGCGCACACACACACACACACACACACCACACACACACACACACACACACACACACACACACACACCGCCAATGCGTTCCGCTTGACATTTTGGCGTGCAATCATAATTGAGTCGTCCATAATGCAGAGCCCCTCCTCCGCCGCGCTGCCCGGCGTTGCCAGACAGCGGTCCGCTTGGCGGTCCGACTCCCCCGATGCATCAATGGTCGCCGGCGAAAGGTCTGCTGCCCACCTCGCCCCCCCCCCTCTCTCTCCGCGCCCAAAAACTTGCGCGCCCTCTGCAGACTGATTCCGAGAGTCCTTTTCGTCGCTCTGTCTCTCTCGCACTCGTGGTGCGCATCGTGTGGGTGCGGGAGGGACAGAGCGACGAAAACGACTCTCGGAATCAGTCTGCTGGCTGCAACGCGTGGGAATTTTTCGCTCCGCGGCGGACTGCTCGAGGGAAGAGTTGAAGGCGCAGGGAGGGGAAAAAAGGGGGGGTTTCAGGATGTTGGGGTGTATGGGTGTGTGTGGAGCTTCCGGGAAGGGGACTACAGGGTGTTGGAGACGCTTGCAGGAGGCCTCACAAGGCTAGAAGGAGTAGGAAAGGTGTGGGAGTTTGGAGTCCTTTGCCGGTAGACCCAACCGGGCTGGCCAGTGTACACCGAGGTTGCAAGCAGTCCTTGGCGGCTGCGGGCGGGGTCGGACGGGCGTTGCCGCTCAGCCACACTGAAGGTCGTTCTTCCAATCCTTCTCAGGGTCGTTTTCGTCGCTCCGTCTCTCTCACGCTCACGGGGCGTCCCGCTTGGGCGCGAGAGAGACAGAGCGACAAAAGTGATTCTCGGAATCTGTGGACCAGGGGACGCGCCAGAGCGCTCCGCACGCTTTGCCCCGCTTCGCTCGCTTTGCCCGGGCAGTGGGACGTGTGGCGGTATGGATGGCACTGCCGGGGCGGGGACTCGCCGGGGGCGCCTCCACTGATGTGGCAGGGATACAGAACCAGAGTGAGAGAGAAAGAGAGAGAGAGAGAGAGGCGCGGTGCGCCCCGGGGCCGTATTCTCTGGGATTGGTATCCGGCCGCACGCTTCCAGCCATGCTTCACACCAGGTTCACTTCCGTCGTCAGGGCGTCATTGGCAGGGTAAATACGGGCCCGGCTAAATCAACCGTCAACGCGCCGCGCCCCGCCCCGCCCCCGCGCCCCGCCCCGCCCGGCCCCGCCCCGCCCCGCCCCGCCACGCCACGCCACGCCGCGTCAACCCGTTCCGGCAGCGCAAACATGCCCCCTTTCATCCTTTTGTCTCAGGCCACCTTTTCCCGATTTTTTCCCTTTTTTCCCGTTTTGTTTTTGCCAATAAAACTATTTTATTTTCGTATAGCACCAACAGAAGCCTTGACACCGTGCCGCCGCGTAAAAGTTTGTTGTTGTTGTTGTTGTTGTTGGAGATTGTTCGGTTGATTTCTAAACGGGAGGCGCGTCGCGGCGTCGTCGGTGGTGGGGGTGGAGTGGTGGTGCGGGGCGCGGCGCTCCGGGTCGGAGGAGGAGCGCCTCATTTGAATAACGCCGACGTGGATTCGAATCGCCGGTTATCTGAGGAGGCTGCGGTGCGTGGCGCAGGCCGGGCTGACGCGGGGCTGCGGGGCTGAGACCGCTAACGCCGAGGCTAACGCCCAGCGCGTGCGCCCTAATCCCGGAGGCAGCCAGCCTCCCCACGGCCATCACGGCCATCACGGCCATCACGGCCGCCAGACTGATTCCGAGAGCCGTCGCTCTGTCTCTCTCGCACCTCTACGGGACAGCCCATGGGTGCAAAGAGAGACGGAGCGACGAAAACGGCACTCGGATCAGTGTGCCGGCAGAGTCGGCCGTCGAGGCCGCCGAACACGAGGTAATCGCCGGCCTCCGCCGTTATGAGTCCCCCTCGGCCTTGGGGCCTCAGCGGCCGCCTCGACCGCCGCCCCGTCCTGCGGGGGTCCTTCGGGTCCTTCGGCCACTCTGTTCCGCCCGGGTGGCGGTCGGCGGCGACGTCAGAGGGGAGACGCCGGCGGCGGCGGTCCGCACAGTGGGCCAGAAGACCGGTGGAGGTGGTCAAAATTCCGGACGGGTTTTGAGCTCCAGAGTCGCTAAAAAGGACTGAACTGAGGCTCTAAGGCTCAAAACGCGTTTCTCGTACACTGTGGGACGGTCCGCCGGGGTGCCTACCGCCGCGGCGCGCTGCTGGGCCGTGCTGCCCCCTGGCGGCGTGCCCCGCCTCCCCCAACCCCCGGCGCCGTGACTCGAACGCTTCAGACGCCGAAGAGCCAAAAAGCCCTTTGAGGGGGGGGGTCAAGGAAGGTGGGGAGGGGGGACGGGAAGGGAGGGAAGGGGGAAGAAAAAGGGCCTCGGGGAGGGGGGGGGGGTAAAAAGGTAAGGGTAGGGGGACCCCGAGGGCAGCGAAAAAAAGCTTGGGCAAAGGAGGGAGGGGGGAGGCCTGGTTAGCCCCAGAGGGCTCGCGCTGGCACCGCTGGCACCGCGGCGTGGCGCGGCGTGGCGCGGCGCGGCGTGGCGCGGCGTGGCGTGCCTGGTGCTGCACGCCGTGCGTCGAGCGGCCAGGCCGGCCAGGCCGACGCATTCGCAACATCGGGCAGGCGGCGCGTTAACCCAATTGCTGATCCCCTGCTCGTCCCGCGGGAAGCGGACGCTGTAATTTGGCTCGCGGTCCTCTTGAATGACAGCAGCGCGGTCGCGCGGCTAAGGGCGTCGGGTTTCCAAACGGAAACCCGAAGTTCAACCCCCGACACATTCCGAAAACTAGCTCCGATTTTCCTTTTTTTTCGCGTTTGCCGGTTCGTTGAGAGACCCTAGCGGTGTATCGTTACGAGGCCTAAGGGGCACCTGCCGAGCGGTTCCGTCTCCGTCGCACCCACGGCACTCTCCCCAAGGGTGCGAGAGAGACAGAGCGACGACGACCGACAACTCGGGGGCACCGCGGCGAAAATCAGATATTGGCGCGGCGGGCCCGTACATCTCGAGGGGCGTCAGCCTTGGCGTCAGCCCAGCCATTCCGAGGGTCACTTGGTCGCTCTGTCTCTCTCGCACCTACACGGGACGCCCCATGAGTGCGACAGAGACGGAGATAGCGACCTTTCGGAAGCGGCCCACCAGCCCCACGTGTGACCGCTGCCGATCGGATCTGGAAATAAGACAGCCGGAATGGAGGAAAAACGCGAAGCAGCGAAGCCAGAAAGAGAGAGAGAACCAAAACGCGAGGCCTGCACGGTGCCGATCCCACTTGAATGCCAGGTAAGAGCGCGGATATCGTTATCCGGGAGGCCGGGCCGGGCCGGGGGGCGGGGCGGCGGGGCGGCGGGGCGGGCGGCCAGGATAAGAGCAGGGGACGAGGGTGGCGGCGGGCTTGTTGGAGCGTGCGGCGACGCGGGCGGCGCGGGCGGCGCCACTGCCACCGGCTTCGGCACCAGTTCGACCATGACGCCGCCAGAGTCGGACCGGACGCCCTCGGAAAAAAAGAGAAACACCGCGTCCCGTTACAAAAAAGAGGAAAAATCCCGCCTCGCCAAAAAAAAAATCGCAACTTTTAAAATCCTCTGCCGGCGCGCGCGGTGGCCGCAGCTCGGGCAGGGCACCAGGCCTTGTTAGCATTCAGGGGTCTCCGGCTGGACCTTGATTCCCACAGGATTGGCCGTCGCCTCTAGCGAGGGAACTATTCGGCAGATTCGGTGGCTGAGTCGCAGCCGGCCAGCCAGCCAGCCGGCCAGCCAGCCAGCCAGCCAGCCAGCCAGCCAGCCAGCCAGCCAGCCAGCCCCGGGCGCCAGCGACACCCCACCCAGTTTACGGCTCATTCCGAAGCTAATGTGCGTCCGTAGTTCACCTTCCCCCTCTACCGGCCATCTCTCTCTCCCTCTCTCTCTCTCTCTCTCTCTCTCTCTCTCTCTCTCTCTCTCTCTCTCTCTCTCTCTCTCAAGCCACCGCTGGTCCAGCCATCCCTCTATCTCCAGCGGCAGCCCCTTTGTTTTCCAGTCTTGAAAAAGAAGAAGAGGAGAGGAATTCATCCGCAGGCCCGGCTCCAGAAGGGGAGAGCGAGAGAGAGAGAGAGAGAGAGAGAGAGAGAGAGAGAGAGAGAGAGAGAGAGAGAGAGAGAGAGAGAGAGAGAGAGAGAGAGAGAGAGAGAGAGAGCCCCGCGCATCCAGAGCGCAGAGAGTGCAGCAAACGACGGAGAGCACTCACTGGACCGCAGAACCTGCCCACGGTCTCTTCTTTCATCTTTCAGCAGCTTGCTATTTTTATTTTTCAGTCAAAAATTTTTCCCTCCACGTGTTTTTTGCTTGTGTTTCAGGACGCGAAGAAACAGCGAGCCTTTTAACCATTAGCCTAAAAGTATATAGTGCACGGCCTGCACGTTCTCCCTCCACCCTTGCCTGCCAGCCTCCCCTCCCCACCCCTCTGCGTCGTGTCTAATTTCCCAATTCAAATTAAATAAACGGGGACTCGGGGCTGCGCATCGGCCGATTTGGGGCGGTTTGTGCAGGGGATTGACTGTCTCGGCGGCCCTTGAGCCGCTCCCTCATCCCCTGTCTGTCCGTCAGTCTGTCTGTCTGTCTGTCTGTCTGTCTGTCCGTCCGTCAGTCTGTCTGTCTGTCTGTCTGTCTGTCTGTCCGTCTGTCTGTCTGTCTGTCTGTCTGTCTGTCTGTCTGTCTGTCTGTCTGTCTGTCTGTCCGTCCGTCCGTCAGTCTGTCTGTCTGTCTGTCTGTCTGTCCGTCCGTCCGTCAGTCTGTCTGTCTGTCTGTCTGTCTGTCTGTCTGTCTGTCTGTCTGTCTGTCTGTCCGTCCGTCAGTCTGTCTGTCTGTCTGTCTGTCCCGTCTGTCTGTCCGTCAGTCTGCCTGTCCGTCAGTCTGCCTGTCTGTCTGTCTGTCTGTCTGCCTGTCCGTCCGTCCGTCCGTCTGCCCGCCTGTTTATACTCGGGATGTGCAGCAATCTCGCGCCGAGATCGTGTGCAATGCGACACGGTGCTGCTCATTCGCCGGCCCGTCTGTCAGCGGACTGATTTCCGCGCTCACCGTCTCTCTCGCACTCGCGTGGGCCTCCCGCATAGGTGAGAGAGAGAGGGGGAGAGAGAGAGAGGGAGAGAGAGAGAGAGAGAGAGATGGAGCGACGCGAAAAGCATAGCGACTCTCGGAATATCAGTCTGCCCCGGCCGTACGTCCGTCCGTCCATCAGAACAACGGGATTGTTCCAAAATGCAATTTCTCTCTCGGCCTTGCAGCAAGCACCGTCGTATGCAGAACGAGCTTATACCTCTATCGTGCCGTGTGTGTGCGAGAGGGAGAGAGAGAGAGATAGAGAGAGAGAGAGAGAGAGAGAGAGAGAGAGTTTAATTTTTAGTTTAAAAATTGGTTTTATTGGGGGGATTGAGAGAGAGAGAGAGAGAGAGAGAGAGAGGGGGGAGGGGGGACGTCCTCCCCATTTTTCCCCATGCACCGGGGCCCTGCTGCAGGACCTGACCGGCCCCGCAGGGCTGTGCGCCCTTGCGCCACCACTACTACTACTACTTGGCTGGTTCCTGTGATGCATGCAAGGGCTGCCTGCCTGCCTGCCTGCCTGTCTGCCCTCGAGTCTGCCTGTCTGCCAGCCCTGCCAGGGTGGCAGGGCGGCTGGGCGGCGGGAGGGTGCAGTCTCTAGTTATGGTGGGTGCTCCAGCCAAGCACCCCTCGTGTGCAGCACTGCGCTGCAGCCCGGCCGGGCTTTGCAGGCCCTTGCAGTGCAGCCACGCAGCGCCTGCAAATAAGGCCTCGTCGTCGTCGTCGTTGTTGTCGTCCACCTCGTTGTTGTTGTTGTTGTTGCTGGACACGTCGCGTGTACAAGACCGCCGCACACTTGTCGTCCTTCGTGACATTGTCGTGCGGTCCATAAGCACCGCTGGAAAGCGCGCGCGCACGACGCGACAGTAAAGAACAACAACAAAGAAACGAAGACGAAACGCGAAAATAAAAGAGCGCTGCGCGGTGTTTGAACCTCCGTCCTTCCGGATGCAGCTAGACTGCCGGAGGCCCTGCAGTAGTGACCGCTCCAGGCGCAGTGCCCCCGCCCCCCCCCCCACGTTGGACGCGTACAATCCCGCACACCCGTTCAAAGCGCCGGCCGGCAAGAGGTCTGGGGGGGGGGGTATAGATGCGGCGGCTCAGCACACAAAGAGCATAGTCAACAGTTCGCTGAAACAATGGAGGCCTTGATTACAGATCTGCTGAATCCACAATTTACTGTCCCCTCGACCACCCTCTCTCTCTCTCTCCTCGGGCCGCAGCGCCGCCGCCCGCTCCCTCCTTCTTTCTGCATTCTTCGGCCCTCCTCTTTCCGACACTCCAGAGACTCCAGAGACTCCAGCGGCGGTGGGCGGGAGACTCCAGACGACGAGGACGAGGGACGGAGTGACACGCCGAACAGCGCGGGTAAACTGCGGGCACTGGGCGGGAAATTTCGAACGCCAAAGCTGCGCCAGGAGGAGGAAGAGGAAGAGAGGGACGAAGGGGTAGGGGTAGAGGTTGGGGTAGAGGAGGGGGAAGAGGGAGAGGAAGAGAAGAAAAAGGAAGTCAAAGAGGAAGAGGGAGAGTAAGAGAATGAGGAAACGAGAAACGAGGAAAGGAGGAGGAGGAGAAGAAGAAGAAGAAGAAGAAGAAGAAGAAGAAGAAGAAGAAGAAGAACGGTCACGGCAATCAAGCGATTTACGACCGTCGCGCCAACGGTGGCCCATTATCGTTATCTCCACCAGCGACACGTCGGGTGGCCTGCTCCTCCCCCTCCCCCTCCCCTCCCCGGCCCGCTGGGTGGCTTGCCTGACTGTCCACACCTCCGGTAGTAGCCAGCGGCGGCAGCCAGGGCGGCAGCCCTCTGTGCCTCCATCACCCTGGGCTGCCTCTGGGGCTGCCCCGGGCACGTCCGCCGCCGCCCCCGCCCCCCCCCCCCCCTGCCCCCCCCCCCCCCCCCCCCCCCCCCCCCCCCCCCCGCCGCCGCCCCCGCACCGCGACTGGCCCTTGTAATTGTGTAGCGTCGCTCACGTCTTCGGTCCCTCTCACACATATCATCGAAGCGTTTTATTTCGAGAGGGTCGCCCCGCCCCGCCCCCCCCCCCCCCCGCCCCCCCCCGCCCCGCCCCCCCCCGCCCCCCCCCGCCCCCCCCGCCCCGCCCCGCCGCGCCCCGCCCCGCGGCAGTAAAACGGCGCGAACGCGGCCGCGAATCAAACACTCCCCGCCACGAGTCCACGCAGCTCCGCGGCTCCGCGAACCCGGGGGCCCAAAATCGCATCGAAACGCCGCGCAATTATTCTCACTTGGAAAAGTTTTCGGACTTGCCGTTGGATCAGGGTGAAGGAGGGGACTCGGGAGAAAAAAACTGAGACACCCGGGACCCTAGGGGAAATTTTTCGGGACGTATTGGGGACGTCCCGAGAGCGTCGGGTTTTTTCTCATTATGGATGGTCTCAGAACGCGCCGGCTTCGTCCATGGATCGTCCCGCATGTGTCCTTACGTATCCGGAGACTCAATCGAGGTGTCCCTCCCGCATCCAGAAGGTATCGTCAGTGTCCGTCCGTCGTCTAGACATCACCCAAAAGCGTATGCCGACTGTCCCAGGTGCATCCCAAATGTATCCAAAATTAATCCACAATGCATCACATCCGCCTCCACTCTCTATCCCACCCCATGGGTTTTCACAATCTGCCGGACATTCCAAATAACGTCCAGTGCGTATCCGCTCCATGCCAGACCCATCCTGAAGTATCCGAGGCGTCCTGAACGCATCCAGAGGTCCCCGGACCGTCCCAGAACCATACTAGATGCATCCCACCCGCTTCCAGCTGCCCGCTCGGGCCCATAATGCAGCCGGGGTTTTTTGAGCACGTCCAGAAGGTATCCGGACCGTCCCAGAGGCAACCCGAGTGCATCCAGTCCGCCTCCAGCAGTCCTCTCGGCGTCCACACTGCAGCCGGGGCGTCACGAGCGCGTCCAGAAAGTCTCCAAACCATCCCAAAGGATCCCGAGTGCGTCCCACCCGCCTCCGTCCGTCCTCTCGACATCCAGAATGCATCCCAACCACATCCATCGCATCTTGAAAAAACCCAAAAATTTTTGAATCGCATCCAGATCGCATCCATTGCACATGCGGGGTGTGGTAAGGGTAGGTGCCGGATGTCGTAGTGATGCTTTGCGGATGACCCCTGTGCGCTGGATGAGTTAGACGACTTCCGGATGAGGATGCGATGGATCTTTCTTGTGGACTGGCGTCTGGAAGTGCTGGGTGTCTTCTTGTGTGGATGAACGTCTTGAAGTGGTGCTACTTTGCCGGGATTGAACCCGGTCCCTTCCGCTTTCTGGTCGACTGCTTAAGCCCCTCGGCCACCGCTTCCTTCTTAGAGGAGAAAGAACTTTGAGTACTCTTAAGCTTCATGCAAAAGTGGCATCCACCCCGCATCCTTGTCTCGTCATCACCACGAATCACGAAGCATCCCCAAGCCATCCTCGCATCCTTGCCATCTCTGAGCCAGCCGCCTCGTATCTCTGCATCCACGTAAGCAAACTGTATCACAACGGCGTCCTAGTATCCAACCGTTTGACACGCATCCCTAGCGCGTCCATGCCGTCCGTCTTCATCGCGAAAGCATCCCGCGCGACTGAATAGCTTCAATAGCATCCGTAGAGTATCCAGACGACCCACCCTCACCTGAGCGCATCCGTCGGCCTCCAGTCCATCTCAGCAATCCATTTGGCATTACGAGTGCATCCAGGGCGTCCTGTAGGAGTACAGAGCGTATTAAAACCGTCTACATACAACGCACCCAGGATGCGTCTTAAGTACATCCGACGCATCTTTGATGCATCCAAAAGATTTCCCGTGCATCCAAAATGCGTCCAATAGACATCCAGGATACGTCCAAAGTACATCCAACACATCCAGAAGGCGTCCAATTCATATCCAACGCATCCAAGATACGTCCAAAGTACATCTAACACATCCAGAACGCGTCCAAACTACATCCCCACATCCAAATGGCATCCACAAAATCCAGATGGCATCCGAATCACATCAGGGCATCCAGATTGCATCCGAAACACGTCCATGGCATTCATTCTGCGTCAACGCATGTTGGGAGACTTTTGGATGGGCTGGATGTGATTTGGACGCGTCGGAGACCCATGTTCCGACCACTCTTTGAAAAGGTCTCAACAAGATCTATTCAAATCAACAAAAAAAATTTTTAGTTGGTCACCCCCCTTTTTTCAAGATAGATTTTTTAAAATCTATCTTGAAAAAAGGGGGGGACCAACTGAAAATTTTTATTGTTGATTTGAATAGATCTTGTTGAGACCTTTTCAAAGAGTGGTCGGAACATGGGTCTCCGACGCGTCCAAATCACATCCAGCCCATCCAAAAGTCTCCCAACATGCGTTGACGCAGAATGAATGCCATGGACGTGTTTCGGATGCAATCTGGATGTCACTGATGTGATTGGATGCCATCTGGATGTTGCGGATGTGGTCTGGATGTGTTTGATGTCTTGTGGACGCACCCTGGATGTGTTAGATGTCTTTTGGACGCATCCTGGATACGTTGGAATCCTTTGGGCGCATCCTAGATGCGTTGGATGTCCTTTAAACGCATTTTGGATGCTTTGGGTGTCTTTTGGATGCATCCAAGATGCGTCGGATGTACTAAGACGCATCCCGGATGTCCTGGATGCTTTCGGAATGCCTTTCGGACACTCCGGCTTCTCTCAGGACGCGTACAGGACGCCCCGGATGCATTCCGGATGACGAGAGGATGGCTGGAGGTGGACGGTATGCATTTCGGATGCCGAGGGGACGGTCCGGATGCGCTTTGGACGCGTACAAAGCCCCGGATGCACTCGGGATGCCAAATGGATTGCTGGGATAGACTGGAGGCCGACGGATGCGCTCAGGATGAGGGTGGGTCGTCCGGATACCTTACGGATGCTTACGGTACGTTGCAGACGCGCTCAGACGCGCTGGATGTTTTGGGGATGCTTTGCGGAAGAAGGCGGACGCCATGGACGCGCCAGGGATGCGTCAAACGGTTGGATACTAGGACGCTACTGTGATTCAATTTGGCCACGTGGATGCAGGATACGAGGCGGATGGCTCTGAGATGGCAAGGATGCGAGGATGGGTTGGGGTGGTTCGTGATGAGATACGTGGACACACATGGGACGATTTCGGAACGCAGAGATGCGGTGGATACGTCATGGACACCTTATGTTTTTCTGCCTGGAATGCACAGGATCTAATCTTGATGCGCGTCGGACGTCATTGGATAAGTTGGACGAAACTAGGATGGCCTGCAGGATGCGTGGATAGCTGTAAGATGCATCTAGTAGGTCGTGGATGTACGGGATGGCAATTGGACGAATCCTGGACGTCCTATTCGCATCCAGCATTCCAGCAGGGGAGCGTGAGAAATTTCGGGGACGATAACAGTGCAGGAGAGACTTTCAGCTTCATTTTTAAATTTTTTTATCAAATCTCTACTAAAAATTACTTTTTAGCAGATGACACCGTTGCTAAAGCAAAAGCAAGCTATACAATTGCAATGAAGGTGTCAGCTTGCTTTTACTCTCGAGATAGTTTTGAGGCGGGGCGGGACCATGCGTGCGTGAAGCCGGCCTGGGCCGGAAAAGGGCATGGGGCCTGGGGCCGCCCCCCCCCCCCCCTCTACCTCCCCGCCGCCAGCGCTGGGCGCAGTGGCGCGGCGTGCTGCGTGCCTAGGCAAGGCTCGGCCAGCTCGGCTCGGCTCTCAAGCATGGGCCTAGCGTGGCCTGCTCAGCTCGTACCGCCTTCGGAGCTAGGTCGGCTTCGCTCGGCCGATACCGATGCAGGATGCAGCGTGGCCCCGCCGCCGGCGACGCCGCATGCCGCTGGAGGCGGGGGGAGCGGGGGCACCGCACCGCACGCACAACAACTGCTACAGTGTCACCGGCCGGCTTGAAGGAGCGCGTTGCACGTGTGAAGTGTAACAGCTAAGATATGTGGGAAGAAGCAGGCGAAGCGGCAATTATTGGCCTAAGCTATGGCCCCCAGGAAGCACAACGAGAGCGTAAACGTGAAAGGGCCCGGCAGCTGTATCGGGAGAAAGGAGTCGAAAGTTGTCAATTTTCGTGAATGAAGTGATAAACAAGCCTACATTAAAATAAACATTTTCATTAGAATGTCATCTGCTTCCACGTTAGCGTTAGCGTTAGCGTTTTTGCGTATACGCTTTCTCCCTCAATTTTGCGTATGGTGTTCCTTTCGCAAAAACCTGTTTGAAATTTCGGATGTGATTGTGCGATAGTGCGTGCACAAATTTGCAGAAGAAAAGTTCATCGTGGACAAAACTAATTTTGTGAGGCAGCGTACAAAATTGTGCGACACTGCATTTACAGTGCAGCGAAGCCCATACCGCGGTGGCCATCAAAATTTCTGCTTCGCGAAAATCAGTGTTTTTTGGCTCGCCAGAGCAAATTTGACGCGGTGTTCTTTCCCCTTGCAGTGCACCGCGTGGTCGCGTTGGTCGCGCTGCGGGCCGCCGCGCCGCCCGCCCCCGCGGCCTCCCTCAAGTGTGGGGAGACAGACCTCGGCGGCGCGGCGGCGGCGGGGTTGCCGAGGCGGGGGCACCGGCGGCGAAATTCGCCCCCAGACGGGGGTGTCCTCGCGGCTCCCTCCACGACCACGAGGAGCGCTGCCGCACGCTGCCGCGGGGGTTTCTGGTTTCACGTGATCCACTTACTGTGCAAAGGCAAGGTAAACTCTTCCAGGCGGGGCTGCGCAGGCTGCGGGGCTGCAGTGGCGGAGTCTTGTAAATGGGATGAGAGACAGCGAGCTTTTCGCTCGGATGTCAACACGTCTTGGTCCCTGGCTGGCAGGCTGGCTGGCAGGCTGGCTGGCAGCCCGACTGGGGTGCCTTAGGGCAGGCGGGGCAGGCGGCCTGTCTGCTGGCTTCGGAAAGTGAACAGTTGGGGGAGGCAGGGCGCAGGGGGGGGGGAGGCGTTTAGTGGCGTTTGTTTGGAGAGGACAGGGGGAGACAGAGGACGCGTTGACAGGTGGACAGTCGGGAAAGGGCTGGGAGAAGGGCAGTGCGGGAATCAAATGGGGATTTCTTTTCATTCGGCCGCTTTTTTCCCCCTTCCCCGTCGTGGGTCCTCTCCGACGGTCGTGCGCCGCCCTGCCTCGTGTTTGTATTTGTCTTAAAAGAGTCGAGGGTGAAGAGTCACTCCGGTGCGGGGCGGGGAAAGACATTGCAAAGCCATCAGGGGGAGCCGAAAAGGCCAGTGCTGCCAATACCGTCCAGTGAAAATGAAGGTAAACGCTGCTATGGAAATGAAAATGAAATGTCACGTCCAATTCTTGCGCGCCCCACGCGCCGCTCCACAGTGGGCCTGAAGGCCGGTGGAGGTGGTCAAAGTCCCGGACGCGTTTTGGGCTCCAGAGTCGCTAAATGGGACTCGAACCGAACGTGTGACCCCACCAATGGAGTTCTCTTTCAGAGAGCAATGCATTGGTGAGGTCACACGCTTAGTTCGAGTCCCATTTAGCGACTCTGGAGCTCAAAACGCGTCCGGGCTTTGGCCGCCTCCGCTGGTCTTCCGGCCCACTGTGCACCGCGTCACCAAAGCCATCCCGTCCCGCCGGCCTTGTCGGAGTGGACGCGAGCGTGCTTCCTCCTGGTTTTAATCGGGGTGCCTGGCACGCCCTGGCACGGCCTGGCACGGCCTGGCACGGCCTGGCACGGCCTGGCACGGCCTGGCACGCCCTGGCACGGCCTGCAGACTCATTCCGAGAGTCGTTTTCGTCTCTCTCGCACTCACACGGGACGCCCCACGAGCGCGAGAGAGACAGAGCGACGAACACGACTCTCGGAATCAGTCTGCTGGCACGGTGCGGCACTGCCCGCTTGTGCGGAAAGGCCCAGCCCTTCCAAAGGCCCTTTGGCGCTGCAATAAAAGGACGACAGTCATCAGCCCTTCCCCGCCCTTCCGCCAAAGGCGGCCAAAGGTGTGACCGGCCGCCTCGGCCAGCAGACTCATTCCGAGAGTCTCGCTCTGTCTCTCTCGCACCAACACGGGACGCGCCATGAGTGCAAGAGAGACGGAGTCAGTCTCGGCCAGACCGGCCGGCCAGCCAGGCCGCCCGCAGCGCGCTCTGGCGGGGCGTGGCGGCGGTGCCCACCCAGGCAGTCGAACTCCGAACGGTCGCTCTGTCTCTCTCGCACCCCTACGGAACGCCCCTTGAGCGCGAGAGAGACAGAGCGACTTGGAACGCAAGCGCACGGCGCGGCACGGCGCGCCGGTCAGGGGAACTGCCCTAATCCATCACGGACTCGATTCATCACTGTCCGTCTGGCATTCATGTGGCTGTGACCGCGCTGCCTGGCTGTCACTGAGAAGGCGAGGTGCGGCCTCCTTGAGCAGCCCGTCAAGCAGCGGGGTTGCCTACCCACCGAGTCGGCTGGGCTGCCTACCCGGCACGGCGCTCGCACAGTGGGCCAGAAGACCGGTGGAGGCGGCCAAAACTCTAGACGCGTTTCGAGCTCCAGAGTCGCTAAACGGGACTCGAACCAAACACGGTTAGACTTGGTCCTGAAAGATTCAGGACCGTAACGCGTCCCTGAGGTAGCCGGACACCCGTTTCCAGGACGGGAGTGGCGAAATTCAACCAGTTTGCCGTTTGGTCCTGGAAACGGGTGTCATTGGCGACGTTTGTCACCCGTTTCCAGGACGGTTCGGAATGTTTGGGGCTCTCGGTCCTGGAAACGAGTCTCGGCGGGCCCAAGACGCCGAAGTAAGACCAGTTCGCACCTGGTAGCTTGCACACTGAGTACCGCTGGGCAATGATGCGCCATTCCCGCAGTGCGTTTCATGGAAAAAATCGGCGGCAAAAAGTGGCAATACGAAAGTCTCGAGGAGACCCGCCGATCAGCTTCGGTGTTCTTATGGGAACCGGGCCTTCATCCGACGCATCCCTGCCGCGCAATTCGACAGATTAGTGGAGTTCGTATTGGGCTGGCCCACCCGAAGTGCGCGCGGTTTCTGTGGTACAGTGAGAGTCCAGATTCAGAGGCCTTACCTCAGAGGGGTCACATTGGGTATTTGAACCCGCGACCCCGAGTGCCGAGTCTAGTCAACTCCTCTACCCTGACCGCTCAGCCACCGAACCAGCTTGTCGGCGGCGATGTCGCAACTCCTCTTGAGCTGCCGTTCGAGAAATCTGGTCCCGAAAAAAGGGTACCTGGAGCGGTCTCGAACCCGGGACCTGCCGCTTCCCACAACACGCTCTTAACCACTGAGCCACCGGGACACCATGCCACCCGCTCTGCCAGCGCTGGTACTCAATCTTCTCTGGATATACCTCCCGAAGCAATTGGTCGCCGAAAAAATTGTATATACTACCGGTCCCGAACCCGGGACCTCCCGCTTCCCGCGACATTCTCTTGACCACTGAGCCACCAGGACGCCATGGCACCCGCCCTGCCTGCGCAGGTACCCAATCTTCTCTGGATATACCCCCCCAAGCAATTGGTCGCCGAAAAAATTGTGTATACTACCGGTCCTGAACCCGGGACCTGCCGCTTCCCACATCAAGCTCTTTACCACTGAGCTACCGGAGGATCTTGGTGCTCGCTCTGCCAGCGCTGGAACTCAATCCTCTCCGGATAGACCTCCTCAAGAAGTTTGTTGCCGTTGCCGAAAAATTTGCTCATGGCACTAGTCTTGAACCCGAGACCTGCCAGTCAGGAACGAAGTACTCTAACCGCTGCGCCATCGGGTTGCTATGCACGCCACCCATCGGTCGCCGGGACCGATGTTCTGGCTCACTGTGCGACCTCCCGAGCAGCCCCATGGACTCCCAACCGTGTATCGTCATCACTCTGTCTCTCTCGCACTCACGGGGCGCGCCGTAAGGGGTGCGAGAGAGACAGCGCGACGAAGCACCGCTCGGAATGAACCCGCGAGGCCGGCGGGCGCAGCGCGGCGCAGCGCGGCGAAAGGAGGAATTGACAGGCCTGATGGCATGATGGATGGGCTGCTCAGATGAATAGTACTCGACGGACAGACAACTCGGCGCCCCTGAATTAAGTAATAGCGAGGCGGGCAGATGTTGGAAGGGCGGAAGCGGATTTCATTTCCTCGTCAGTCCCGAGTAGAGCGTGAGCGGCCGCCGCACAGTGGGTCGGAAGACCGGCGCAGGCGGCCAAACCTCCAGACGCGTTGTGACCTTCAGAAATGGGATTCGAACGGACCGTGTGACCCCATCAATGGACTGCTCATCGAACGAGGAATCCATTGGTGGGGTCACACGGTCGGTTCGAGCCCCATTTAGCAACGCAGGAGCTCAAAACGCGTCCGGGATTTTGACCGTCTCCACCGGTCTTCTGGCCCACTGTGCGCCTGCTGCAAGAAAGCTGCAAGAAAGCTGCAAGAAAGCTGCAAGAAAGCTGCAAGAAAGCTGCAAGAAAGCTGCAAGAAAGCTGCAAGAAAGCTGCAAGAAAGCTGCAAGAAAGCTGCAAGAAAGCTGCAAGAAAGCTGCAAGAAAGCTGCAAGAAAGCTGCAAGAAAGCTGCAAGAAAGCTGCAAGAAAGCTGCAAGAAAGCTGCAAGAAAGCTGCAAGAAAGCTGCAAGAAAGCTGCAAGAAAGCTGCAAGAAAGCTGCAAGAAAGCTGCAAGCACCGAGCGGGAGTCGAACCGCGGCCCTTGCAGGAGTCTGGGGCGAGCGTGAACGCGAACCATGAGTCTGCGGCCACCCGAGACGAGCGATCAAGACGCACCCGGCGGGGCGGGCCGGGGCACTGCGGAGACGAGATCGGCGTGTATAGGGAGTCGTAATTGAGACTGATGTGAGACGAGGCCATGGACGAGGTGACCCGGGTGCTAACAATACCCCTCCTCCGCCTGCCTGCCGCCCCGGGTCCCCCACGCGGGCCTAACCTACCAATTTCCCCGCTCCCTCCGCCGTGCCCGCCCTGCCCGCCCCGGCTGCCGTGCCCACCTGTCGTCGTCTCAGCGCCTCAGGGCGGTGTCCGTGGGGCGGCACGGCGGCGGCGGCACGGTGGTGCGTGCAGGGGGAGCGGGGAAAAGACCCTCCCCCAGCTGAACCTGTTGTAGTCCATCCATCAGGCCAGGTGACACGGTGCCAATACAACCCCCGGCGACACCTCCACGGGCCCAAGACCCCCGCCCCTTCGTCCCTCTGCACGTCGCTGGAGCGCGGCGTCGCGCGTGCTGCCGGCCGAGTCCGAGCGGGGGGTCCGTCTCCGTCGCACCCGCTCCGGACGGCCCGTGGGTGCGAGAGAGACAGACCTCGCTCTCGGAGCCAGTCTGCTGGAGGCTGCGGTGCACAGTGGGCTAGAAGACCGGCGGAGGCGGTCAAAACTCTAGACGCGTTTTGAGCTCCAGAGTCGTTAAACAGTCTCGAACCGAACGTGTGACCCCACCAGTGGATTGCTCTTCGAACGAGGAAGCCATTGGTGTGGTCACACGCTCGGTTCGAGTCCTGTTGAGCGAGTCTGGACCTTAAAACGCGCCTAGAGTTTTGGCCGCCTCCGCCGGTCTTCTGGCCCACTGTGCGGCGTGTTCCAGGGATCGTCGCCGACGTCGCGTTGCCGCGCGCTGCCGGCGGTTTTACGGCTGTCGACTCGCAAAACATGTCATCCATATCGCAGGGCCGGGCCGGCCCCGCAGTGTGCCTCGCACGCCTGGCAAGGCCTGCACCCACCTCAGCGCGCCAGCCAAGTGAAAAGCCAACACGTCGCGGCTAGACTCGTCGCCCTGTCTCCGTTGCACTCACGGGCCGCCCCGTCAGGGCGCGAGAGGGACACAGCGACAGACCGCTGATCCACACACGCCAGGCCAGACCCCTGGCGCGGCTGCAGGAAGTGCTAGGAAGTGTCCTGTCTGCTGGTCTGGGACGTTCACATTATTTCAATTTTATCTTTTATTCATGCACCGTCTTTTCGACTGGAAGCTCGTGTCTGGACTTTACAAGATGGTCACAGCACACCGAAACCACATGCGGAGAACTTAGCGTCACAAGTTCCAAGTTGACACTGCATCCAAGGAAGGAGGAGGACTGATTTTGTAACCCAATTCTCTCCAAAACGCATTCCGAAACAAGTTTTGCTGCCTGCGCAACGAGTACTGCGCCGTTTAGGAGCGGCGGGACCTCGAAATCTGCAATTTCGTCAAGTCCCCGGGCCGGGCGGGGCCGGGCTTCGGGCCTTTGAGGCGGCTCGGCGGCGGCGGGGGCAGTTCTCTGCAGAAGTGGGCATGTCCCGGCATGTCGATAGCACTGGAGTGGCCCGACCGGCCCGGCCCGGCCCTGCAGACTGATTCCGAGAGTCGTTTTCGTCGCTCTGTCTCCCCCTCACTCACGCCCCGTACCGTGCAGGTGCGAGAGAGACAGAGCGACGGAAACGACTCTCGGAATCGGTCTGCAGCACTGCAGCGCCTTCTGCAGCCCCAGGGGCGGGAGAAAGGGGGGGGGGAGCTCTTTTACTTTTGTCCATCCTGCCTGCCCAGCCGGGACACATTCGTCAGCCAATGATGTGAAGTGCCTGCAGCGAGCCAGCAGCCTCATGGCCCCAGGGAGCGGACGGGGGAGGGGGGGGGACACACCCTAATGCGGATAGGTCTTGGCATCAGAGGTGCCCTGCACTGCGGTTGTTGCCCTGACTTCGAAATCGGCAAAAATAAACAAAAATACTAACAGCGACTGCAGAAAAAAAGGCTAGCAGCGCAGCCAGGAGTACCTGCGCCGCTTGCAGTTTCGCCGCGGGCAGAGAAAAATGCATCCTTCTCGGAGCTTTTGCCAGAAACTTGTCCTCCCCCTCCTCTTCCTCCTTGTTGCAATAGCGGCGTTCTTAGCAGGGATGTGCCTGTCTGGAGAGCGGCGTCCTACGCCACGGACCTGTAGTGCCCCCCCCCCCCCCCCCCACCCCTTGCTGCAGTGCGCCCTCCCGCCAAATAATGCAGCCAGGCAACCAGCGCCTGCAAATACTGGGCGAAAAAAGCACACAAACAACACGATAGAAAACTAAAACGGCAAGAAATCATCCGACGGAATGTAGTTGTACTAAAAATCAGTTTTTATTCTTCTCTTTTTCTGGTTTTTCTTTTTCTTTTTCTTCAGTGTGGCTTGGTGCAGCTCGACCTTGCGGCGGCCCCCAGGCAGCCCCCAGTCGTCCCCTAGGGCTGCTACGGCGGCGGTGGTGGCAGCGGATGCAACTGCTTTTCAATTTGGCAGTGCCGGAGCCAGGGCGAGGCTGGCGGGGCGCAGCGAGGCAGCCAGAGCGCAGCCAGCGCACTGCGGGGACGCGGGACCCCCACGCCCACAGAATGATTCGGCGGCGAGCGAATCGAAGTGTGTGTGTGTGTGTGTGTGTGTGTGTGTGTGTGTGTGTGCACAGGGGCGTTGCTGCGAGGGGGTCTTTACGTCCAGATCCAAATGAGGGCCGCCAAAAAAGAGGGCAGCCAACTCTTTCTCTAATTAATGGCCCGATAATTGGTGTTGTGTGAGTCGTCATTGCGTGCAAGTCTCTTCCCTTCTCCCCCCTCCCTCCCCCCTTTACACCCTCTCCTTCCCTCTGCGCCCCAGTCGTATCAATATGTGGACTGTGCCACGTCAACCGACGGACACCTGGCATGTCCTTCACACACACACACACACACACACACACACCACACACACACACACACACACACACACAAATTAAATGACGACGGACTGTCCCCCTTTGCGTGGTGGTGGTTCCCGGAAACAGAACTGCGAATGAAGGTGGCTGGCCCCGGAAAATGTTTGCTGCTCGTCGTCGTCCTCCCTGTCGTCCTCGAGGCCTCCGCCGCCGTGCCGTGGTGCTTCGCCCCGCAGAAGTCGAACTGAAGCCCACGGCCCCTTCTTCATCTGTTATTTGGCTCGCGCCTCCCCTCCCCCCCTTCCCCTGCCCCCGCCGCGTGGTCCTTGCCCTTCCTCTCCTTTTCGCTCCACAGCGCGCCATGCCGTGTTGGCCAAAGTTTGAAGCATAAATCAATTGTACATTAGCATGTGATTGCGCGCGCCCCTGTGCCACTCTGACCTCCTTCCCCCCTCACCCCTCCCCTTCCCCCTCCCCCGCTTTTCTCTCTCTTCCCTGGCCGACTCTTCACTCCGGCCCCCATTACCTGAAATTCCATTCCCTTCTCTTTCTTTACGGCAAAGTAATGCCTGCCTCCCGCCGTCTCGTCTGTGCGGATGGCTGGGATGGCTCTGCGCTCTGCACTGTCTAAGTTTGATCTCGCTAAGACCGTCGCGCGCGCCGTGCGCCCCCCCCCCCTCCGCCCTCCAAGTTTGAGAGGGGCGGCGGCGTGGGGGCGCGTGCGGGGAGCGGGGGTGAGTGGCTCTTTCTCACGTTCATTGCGAACGTGGGGCTTAGGAGGACGAAAAAGCGACGAGGAGGGGACGGAAAAGGATATCTTTCCAATGCACGGGTGACTGGTGTCTGCGCGTGACATGATTATCGCTGGGACGGCCCCAGCCCACTCCCCCTCCACCCTCGCCCGCCGCGTCCTCGCCCTGATGTCGCCAATTTTTTTTTTGTCCGTCCGCCCCTCCCACTCCCTGCTGTCGCTAGGAATTCCCAGGCAGTGATCGCCCCGTGTCGAGTAGGCAATATAGAACTCCCGCGCCACGCAACGCCGCGCCACGCAACGCCACGCCAAAGCCAAAGCCACGCCCCCACGCCACGCCGTGCCACGCCACGCCACGCCACGCCACGCCGTGCCACGTCGGGCGGAGCACCACCGCTGACTAGACAAATAGCTCGTCCAACTTCCAGTAGACGCAAAGTCACATAATACAGCTGACGAGACGCTGTTGCCAAGTCAGGAGGGCTGACGCGGGCGGGGCGGGGCGGGGCGGAGCGAACCCCTAAGTCCACGCACGGCACGGACGGAGCGAGCCTGACCGCCCGGCCGGGTAGGCCACCCGCCCGTGAGCCACGCGCCGAAGCCCGATGGGTTGCCTACCCCGCCCGGCGGCCAGTTCGCCACGCCCGACGCCTCGCGCTTCGCGCGGCGCTCTAGCTAGAGAGCCTCCGAAACTTCGCCAGCAATTAGCACACCTTCGCCACGGCGTCGCCACGGCGGCGTTAAGTCCGACTAAGAGCTCCAGAGAGCCGGCAAGCCGGCGGGCTGTCAAACGGCTGTCTCTGGGAGCGTCCCTCAGAAGACCGGCGAGGCGGCCAAAACTCGCGTTTTAGACGCGTTTTGAACTCCAGAGTCGCTAAACAGGACTCGAACCGAACGTGTGACCCCACCAATGGATTCCTCGTTCGGAGAGCAGTCCGTTGATGGGGTCACACGTTCGGTTCGAGTCCCATTTAGCGACACTACAGCTCAAAACGCGTTCGGTATTTCGACCGCCTCCTCCGGTCTTCTGGCTCACTGTCACTGTGCGCCCCACGCACCGAGCGCGAATTACCTCGCGAGGAAAGGCTGTGTTTTCCTGCCCGTTCTTCTGAGGGTTTGTTTTTTCCTCCCCAAAGCATATGGGGGTAGTAGGCCCCAGCGATGCTCACCCTTTCTCCGGCACGTCCTGACGGGGCGGGGCGGGGCGGGGCGGAGCGGGGCGGGGCGGAGCGGGGCGTACCCGGGAGAGCACGGGGCACTACGGTTCATTAGGCACGGCACAGCGGGGCTTGAAGAGGTTGCCAAGGGGCTTGTGTCGGGGTTGGGGCGGCCAGACCGAGTTGCTTGCAACACCCGTCGGCCTGCCAGCGCCGCGCCATCGCACAGCACACTGCACTCTGAATTGTCTTAAGGCTGCACCAACAAATTATGGTGGAGACTTTCAAGATGACACGAAAGAAACTCGTCGAAATACCTTTAAGGTACTTTTAGAGTGCAGCTGCGGTGCTGTTATCGCATCGCAACCCATGAACTGGCGCTGCTTTACCACTGAAGCCAGTCTGAAGCCAGGACTCCAGTCTTGCTGGAGAGGTGCGGAAGTGCCGTGAAGTCCTCCCTGGAGCAGCCCTGAAGCTTGCTGGAGGATTGCCTATTTCAAGAACCTTGCTTGAATCATGTGGCTTCGATTTACTCTTGAAGGGACCTTACAAGGACTTCAGGTTTGGAACCTTTTTGCTGCTCTGGAGCCTTCCTGGAGCCTTCCTGGAGCAGCCTTCCTGGAGCCTTCCTGGAGCCTTCCCGGAGTCTTCTTAGAGCCTTCCTGGAGCCTTCCTGGAGCCTTCCTGGAGCCTTCCTGGAGTCTTCCTAGAGCCGAGTTGGCACCGCCCAATGCCCGTATCGACAACTTTCCTCCTAACAATGTTTGTAGACAGCCCGCATCCCGTGAGTGGCGCCCGGCCTGGCCCGGGCCGCGCCCCGCCCCGCGCCCCGCCCCGCCCGCGCCCGCCCGCGCCCCGCGCCCCGGCGCCCCGCGGCCCCGCCCCGCGCCCCGCCCCGCCTAGTCCCACCAGTGGGGGAGTCGCCTGGACGTCGTTACGGCCGCTAGGTGTAGCGGGGCGTCGGCCTCGCGCCGCCAGGACGTCGCCGACGTGACCAGGATGACGTCAAGGACGACATCACCGAGACGATCGCAAGGGGCGGCGCCAAGGACACCATTGACAATGCCAGGGTGGCGGCAAGGACGTCGTCGACGTCACCTGGACGGCGATAGAGACGTCCAAGACGGCGCCGTGACCTTGACAAGGTCGTTACCAAGGACGCCGTGGAGCCAAAGACGTGATCTAGAGTTTTGTCCGCCTCCACCGGTCTTCTGGCCCACTGTGTGCCGTCTACAAACGTCGCTCCGAAGAATCCTCGGGTATGCATAGTGCGAGTGTTAAGTCGAAGGCAAGCCGGGCCGAAGGGAAAGACGAGGAAAGAGAGACAGAATGCGCCACCCCTTTGGCGAGCCAAGCGATAAGGGATACGCCAGAGAGACAGAGAGGGAGAGAGCGAAGCAGGAGAAATTGGGAACGAAAGGGGAGCGGGCGGGGGGAGGGGGGGGGGCAGGCGACAGAGATAAAGAAAGTTACGTGCTTTCGATAACCTCACATTCAATCCACTCGGGAATGAGAGAGCGAAAAGAAGGGAAAAATGGAGCGCTCTCCTTCTCCGTTGTACTTCCCCGGCGGGGCTGCCTCACGGCCTCGGCCTCGGCCTCGGCCTCGACGGCCTCGGTTTCGCTGTCCTTTCTCCTCCCTGACCTGTGGAGCCAATGTACACAAAGCCTTGCAGGGCTCGGCGCCAGGCCTCGGCCAGGCCTTCAGGTGTCGCCCGCACAATTACGGCAATCACAATGGCGGCCTATCGCGCCTCGGCCGGCCTCGACTTCCACCGCGTCAATCAAAGGGTGGAATCAAACGACGCGCCGCCGAGATCGGGCCGGTGCCGGCGGTTGTCTGACTGGGAGCCCGGGTTTACTCTGCGTCCAGATTTTACGGGCCAGCTCAAGGACAAGGCCAGAACCTCAAAAAAAAAAAAAAAAACTAACATCACCGTAAACGACTAATAATCTTGAAACATCAAAATTTTTAGACCTAAAAATCCTAAAACTTTTAATTAATTTGTTTAGCCTGAAAATCTTGAAACCGTAAAATTTTTAAACCTGATAATTTTGAAACCTTAAAATTTTTAAACCCTAAGAATCTTGAAGCCTTAAAATTTTTAACCTGAAATATTTTTAAACCTTAAATTCTTGAAACCTTGATACCGTAAAATCTTGAGACCTTGATACCGTAATATCTTGAATTCTTGAAACCTTAAAATCTTAAAACCTGTTTAGAAATCTTAATATCTTGAAACTTAAAAACTTGAAACCTGGAAACCTAGAAATCTTGATACTTTGAAATCTCCGAACTTTGATACATCGAAACCCCGAAGCGTCGTAAGTTGCCCAGAAATCCTGAACCCGGAAACTTGACAGCAACCTTAACCTGACATGCGTCAACCTGGCACAACTTCGAAAACCCTTTGAAGCGCCTTAACCTTGAAACATTCTAAACCTAGGGTCGAGATCCTGACGCTCCTTTATGGTGTCGTCCTCTACAGTCGGTCACGAGTCCCAGGCACACACGGACCCTGCCTGACTGCCCTGCCTGACGGCGATGCGGCACCACCACCGTGTGCTATGCGCTTTGCAGCGCGACCCTGAGGAGGCCACTGAAATATGACTGCAGGTAAACCCGGGGTGGGTAATCAGGCAGGGCAACCCCATCCCTCCGCCCCGCCCCGTCCTACTCAGTGATCGAATCGAGGATCACGGCAACGGGCGTGCCGGCGCTGGGCTGTCGCTGGCCACCCCAGGGCGGCCTGTGGCGGCCTGTGGCCACGGTGTGGGGTGTCCGCCAGGCCGGCCAGCCCGGCCAGCCGGGGGAGCCCTGACGTGTAAAGATTGGAGACGGTATAGCGCACGGCAAGGGACGAGGCGGGGCGGGGGCGGTGGCGCTGTCCTGTCCAGCCCTTGTCACCCGATCTGCCTGGCCCGGCCCGGCCTCTCCTTGCAGTGGCACGGCCAAGGCACGGCCGGCCGGGTCGTCTCGCTCTCCGATTGGCCGGGGAGTCTTCACTGCCCTGTCCGATTCCTATCACGGCAGCTTCAATTATTTGATCAAATCTGGCGCATTTTTCACTCAGCACTCTCCTGCCCGGCCGCCGCGTGGGCGCACTCGATTGATACTTTCGGTGGGACGAATGAAAAAAAGAGGGCAATGCGAAAAAAAAGAAAGAGAAAAAAGGAAGAAAAGTACCGGGCGCCGTCGGTGAACTGAGCACCTGTTAGACATACTGTTTATTGTGGTTTCAAAAGGCGGGCAAAAATTGAAATTTATAAATGAAACATTACAGCCAGTGTATCGAAATGCGTTCGAAAACTGAACGGCGCCTACGCCCCCGTTCCAGGTGTACGCTGTGCGCCACGGCTCGCTATAGTGCGGAGGGGCACGACGCCATGGCGCCAGTCTGACGGCGTGGCTAACACAACCCCTGCCAAGTCAGCAGGTCTGGCAGCTAGCGCAGCTAGGGTGGCAGCCCTCTGCGACTCGGTGTGTGTGTGTGTGTGTGTGTGTGTGTGTGTGTGTGTTTGGGGGGGCGCCGTGTGGTGGGTGTGTGGTGTGAGGCTTTCCCGGGGGCACAGTTATCTTGGCCCGATGCGCCGCCGCGCGGCCAGTCCGTGCCCCGGCACACCAACGAGGAAGATTACATTTTGGAATCAGAAGGTGTCAAAGTCCACGGCTGCGTTTAAAACGTGCCCCTTCCCTCCACCGCCCAGCCCCGCCCCTGAAGGCCTAGACCACCATCTTCGTCACGGTGAAGCCCGGCGTGAGCGTGCCACCCCTTCCTCCACCCGTACCTGCCCCGCCCCGCCGCGCCCCGCCGCGCCCCGCTCGTGCCGGCACGGTGCCAGGGGTGTCGCTCGACAAACGTGCAAGACCCTCTCGTCTGTCACTCTAATCCACTTTGTGAAAAAAGGGCAACGAGATTGCAAGGTACTTCGGCTGAAAATGCACGCGCCCTGCTGCGCCGCTGCGCTGCTGTGCACAGTGGGGGGCCGGGAAGGATTTTCCCGCGGGGGCAAACAATTTTTTTCCAGTTTCCCAAACCCCCCTCCCCCCCCCAAAAAATGTTGACCCCCCTTTTTTTCCACCCCTGGGGGGTTTTCCGTTATTTGGGGCGTTTGCAAAAATGGAAAAATAAAAGTTTAAAAAAAATCTCGGTACGGGCGGCCGCCCGGGGGCGGCCCCCCCCGCCACTTTCAAAGGTCCTCACCGTGGAACCCCTTTCCGCTGTATTTCCATTTTGAAAAGGGCAAAAATTGAAGGAATTTCGAAAATCACCGTGCTGCGGCTGTCCTGCTCCAAATTTGGGAAAAGGGCCCCCCGGGGCGCCAATTTTTAAGACCTTTTGGCCCGCCCTAAAAGGGCCCTGCCCGGGAAGTTAGGGCGGGCCGGCAAATTGGTAAAAAAAAAATTTAAAAATCCCTTTTTTGCGACTTGAGCTAAAAGCTCTAATTGGCGCCCGGGCCTCCCCGGCCTTCCTCCAAAAAACCTACCTTTTTCCCGCCTGGGGAAGGTTTGCCCTGAAAATTTCCGTGTTGGGGAAAAATTGGCAAATGTTAAACCCGAAGAGGAAAATTCAACAGTGCTTTAACAGTGTAAGATCGAGACAATCATCATGATCGAGAAAAGGAATTTATTGAATTCTTAACAAAAGTGGTCACATAACCGGGACGTCCTGTCGTCTGAGCCTGACGCAAACATTGTCCTTGAGCGACAAGGTGGGTGGCTGACGAAGGAATTCCGACAGTGTGAAGGGAGACCCCTGCGGCCCCGCGGCCCTGCGGGTCCTGCTGAGGGCAGGCGTCAAAGGGCTGCACCGGGAGTTGCAAGGGCGCGGGGTGCGCGGGGAGGGGGTGGGGGTGCGCGGGGCGGCCGCTCCCCTAGTGCGTGAGCCGGATGTGGGGATGCAAGGCTTCCCAGGCTGGCCCGAGGGCTGGCCGGCCGCGCGCGCCATCAAGCAACGCAAAAAAGGAGCCGTTACCTAGGACTCGAACCCCGGACCTTTCGGCCCGGCGGAGGGAATTTAAATTTTGGCGGGTCGCGGCTCGCCTCCGGGCTCGCTTCGCTCCAGCCAGCCCTCAAGCCAACGAGCACCCTAATCCCCGCAGAGCCCAGCAAGACGGAGGGCAGGCTTAGGCGACGCGCGCGACGCCGTCCTGGCGGCCCTGGCGGTCCTGGGAGTCCCGGACGACACCCAAGTCTATTAATCATGGTCACGGCGTAAACAGGGGCTCGTCAGCCTGCGCTGCCGCGTGGCGCAGTGGTTAGCGCGCTTGAGCGCCAGAGCCGGGGCCGCGGGTTCGAAACCGCCTGCCTCCCTGGGGCACTTTAATACTGCCAGTGTGGGAGCGTTGTGCCCGCTGCGTCAGTAAGCAGAGTGCTGTCTCCGCGTCCTCCTCAAGGAACCATGGCGCCTGGCGAGTAGGCAGGCCCGCCTCACTGCCCAGCACGACCCTCATTACTATTACCATTACGGGCTAGACCACAACGCACGGCGTTTCAAGCCTCCAAAGAGACGAACACAGTCAGTCGCAATACAAGCCTTACTGTCTTCCACTCTCTCTCTCTCTCTCTCTCTCTCTCTCTCTCTCTCTCTCTCTCTCTCTCTCTCTCTCTCTCTCACACACACACACAAACACACGGCGTAACTCTTATTATTACGACTTGCACGGTGTGGCCATTAGCTCGGCTGGCCAAGCCCCGGCGCAGCCGTGGAGCCATAGGCGAGCCATAGGCCAGGCGACTCCATCGGAGGATGGATGGACGGTGCTTCTACACTGGGAGTACAATGCGCTGAGCCATAAAGCGACATTCGTTGTGACATTTCGCCGCTAATTGCCGTCCGACTAGCGCACTGTAACACCAGTGACATTTTGCACAAAAATGACGCAAACTTTGCGTTTCAAGGAGACAATAAAACGCGGCTGTGCCCTATTAGCATGCCCGTCTGTCCGTGTGTTTGACTGTCTGACTGCCTGTCTGTCTATCAAGATATCTGACTGTCCCTTTCTCAGTTTTTCTGTCTCCGTATGTTAACACTAGATTCAAAAACTCCTCAAGAAATCATAAAACCTGCATTTTTCATGGTTTCATAATTTTACGCACTCCAATATCATCCCTGTTAATTAATGCAATTTCAAACCCGCTCAATAATTTAAAAAAAAAAACTAAACGGTTTTTTGTGTCTGTTTGCCTGCCTGCCTACAAGTCCGTTTTCGCTTATTTGCATGACGCAAGTCAATGGAGACAATGGGGAAACGAACCGAACGCAGACAGACAGTGGTCGGGTGGACTGGCGGGCAGTCAGACAGACAGACAGACAGACAGACAGACAGACAGACAGACAGACAGACAGACAGACAGACAGACAGACAGACGGGAAGCAAATAAAAAGGGCGACTGACCGGCGGCGGGACAACTGTTCGTGGCAGTCGCAGTTGTTCAACTTTCCCGCGCTAATCACCCGAACGGTTTGTCGGCCCGTTTGTGACCGCGGCGCCAAGGCAGGCAGGCAGGGCAGACAGACAGACAGACAGACAGACCCGCATCGAACGGACGCGGAAAGAGAAGGGAATTCAAACGCACAGCGCAAGCAGCGCAAGCGAATTTGGAACGGAACTACACGCTGATTGCTGCGGCCCGCAGTGCAGCCAACAAAACAAAAACAAAACAACAACGGAATGCATCCGCTTTGCACCGCGTTGCCACACCGTGTGACGCGCGGCGCGGACGGTTCTTTCATTAATTGATTCGAAGGCCATCTGTCGCACGGCGATGACAGGGAGCTTCGTGTGGGAAAGAGAAGCTCACCTCGAAATTTTTCCCCCACGGAATCTCCTCTGGAAAGAGATTCAGAGCTAGAGTTTGCAAGATTTATTGCTACAGTTTGGGCGAGAATTCACCGGGGTTTGAAGCGCGATTCCACCTCACTCAATCGCATAATTTCAACAGATTTCAAGAAAATTCTCTCGATTCAATTCGCCCAGCACAAGTTTTTGAGAGCGGTTGCACCCCGCAGTTCGCACATCTCACACCACCGTTTGACACAGCTAGGTGCAGCCCTCTCTCTCTCTCTCTCTCTCTCTCTCTCTCTCTCTCTCTCTCTCTCTCTTTCTCTTTCTCCCTCTCCTTCTCTCTCCCTCCGGTGCCAGCTCAGCAACAGATGCCCGCATCAGGTTGACGAGAACGACGCGGTACCTCCCCGTACCCGCGTAACTGCCGTCCCCTGCCTGTGGAGGTACGGTCTGTCCTCTCTCTCTCTCTCTCTCTCTCTTTTTCTTTTTTTCTGTGTGTGTGTGTGCGCGCCCGATGGACTGCGTCCGCGTGGGAGGCGCGAGGTGTCCCACGGTAGTTTGTGCGGTGGTGGTGCTGTATGGGGGCCGAAAAGTGTGTGCTAAGCGCCGAAGAGACAATAGAGACCATATGCCTCTTCCTAAAGTAGTAGATCGTACTGTGGGAGCGTCGTCACCGCATCAGTTTGGTCCAAATGCGCAGCAAATTACGCATGAATCTGTGAAAAGGTGTGTGTGTGTGTGTGTGTGGTGTGTGTGTGTGTGTGTGTGTGTGTGTGTGTGTGGGGTGGTTTGTTTTGGTGTTTGTGTGTGTGTGGGTTGGTCAATACGTGTCGGTCGGCGTAACGCAGCCTGGTGTAGGCGCGCCTCGCAGTAAAGAACGCCAACGGCCGGTCGATTCGTATTGACAAGCACTGTGACACTGCAGCTATGCCGTCCTGCTTTGCGCGACTGTATGCGGTGCCCGTAAGCTTACCTATGCTGAGAGCTGCAGCCAGTTGGGTCGAAGGAAAACACAGTGCAGCAGTAGTTCACCAGCCTGACGGACCCCGAGGGCGAAATGGAGGGGGGGGGGCTGATGGCGGTTAGCGCAATAACTGGTGCATGGCCGGCACGGCCTGTTTGCGGGGCTTCTCAAAGCGTTTAACGTATTGACCGGCAGCCTTGCTCATTACTCCAATCATTCGGTCTATTACGCTGCTGCGCCATGCTGCGCCATGCTGCGCCCCGCTAATCTGTTTATCCGTCTGTCTGTCGGGCTGTTCGGCCGCCACGTCAAAACATTGCCATTCCATAGCGGAGGCCGCGTGCAAAAAAACAAAATTGAAAATGGGCTTGTCGAACGAATCGTTGTTTGAAATCGCAGGAACGCCGCGGCGTCGCACAGAAATCGCTTACCTCACAATCCAATTGTGAGGCCCTCGGGCCCATCTTCCACCCCTCGGTACAGGTAGCCCGGGACGTCACGCTTCGCCGGCGGAGGGAGAGAGAGAGAGAGGGGGGGGGATAAATCGTGTCCTCCGCGACGCCTACCTGTCCGTCAGCTGTCCGGGCGGTGCCGCGCTGCCGCCGCGATGTGCGCTATGGGTACGCGAACGTGGAAAAGCTTCCAGTTGTCGCTGGGGGTGGACGAGCAGTAGAGGGGTGCCCTGCCTATTAAAAAGAGCACCTGCTGCTCATCTTTTTTCGTCGCGATACACACACACACGCACACACACACACACACACACACGCAGACACACACACACACACACGCAGACACACACACACTTGTACTGCTTCCGCCGCGGCAGAATCAGACGACACCGGAAAACAAACGATGACGGAAGTAACTTGGCAGTGTTCACCCCCCTTCCCCTCTCTCTCTCTCTCTCCCTCTCTCTCTTTCGCCCCTCCTCCAATAGGACTTGGTTTTCATTTCCAATCCTTCTCTTTCTTTCCGACGCGGTGGCGGCGAAATCAGTCCGACGATCATCATTCACCCTCTCGCTGACACGGCCGCGGGATTACACTATGCCGAGCCACCGAGCTCTGTCTCTCTCGCACCTATGGGAGGGAGACGTATGCCATGAGAGTGCGAGAGAGACAGAGCGACGAAGACAACTCTCGGAATGAGTGGAGCCGCGCGCGTATTGTCATGTTTTTGTTGTTTTGTTGGTAGCACCTTCCTTGTTGTCTGGCAGCTCCGCCAGTGGCCCTCTGCCGCGCCAGGGCGGCCATGGCGCCCCACGGAGGCGGCCAGGCAGCGAGGCAGCAGGCTTCTTGCGCGTGCCCGAGTGGCTGACGGCAGACTGGTTCCGAGAGTCCTTTTCGGCGCCCTGTCTCTCTCGCACTCATGGGGCCTCCCGTACGGGTGCGAGAGAGACAGAGCGACGAAAATGACTCTCGGAATCAGTTTCCGGGGCCGACGCCAGCAGCCTGGAGCCTGTTTCACTCCAGCGAGGCCAACCCCGCAAAAAAAACGATCCTGGCAAAGACAAAATGAAGCTGGATAATGACTCAAAATTAATGACCATCTGATGGGCAAGCAGGTGGTGACGCTGGAGCCATCGGCTCAGCAGACGGATTCCGAGAGTCGTTTTCCTCACCCTGACGCGGGACACCCCACTACTGCGAGAGGGACAGAGCGACGAGAACGACTCTCGGAATCAGTCTGCAGGGCTACGAGGGTGCGATACCCGCGAGAATTTTCGAGCCCTGCACCAAGTTGGCGCTGCACTATAAACTAACCCGCGCTCAAGACAAACTAGTCCGCCCTGGCAGAAACTTTGTGAAAGGAACTCGACCGATGATGGCGCCCTAGTTAATTTATCAAGTCATTATTCTGGCAGACGTCATTCTCGTGCCAGCGGCGGTCTGGAAAGTCACAGCTCAGCTAAAACAACAGAAACGAAAGCAAGTGTCAAACTCGTCAAGCTCCCGGCCTGATCGCGTCTAGAATGCACCGAAGCCTTGAACACTTTTTCCGCGACCGAACAATAACACTTTTGGCGCATCGTTCGCTGTAGCGAGGCAAGCAAGGAATTGACAAGTCTGCCGGTCTTTGCCACTGAAAGACACTCAGCGAGAGAGAGAGAGAGAGAGAGAGAGAGAGAGAGAGAGAGAGAGAGAGAGAGAGAGAGAGAGAGAGAGAGAGAGAGAGGCCCACGAGGTGTGGGAAAGCTGCACCTTGTGTTGCTTCCTTCCTTCCCCCCTGTCCCTTTCAACTCTATCGGCCCTTCACTTTGTTAAGTCTATCCGCCTTTGCAGCCTTTTGTCTCTGTTCGACCCGCCCCGTACCCTCCCGTGTGAGTCCCTACTTTTCCTCCGTCCCATGCATAAAACTCGCCTTTCACCCTTTTCTTCTCGCCCACACTGGCAAGCACATCCCCCTCAAAAACGTATCAGCACAATTTTACTGGAACAAAAAAAAGTAGTGCTCTTCGTCAGAGAGGACAGCCAGTCCGCCCCTCCTTTGCTCGTCACCTCCGAGATGCACCGCACGGCCCGGCAAGGCCGTGCAGCCTGGAATCAATTTAAGTTGCTGGCATGCAACGCCAAGGCCCGCAAGGACGCCCGTCGTCAGGAAGAAACTGTCGATGAAAATAATTGCAAAACAGCGGGATTAGGTCAGGCTTTCGCTTGCTGCGTTGTTGTTGTTTTTGTTGTTGTTGTTGTTGTTGTTGTTGTTGTTGTTATTGTTGATGTTGTTGGTTTTGTTGGCGTGGACACGCCCACCTCTCCTCGTGGCACAGTGACCCCACCAATGGATTCCTCGTTCGGAGAGCAATCCATTGGTTGGGCCACTCGTTCGGTTCGAGTCCCATTTAGCGACTCTGGAGCTCAAAACGCGTCTCGAATTTCGGCCGCCTGCGCCGGTCTTCTGGCCCACTGTGCGTCGGCGGGCTTAATTTGAATATCACTCCTGGCGAGCCACAAAGCGTTGACAGTGCGTGGGGTCGTCAAGACTGCGTCAAGCCTGCGTCAAGCGGCCCACGACGCGGCCCTTCCCGAACCCCGAAACGGCCCATAAGGAGATTAAGTGTGCCGTGTTTTTTATTTTTATTCCATTTCTTTGCGCGTATATAAGAAACTCGGATGTCTATCCAGGGGAAGTTAATGTGCACTTTCCCTTACGTTCTATTCCTTTGCTCCCAACTTCACAACAACTCCCATCAAGCGGCCGCGTGCTGGGCGCGCATTGTGGCGCCGTCTCTCTCTCTCTCTCTCTCTCTCTCTCTCTCTCTCTCTCTCTCTCTCTCTCTCTCTCTCTCTCTCTCTCTCTCTTTCTCTTTCGCTCTTCGGAAAACGCGTAACATGGTCGCGCGCGTGGCGATACACAGCGGGAAACACAATTAAGGCGAGCTGAACACGACAAGTTATGAAAGAAGGAGAGAGAGAGGTAGAGAGAAAAGACAGACGGAAAGAGGGAAGGAGAGAAAGAAGGAAACTTAATTATGGACAGTCCGTCACGCGGCCGCCGCGTGCGCTTCGGTTTCCAGCCCGATTTAAAATTTAGTCCGATTCACGAGGTTTTCCGTGCAAGTCGGGCCGCGCTAAAACATGGATGCGTCTCAGTTGTTGGTGGCGGAACCGGAAAAGTCGCAGGCTGGACTCTCCTGTTCAGAATTAAAAGAAAGTTGGCTTTTTTTTTCTGGGTTCCCTAATTTGCATACGACATCTTCCCTGCTGACGGTGCGAGTAAAGGTCCTGTTACGACTCCCGCCAACAGCCGATGCCACTATAAAGACGCCGGACGACCCAATAACCCACCTATAACTTTCGGCGGAGAGGAAAAAAAGGGGTATGAAAAGAAGTAATTGCTCGACCCACCGACCGCGAGACGAAAGCGAAATTTTGTGCCAGCAGCAGTCAAGGGCATTACCGGGAAGAACTAAACGCCCCCTGTACGGAAAAAAAATGTTATTAAAACACAAAAAGCAAACGATGTTTTGAGAGTTTGAACCCGTGACCTGCTGCCACAGTGTCGGCTCGTTCCGCTCAGTCTAGGAAATCGGTTTGATTTTATGGCCTCCCCGCGGCGAGGCGCGGCGAGGCGGGCCACTGGCCGACCAGCCACCGGGCAGGGCACTGCCACGGGCACTGCCGCCCCCCGGGGAGCACTACAGCACTACAGGGGCGCCACCAGCACCGCCTGCACTAATCGGCACGGCACGCACGCAAAACGCCACGCCGTGACAAACTGCACGCAGACAGACGGACGTACGGACAGACAGACAGACAGACAGATAGACAGGCAGACAGGCAGGCAGACAGACAGACAAGGATTCAAACATACATACGGGGGAAAGTACTCTGGTAGTCCATGGATGCAGCTAACACTCGAGCTAGCAGCAACTTTGAGATCTACAGTCCGGATTACCAGAAATTCGGAGGTAATCCAGAGGTAATCCTGGGTAAACCATCTGATCAATGACGGGGAAAATTTGAATTTATCGGAAAGGGAATCCGTGTGGATTCTTTGTTAATCCAGTTGTCACGAAATTTACGATCCGTACCTCATTGTGCAGTCACGCGAGTGTTTCTTCATCTTCTCCCCAAAAAAACACGAATCGTGGTCGAATTTTGGCAGGCCCGGAACCCTTTGTCTGACCACAATGGCGGGGGGCTTCTTATCGCCGGGCACGAGTCCTTCGGGGGCGGGGCGGGGCGGGGCGGGGCGGGCGGGGCGGGCGGGCGGGGCGGTAGTCAGGCGCAACAGTAAACAGCCCTCCACGTCGGCGCCACGTCGCCGCACGGAGCTCGCTGCAACCCGAAATTAATGGATGACCACAAACAGATTCTCAACAGCAACAGCACAGCAACAAAATCCTTGCCGCAGAGGATTGTGGTCGCAGGAAGGAGGGGGTGGTGGTGGTGGTGGTGGGGTATCTGATGCAGTATTGGCTCGTCGAGAAGTGCATCGGCAGCGTCGCCGCGTCGCCACGGCCTTGTCTTGCGTCGCGTCGCGTCGTGTCAGACACCCCCAGCCAATATCTCCGGGTCACCCCTCTCAGTCTTGCCCTCGGCCCGACTCGGCCGCGCTGCCTTCTGCGTCTCTCTCGCTCGCCCGGGCCTGGCGCTGGCTGCGCTGGCTGCGCTGGCTCGGCTTGAGCCGCTTGCTGCATCAGCAGGTGGGCGTGGGGTTGGCCCGGCGGCTCTAGCGGTCTGGAGAGGGACCACCAGCAACACGCACTGCTTGTTCGTCTCCTCGAATCAGCCGCCTCCAGGAGGGCCTGCAGTATCGCCGAGGTCGGCACTGGAATGCCGCTGGTCCACTGCTTACCCAAAAAAAATGACTTCTTGAATCAAGAAAAATTTAACTTTTCTTGGTTTTTGCAAGAAAATTTTTCTTGATCCATTTTTTTTTCTTGAAAGAAGAAAATTTTCCTTGTGTCAAGATTATTTTTCTTACAAAAACCAGGAAAATCAAAAATCAAGAAACCATTTTTCTGGGTGTGGAGCGAACCTGAAACGCGTCTGGAACGAGGTTAGAACAAGGCTGGTTCAAGGCTGGAACGAAGCTGGAATACGGCTGGAACGAAGCTGGAACAAGGATGGAACCTTGCCTGAGCCCTGCTGCTGCTGGCGCCGGAGACTTGGAGCCGGACGGACACTTGAGCACGACTTGGAGGGCGGCGAGGCCCAGCAACGCCTAGCGTCATTACGTCCTACACTGCAAACTTGTTATTATGTAAGAAACTGAAAAAGTAATAAAACATTTTAAACAAAAATTTCTAATTAAAAAATTGATTTTTTCCTAAACACGCAACACGACACAGTTTGTTTGTCATTCCGAGCGTTGCGGCCATCGTCCGATGCGTCCGGCCGTGACAGGTGACACGGCGGGTCGGCTTCAATTTCCCCGCTACTCTTTTTATCGGCGTATCGTGACTGCCTGGAGAGGATTTAATAACCGTGTGATAGTTTGTCGTATCGATTCGGCGCGGCCGCCGGCCTCCTCTGGAACTCTTTCCAAAGAGTTTGACATGTGTCAGCGTCGAGTTAGGCGGAGGAGTGAGGGGGGCATTGATTTTCACGAGCGGCAGCGGGAAGCAAAGATTTGAACTGTCGCGCACGGCGGTGCGGGACGGGACAAGGAGCTCGAGGAGCGCCCATGAGCGAGCCACGCCACGCGCGCGTGCGACGAAGACGGACGAAGCGGCTTCGAGTGGGCCAAGGAGGAGGCCTTTGTTAGCGGCATGCTCGACACCATCGTGTGTGTGAGGAGGGGAGAGAGAGAGAGAGAGAGAGAGAGGAGAGAGAGAGGAGAGAGCGAGAGAGCAGGATGGAGAGATGATAGCGGAGAGGGAGAGAGAGAGGCAAGCGCGCAGCGCCGTCTGTCGTCTGCGTGGGAATGCGCGCGTGTGTGTGTGTGTGTGTGTGATAGAGTGCACTGCGCATGCAAGGCGAGAGAGGTACGGCCTCCCCAGAAGGCCCTGGAATTCCCTAGTTACCCTTTGGCCGCAGATTAATTCGACACTTTGTTCTGGGCGCCGTGTTTCTCATTTCTCAGGGCGATCTGTGCGGCGCGCGGCGCGGTGGGCCGTTGTAGGCGGCCGGGCGCGCGGCGGGCCGTAGGCGGCACACGGCCAGGAGCGCCAACGCACCAAACGTGAATAATTTACATTTCCATTAAAGTTGGCGGCCCTGCCGGGCCCTGCGAGGGGCTTGCCCGGCCTGCTCGGTCGTGGTTTCTGTTCGCGAAGTTGGTACCGCTCAAGTCAATTAGGAGTTTTTGCGCGGCGGTGGTGGCAGCGCTGGTGGCTAAGCTTCTCGAGGGTGTGGATGACGGGGGCAGGTGTAGTGGGCGGAGAGAGGAGGAGGGGGAGAGGGGTGATGACGGGAAGGGGTGGTTTGCGTGTAATGTCGAGTTACACTGCGCGCAACATGGCCCGGAGCACTTAGATAGTTTTCTCTGAATTTTGTTCTCGTTTTTTTTTTCGACGGTGAGACCGTCTAACTGGGCGAGGACCTCACTCGGGGTACCTGTTGTGGTGCCGCAACAGATGCAAGGTGATACAAGCAAGAAAAAAAACCGCAATTTAAAAAAATGAAAATTTTGCGGACTTGTCAGATGAAGCTAGTAGTAATCTGAGATCGGGTCGGGTGCTCTCTATTCACAGAACACGCACTCAGGCATGCACACGTGTATGTGTGTGTGTGTGTGTGTGAGTGTGTGTGTGTGTGTGTGTGTGTGGACGATGCAAACACGCTCGTGTCCGGCTTAGTTTCGCTCGAGGCTGTTTTGTGCGGAATTTGGCGCGTCGGAGACATGGAGACCGCACACATCAACCCTCTCTCTTTCACACACACAAACACACGCACACACACGCACAGAAGGACACGCAGAAACAAACTCGAGCGGAACCCTGCGGTCCCCTGCCCACCATTAGTTGGCCAGTGTGTGCCACGCCGCGTCCACCGCGTCGTGTCCACCACGTCGGTGTCCATCGCACCGAATCAGTGTCCTCTTCATCGAGTTCACCTTCGTGTCCTGTTCATCGGGTTCACCTTCGTGTCCTCTTTATCAGGTTCACCTCAGTGTCCCCTTCGTCTTCGTCGAGTTCACCTAGGCGTCCTCTTCGTCGAGTTCACCTAGGCCAGTGGTTCTCAGCCTTACGGTCGCGACCCCAAGTGGAGTCGCGAAAAAATTTTGAGGGGTCGCGGCGAGGTGGCTTGGGTCGCCGGGGGTCGCGGTAGTTTCGTGGCTGGCCTACAAGCCGAGCACTGCCGGGAACATAAATTCGCGGAAACTGCTTGAAAAATCGTGTTTTGGGCCGACTTTAAGCAGCCACTGCGTCCGATCTGAGGCGGGCCTTCGTACTTTCTCAACGGGCATTTGGTCTTTGGACCTTCCTTTAGCTTGCCTTTGTTACGGAGTGTGATTATGCGCCTTAGTTTTGGAGCAGTATTGGCTCAAAGTTGATCAAAACAGTCAATAATGCCTTTGAAAAATCGTGTTTTGGTCCGACTTTAAGCAGCCACTGCGTCCGATCTGAGGCGGGCCTTCGTACTTTCTCAACGGGCATTTGGTCTTTGGACCTTCCTTTAGCTTGCCTTTGTTACGGAGTGTGATTATGCGCCTTAGTTTTGGGCAGTATTGGCTCAAAGTTGATCAAAACAGTCAAAAAGCTTTGAAAAATCGTGTTTTGGGCCGACGTTCAGCAGCCAATGCGTCCGAGCCGAGGCGGGCCTTCGTACTTTCTCAACGGGCATTTGGTCTTTGGACCTTCCTTTAGCATGCCTTTGTTGCGGAGTGCGATGATCCGCCTTAGTTTGGGTGCAGCATGGTCTCAAAGTTGATCAAAACCGACTTTAAAGGCATTTTCGACCGTTCTGATCAATTTTGAGCCAACACTGCTCCTAAAATAAGGCCCATAATCGCACTCCGTAACAAAGGCATGCTAAAGGAAGGTCCAAAGACCAAATGCCCGTTGAGAAAGTACGAAGGCCCGCCTCGGATCAGACGCAGTGGCTGCTTAAAGTCGGCCCAAAACACGATTTTTCAAAGGCATTTTTGACCGTTTTGATCAACTTTGAGCCAATACTGCTCCCAAACAGTGGCGCATAATCGCACTCCGTAACAAAGGCATGCTAAAGGAAGGTCCAAAGACCCAATGCCCGTTGAGAAAGTACGGAGGCCCGCCTCGGATCGGACGCAGTGGCTGCTGGCCCCGCGGCTCCCAACACGGCGGAAGCGCTCCCGTTTGTAGGACACCGACTGGAATGGCTGGTCGCGGCTGACCCTTTGCTGCGTCGCCCTGCGCCGCGTCCCTCGGAGGTCCTTCGTCCTTCATACGGCATTTCGCGCGGATCGGGCATTTGGGAAGCTAATGGGCTCGCCGGGAATGGCATTCCCCCTCCCCTGTGCCTCCCCCCTCCCCTCCCCTCTCCTCCCTTAGGCCTGAGCCGCGCAAAAGTGTGTGTCCACGCATTTGCATGCTAATGAGAAAGTGTTGAACCGTCCATCTGTCCGCGGTCTGCCCGCTTGTGTCTGTCTGTCTGTCTGTCTGTCTGTCTGTCTGTCTGTTTGAGTTCCTTATTGTTGTCCCAGTCCGCGCCGGCCGCTCTGCCGCGCGCTCCGCACGCGTGTACGTTGGGTTGCCTACCCCGGACTCGGCGGGCGCGCTCCGCTCCGCACGGCGAAGTCACAGCAGACTGATTCCGAGAGCCGTTTTCGTCGCTCTGTCTCTCTCACGCTCCTACATGGGACGCCATGGGCGCGGAGAGAGGCAGAGCGACGCAAACGACTCTCGGAATCAGTGTGCCGGGCAGCAGCGCCACGCCGCACCGCCACGAGGGGTCAACAACTCGGGATATTCGGTGTACGCTCAGTTGGTAATCATTGATAATCAGTAATATAATCATAATATTCAACCATATTCAGTATAATCATACTATTCAACCGTATTCAGTATAATCACAATAATCGGACATATTCATAATAATCGCTATAGTAATCACTAAAAATCAAAGATAATCCCAGAATATTGCCAATAATCACTCGTAATCACGAATAATCAAGCCTACGTGTCATGTGCACAACAAATGCTGGGTACATACATGCAACCATTTTTTCCATGTAAGGGCTTTTTTCCTTCCGATAATCCCTGATAATCATCCCATATTCACTAATAATCATTTATAATCAACGATAATCTCTATAATCTCACAGAATCTTTACCAATAATTTCAATAATCACGAATATTCACAATATTCACTTAGAATCAAAATAATCACCATAATCAAAAATAATCTTAAAAATCGCAATATTCTCCATAATCTTAAATATTCGGCATAATCATGTATTCGGTGTACACCAAAATCCAGAGTTGTTGACCCCGCCGCACCGCCACGTCGGGGGAGCCACTGCTTCCTCGTCAGAGCCGTCGTTACCGTGCTTTGGCGCGAATCTGGTGCTTCTCCGAGTGTAACCGCGGGGACGTGACTAAAATCATACCCCCTCAACCCTCACTCGCTCCCCCCCCCCCTCTCTCTCTCTCTCTCTCTCTCTCTCTCTTCCCCCTCCCCTACCCCGTGGAGACTGCAGCTTGGCCGCCGCCAACAAGTGCTTGACTTGTACGCGACGCGGCCCCGCCTCAAAAATCTCTCCTTCCGGAGCACAAATTGGCCACTTTGTTTTCTTGCGAGAAACAGCCATCCACAACTGTCAGGGAAGGAGCCAGCTGGGCCGGGCCGGGCTGGGCGGCGTGAGGAGGGGAGAGCGTGCAGGCCAGAGCCCGCGATCCCTTGGGCGGAATCTAACCCTTCCCCCCTCCCCGCCACCCCTCCCCTCTTCCGTCAGCCCTATCGCCTCTCGCCCCCATCCGCCGCGCCGCGGCTTATCTCCTTGCCAAACGATATGCAACAGCCAATAGCATCCCCTCCACTCGCACACACACAGACTCTCTCTCTCTCTCTCTCTCTCACACACACACACACACAGACACACACACACACAGAGAGAGATACACAGACACTGACAGACATACATACAGACAGACAGACAGACAGACAGACACACTCTCTCTCTCTTTTTCTCTCTCTCTCGCACACACACACACACACACACACACACCTACACACACACACACACACACGGATGCGCGGTGCGCGGATTGCAAAAATGCGGCTGTAGATGTGCGGCCCGCCCAAAGTGCACCGCTGCACTCTGCAAAGGTGCAGGCCGCAGCACAAAAACGCAGTGTGGCGTGGCGGGGCGTGGCGGGGCATGGCGGGGCGTGGCGGGGCGGGGCGGAGCCCCTATCGGCCTCGTAAAATTGCCTTTTGTGTGCGAATTGATGTCGCGTCATTTTCAATTAATATCGCGCGTTGCGCTCTGCCGGCCTCTATGTCTGTGTGTGTCCGTGTGTGAGCTCCCGCGCGTGGCTGTTATGAGATGTGCCCACTTTGTGCAGTGCATCGGCATATCAGCATTTTTTCTATCTTAAAAAAAATTAATCAAATCGCAACAACAATGTAACATTGCCAGCTACACTGCAACAAATAGTTGATGGTGGTGCACGCAGGTGCTGAAAAGGCGAAAACAGTTAAAGGGTGAGTAATGTGGTGCGTAAGAATGTCTGATAAACGAGGCTGTCTCACTCGCACCCCCTGTCACACACTCATCGAAGCAAACCCAAGCAAACCTCTCGGCGTGTGGAGGAATAAAGCCAATGCGGTTTGGAGAGCGATAAAAAATAAAACATAAAAAAAAGAGGAAGGCGAAAAAAAATATAAAAATGGCTGAGCTCTGGGCGGGGTTCCTGCTGACAAATGCTTTGTTTATGCAATAGAAACCATAACTTATTACATCCGTTACGGAGAGCCGTGCCGTCAGTTCCACAAGGATTTCGCGGCACAGCGGCGCACGCGCGCCAGTGTGTGTGAGACCAGTCGTGTGTGTGTGTGTGTGTGTGAGAGAGGAGAGGAGAGAGAGAGAGAGAGAGAGAGAGAGAGAGAGAGAGAGAGCTGTGGTTCGTTGAAAAACAATTTGTCGACCCAATCACCATCCGCCAAAGGGGTGCCAGCATTACCCCTGCAGGGGGTAAGGCAGTGAGATTGTGGCGATGAAAGCCGAAAGTGAGATGCCAAAGAGAACGTGTGGCTCACAAAAAAAGAGTAGAGAACACTCATCACTTTTTTTTGTTTTGCGAAAAAGGGAAAAGTTGGAATAACATATTGCGTGCCTTTTAAGATTGACGAATTCGAAACCCAGACACTCGGGCTTTCAGTTTCAGACTGATTTTCCAGACGGGCCGGCCCGTGGTGGGGTGGCTCTGCCGTGGCACTGCAGGTGGGCTCGTGGCGGCACATCCATCTGTCAAAACACAAATTGCGGAACAAATTGGGGGGAAAGGGATGAACAGAGTCAACTCCCGCATTGAGCATTGGCGGGCATTGGCGGGCATTGGCGGGCATTGCGACACCGCAATCGAGTTCCCTCGCCCCTGATTGGCTGCATTGTGTTGCACCGACCCCGAGCCTGCTCCTTGAGGCCTGGAGCCAGTGTGCTGGAGGCTCCCTGAGGGTGGCCGGTCGCTCGGGCGCGCGGGTGACGCGACGCCTCGCCGAACTCTCCCTTGGCTTTCCCTCCGGTCCGATCCGGTCCGACCGAGCGGAGCTCTCGTCACTGTGGGCCGTCTCGAAGGGGTGCGAGAGAGACAGAGCGACGAGAACGCCGTTCGGAATCAGCTGCAGACGCACAATACGGGTGACTCGCTGTAGGTTTCATTTCGTAAAAAACTTGCTTTCAGACACCACAGCGGGCCAAAAGACCGCCGCAGGTGGCCAATACACTGGACGCGTTTTGAGCTGCAGAGTCGCTAAATTGGACTCGAACCGAACGTGTGACCCCACCAACGGATTGCTCGTTCGGAGAGCAACCCATCGGTGTGGTCACACGTTCGGTTCGAGTCCTGTTGAGCGACTCTGGAGCTCAAAACGCGTCTCAAATTTTGGCCGCCTCCACCGGTCTTCAGGCCCACTTCGTGGCATGGGCCCTCAAGGACTGCATGGCAGCCCTGGCGCACCAAATGACGGTGGTGTGGCACCACTGTGTGTTTGCAGGACGCTTGCGTGAATGTAATTGCGACAGGGGAAAGGGGGAAGGGAGGGGGAGGGTCGATCCCTGGAACCAATCCCTGTAAAATTGATACCGCAATAGGTGCAGTCCTGCCCGCAGTGCACCGGGGGCGGCCTCGTCGGGGGGCATCCGGAAATTAGGGGACGGCCGTGAATGAGATCCATGTTTAACCACAGCGTCGTGGTGAAATTTACAGCGCCCCAGTTTCATGGTACAATCCGAAAAGCCAGGATAGTCTTGCCCCGACGGGTTAACCTAACACACTATCAGTAGCGGGACATCGTCATGTTGATGAAAACAGATTGTGCGTATGAAATTTAAATTTCAAGCCCCTCCTCGGTAGGTGAGCAGGCAGTTCGTTCCAATGAGGGTGATTATCCTGCCAGGGGCCTGACTGCAAGCTACGGCAGTGCTCGTCAGGTCGACCGCCGCGACGCGTGAGCGGAGGCCGTGGAGGCGCGGTTAGGGTTCGTGCACATTCATAGCGCTGTCCTCGTCAGTCCTTGTGAACCGTCAATGAGTGCGAGGGAGACAGAAGGTCAGAGGCTAAAACTCTACAGGCGCGTTTTTAGCTCCAGGGTTGCTAAACAGGACTCGAACAGAACGTGTGACCCTACCGATGAATTTCTCGTTCGGAGAGCAATCCATTGGTGGGGTCACACGTTCGATTTGAGTCCCATTTAGCGACTCTGGACCTGAAAACCCGTCCGGGATTTTGACCGCCTCCACCGGTCTTCTGGCCCACTGTGCACCGCCTGACCGAAAGGAGTGAGGGCCTTTGCATTCATAGCCGCTGCCGCTGATCCAGTAAAGGAGCCTTGTTCCTGGCTGGCGAGAGATTCCTGAGAGACGCGGCTGCGCAGCGAGCCAGGCAGGCAGGCAGGCAGCCAGCCTCGGGACACCATAACTTTGCCACTTTAGCGCCTCCCTGATGCCTGGCTCACGCCCTGGCTCGCGCCCTAGCTCACGCCTCGGCGGTTGCTCGCGTTTCCCGCCAGACGGGCGCGCCACGCCGCGGGCGGGCTTCAGACTTACTTCTCGAGTGCCGACCAGTGGAAGAGTGCGTGGGAGGGAGAAAGAGAGATAGAAGGAAGATCAGGTCGGATTAAAAAAGGAATGCGGAGCTGGTGGAATTTCCGGGTAACGTTCGTTCGTTGGTAATTGGCAGTGTGGGGCGTTCGACGTTGCGTTTGAACTCGTCGCCCGAGCCGGGTGACCCCACAAGCTTTCAAAGGGCGGCGGTGGCACTCACGTGCTCTCTCTCTCTCACACACATACACACACACACACACACCCACACACACGCAGTCACACACACACAACAGTCACAGACACACACTATCCCCGGGGCCCACGGGACCTTCCGGTTGAATGAGTGAAAGGCTGAATGGGAGGTGACCCCTCCTGCAGTAGTGGTGGTGGTGGTGGTGGTGCGGATGAAAGGCACTTCTTCATTCAACAATCACTACCAAAGGACAGTTACAAATACGTAGCGAGGGGTGGTGTGTGTGTGTGTGTGTGTGTGTGTGTGTGTGTATTTGTGTGTGTGTGTGTGTATTTGTGTGTGTTTGTGTGTATGCGTGCGTCAGTGTCCAGGCAGAGGGTCTAAGTAGGGTAGAGTCATCCGTCAATTCATTAGCGAGCAAGTCCCCGCGGTGCCGGGCGGTGCCCGACGGTGCCTCATCCGTCCTAATGACACACTCTTCGGTCCCCTGGTGTCGCAAAACGCGTGCCACCACTGTAACTCACAACGGCTGGATGCACCGCCTCGTCGCGTCGTGGGTTCGACTCCCGGCCGGGGCCACCACCACCACCGCGATGCGAACCTTTGGGGGCTTTGGCTTGCTTTGCCTGCCGCGGCTAGGGTCAAACCGCCAACAGGGCGACCCCCGAAGGCGCGACGAAGGCCAGCAAAGGTTTGACAGACTCCGAGGAGCGGGGGAAGGGGGAAGGTCACCGGGAGGAAATGTCAACGCGGTGGTCATGGCGGCGGCCCTGCATTCCGAGAGTCATCGCTCTGTCTCTCTCGCACCCACGTGGCGCCCCGCGAGTGCGAGAGAGACAGAGCGACGAAGACGACTCTCGGAGTCAGTCTGCAGTCGCTGGCGTCCGCTGCCCGGCGTCCGCCCGAGCGGCCCGGCCGGCCAGAGGACCAGCAAGCCACCCGACGGCGAGCCGCCGCTACCCGTCGACGGGCACCAAAAGCACCCGAGCGCCCCGCACACACACTGCAAGCCCTCGCGAGCCGCCGCCGCCTTCCGGAAAGAGCGCCGCCTTGCGTCCCGAAAGGTCAGCACAGCGAAGCACAGCGAAGCACAGCGAAGCAGCGCCTTCCATTTCGAACAGAAGAGAGGTTCCGGAACGCCGAGGCCAGACAAAAGACGATCGGCCGGGCGAAGCCAGGCGAACGCGCCAGTGTGCGGTCTGCAAGGCGTCTGTCCGTAATCAGAGGCAGACGCGCGGACAACGCAGAAGGGGTAGAGAACACACACACACACACACACACACAAACAAACGCATCGCACATAACGCAGCTCATTCAGGAGACACAGATGTGCCTAAAGAATGGCATGTTTGATCTGAGGACGCACATGACAGACTGCAATCGCGTTGCAGCTGATGCTTCCGCGTGCGGCCACGTGTCTGTGTGTATGTGTGTGTGTGCTTACGTGTGTGTGTGGGGGGGGGGGTCGGCTGCGGCCTGGTGGTGTGCCCCATTGTCCTGGGCGGTCAAAGTGCGAGTTGACAATTGGATACGGTCGAGGAAGTTCACTGCAGTGTGTGCCAACGCCATGCGACACCTTTGGGCGCCACTCTCAGCGCACAGTGTGCAAACTGGTCATCAACAGCTGCCTCCAGGTGGACAGCAAAGCGTCCGTCAATAGACCCGCCTAGTCAGCCAAGCCAGCCAGCCTGGCTAGCCTGCTGCCCCGAACGGGTCGCTGACCCTTTCGGAGACATCTTGTTAGCGGAGGACGCAGAGCAGACCGAGGCTCCTCTTCGTCGCTCTGTCTCTCTCGCACCTGTGCGGGACGCCCTGCGAGTGCGAGAGAGACAGAGCGACGCATTCGGAATCAGTCTGCTGAGGCATGGCAGCGCGTCGCAGCAGCGAGGAGACCTGGGCGCAGGGGACGCTGCTCGAGTTCAACACTTTTGTCCAGATCCGGCTTTGTCATTCCCCTTTCCCCTCCTCTTCCTCCTCCTCCCCTCCCCTCCTCTTCCCTCCCCTCCCCTCCTCTCCACGCCGGCAATTACAACCGTTCTGGACTGGAAAAGAAATCGGAGCAAAACAATGGCGCGCCCTTTTCTGCGCGGTATGCAAATGCGGATCATCCTCAACAAAGGCGGCGGTGGTCCTCGCTCCTCTCTCTCTCTCTCTCTTTCTTTCTCTCTCTCTCTCTCTCTTTCTCCCTTTTTTCGGAGAGGGGGACTTCTTTATATTTTTTTTACTGGCAGAGATAACTCTACGCGCACCTTGACCGGACCAGACAACAATAAACGTCAGCGACACAACAAAAGGGGGAGGGGGAAGGGGGAGGCAACAAGTCTGGCGCGCAGTCACTCGTCCTGCGCGGTGTAGTGTTGCATTTTTCTCCTCGTATAGGAGAGAGAGAGGGAGAGAGAGAGAGAGAGAGAGAGAGAGAGAGAGAGAGAGAGAGAGAGAGAGAGACTGCGTGTCGTGTGTGCGTGTGAGCCTGTGTGCATGCGGGAGGTCGCGAAACTGCAAAATCTTTTCAGGCGACCTCATTAACGCCTTAGGAAATCAGCTGCACGTTTTATGGCGTGCTATACACTTTCGCCCGGCGGCACGCGCCGCACGCCGGCGTACTTCAGTCACTCTCTCTCCCTGTGTGTGTGTGTGTGTGTGTGTGTGTGTGTGTGTGTGTGTGTGTGTGTAAATGTGTGATTATTGATGCAGCCCTAAAACTGCACGCACCGTGGGGGATAATGACACGTTGTCGACCGTATTTCATATCGCCTCGACTAGCCTCTAATTTGCTACGCCGCAACACACACGCGCTCCGCTATTGCCATGCGAAATCAACGTGGCAAACAACAACAACAAACAGTGTACTACATCAACAACAATAATATTCTTGTTCAAGAGCGAGACGACGGATGGCCACCTCAACGCAGTCGCTATACCAGGTAAGAGGATCCTCTCTCTGTGTGTGTGTGTGTGTGTGTGTGTGAGGGGGGGGGGGCAAGGAGTGCGGATGTGACCGTCTGGAAGCACCCGCCCAAGCCTGCCCTAGGGTTCCTGAGGGGGCAAAGGGCAGGCAGCACGTGTGCACTTTTGCTTTTCACTATGCGTATCTATGTGAGTGTGTGTGCGTGTGTGTGTGAGGGTCGGGTGCCGCGCCCTCGCCCCGCCGCCGCGCCGCCGGTAGCCAGGTGTGTAGTGCAACCCATTTTGCCGTCTGCTCAGCCAGACGCACAGGCGTCACTACTGCTCCCCGCTTACAGCACATTCATCAAAGAGAGTTGCTAAATCTTAATAAATCAGGAGATACGTTTTTCCTAAATTCCTTTTGGGAAATTTAATTTACATGAAAATGTAATAATTCGCAGGTTAAAATCCTTTCGGTAAAATTTATGGTGAGGGTAAATTAAGCAAAGAGTGGACCACAGTAATTCCACAATGAAGAAATGATTGAATGAATCGACGAATGAATGGGGGATGAATGAATTGATGAATTTGAGTGAATGAATGAGTCTATGTTGGCCGTAGCGGGGGAGCGCCTGCCAAGGTGTGTAGTGTCTGGTCCACGCGCCCGCCGCACGCCGCCGATTCAGGCAGACACCCTAAAGGTAATCCCTACCGCAAACATTCATTCTGGAGATGGAAGGGGCGAGCCCACTGCGGGCCCGGCGAGCGAGAGAGAGAGAGAGAGAGAGACAGATCGAAAAAAAGGGAAACTTGTTGGTCCTACTCTGGCGGCCGTCTATGCATGCAGCGCCGGCTGCATCGCATAGTACGCAAAATAGGAACCAATGTGGGGGAAAGGTGAGCGATCACCTGCTCTTTTCCGGTTTATTTTATGTGAACGGAAAAGGTAACCAAAAGTACAACAGTTTGACACCAAATGAGAGCCGCGTCCACTTCTCATTTTGGTGTTTTAATGGTGCCCGGAGGATGAGACGAGGTCAAGAAACTCATCTGCATTTGTCATATAAGTAACTGTAATTAAATGTCAGGTCCGATAATATTGTTCAGCTTCTTCCAAGCCAGTTCATCCATCGTTGAAACTCCAAATAGCAACGGCACTTCCACATCCACTCCCACTACCGAGCCCACGGCCCCTCACCTAAGTACAATTTTTTCAGTTTGTTTAAATCGTAAATCGTTATTATTTTCGTAAAGTATGCTGATAATTTGTTTTTAAAAAAGAAAACAGTTTTTCAGAAGATAATTTTTTCCTGACTTCATACACTTTAGCCACCTCATCGCATGCAAGCAGTGGTTCCCTGTTGGTTCCGTAGCACACCGGTCGAGAGTAACAGTGCTGCATCCTGCCACCTCTTTTCTTTTCCCTCTTATTTTTTCGAACCTTTCTTCTCGCCCGACCCGCATCCCGTCCCGTGTGTGGAAGCGCCATGCACTCGGAAGTTGATGAAACGGGATCCCTCGTACCGCAGGGCCGTGCGGGGCGGCGCAGGGCGCAGGGCGCAGGGCGCAGGGCGCAGGGCGCAGGGCGCAGGGCGGCGCGGCGCAGGGCGCAGGGCGCAGGGCGCAGGGCCAGCAGGCGAGGCGCAGGGCGCAGGCGCAGGCGCAGGGCGCAGGGCGCAGGGCGCAGGGCGCAGGGCGCAGGGCGCAGGGCGCAGGGCGCAGGGCGCAGGGCCCAGGGCGCAGGGCGCAGGGCCCAGGGCGCAGGGCGCAGGGCGCAGGGCGCAGGGCGCAGGGCGCAGGGCGCAGGGCCCAGGGCCCAGGGCGCAGGTAGACCCGCCACGTGCCGGCAGCCCTATAGGGCAGGCCCATAGGGCAGCCCCGGCCCGGCAGGCACGCTCTGGGTGCCCGGCGGACGGATTCCGGGAGTCGTTTACGTCGCTCCGCCTCTCTCGCACTGACGGGGCGTCCCGCATGGGTGCGAGGGCGACGGAAACGACCCTCGGAGTCAGTCCGCTGGGTCCCCCTGGCGGCTGCAGCCTTAGAGCACGTGTAGCCATGTGTGTTGCGACAGCAGCCGGCCTGCCGACGGCCTGCCCACGGCCTGCCGCCACACCGGCACGCTCCAGCCTGCACCCTTTTGAGCTGCCCTACTTGGACGACCTATTTTGGCGATCGGCGTCCCAGCTGACAAGCTGCCGCCCTCCCATAGGTGTCGGCCATCGGGGCCCTACGCTGCAAACGGCAGCACCTTGTTATTTTCCGCCGTGCGGTCCTCGTGGGATCAATGTCCCGCCGGAGTCGCACGCCGCCCTGTCTGTGTTTACATCTTTTTGCCACTCGAAATTGGCGGAGGCGGCATCGTCTCGCGTCGTGGAGGGCCGGCCGTGCCGGCGGACACCCTGGTCCGCCCCACTCAGCCCCACTCAGCACTTTCCTGTCCACTCTGTGACCTTTCCTACTTGATGGTTGTATATATGTATAGCTCGACCGGCCTCTCCGGCCGCGCCTCCGTGGGGGGCCCTGGCCATGGGCCTTGGGCATGGGCCCTCCCCGCATTGTATTGTGCCCAAGGCCCGGAGGGGAGGGGCTTGACCAAGCCCTTATGTGCCCAAAACGTCAAATACCTCCTCATCCCTGGCGGTGGACACGGCAAGAAAATCGGGGAAAGTAAACGACAACGCCAAAGTCGAAATGTCTGTTCAAAACGTTTTATTTGCAGGAATATATGTTGGCAGGGAAAAAAGCCCTGGTCCATAAGTGACTTCAAGAAAACTACTTGTAAAGGTGTCGAGGTAATTCAAGATGGCTGCGTCTAACCTGGGGCACTTCTTACTGCTGGGGTCTTCAAAATGGCCGCGTGTAGCGTGGGGCACCTTTTACTACTGGGGTATTCAAGATGGCGGTGCACTGGTAAAACAAAGGCATAAAAATTACGCCCTTAAGGGCATAAATACTCTTTTACGCCCTTCCAGGGGCATAAATCGTTTTATGCCCTTGGAAAGGGCGTAAATGGTATAGGAATTTCAAGCAAAATTTTAATGCCCTTCCCAAAGGCATTAATGATTTATGCCCTTTAAGGGCGTAAATCGTTTACGCCCTTAAAGGGCATAATTTTTATGCCTTTGTTTCACCAGTGTGTACGACCAGGGGTACTTCTTACTACTGGACCATATAGATTCTTACATTTTCCTCACCACAAAACCAAAGCCGCTTTTAATTCGGTTCTTAGCAGTGCCCACGCTGCTCGTCGTCGCCCGAGGCCCGCGGGGCTGGCGGCTGAATTTGTTGCGCTCGGCGGCCCGGCGGCCCGGCGGCCTGGCGTTGGCTTCGCGCTTCGCGGCAGCCCAAGGCAAGGCCCGCGGCAGTCATGGAGGCAGCCGGCGGCAGCCATGGAGGTAGTCATGGAGGCAGCCATGGAGGCAGTCATGGAGGCAGCCATGGAGGCAGCCCTCGCGGACGGGGCTAGCCTCGAGACAGTGCAGAGGTGTCAGGTATCTCTCCGCCGCCCTCGACGTCTCTCGACCGCCCCATGCTGCTTTGACCTCCCTCCGCAACACCCTCATTTACTTGCAATTATCCCGAAATTCCCCCCCACCCCCACCCCTTTTACCCTCGTCAGAGCGGTGACTAATTCGGGGAGGTGGACCACGGTCTGTCATTGTAGACCCACCGGCACTGGGGCCACGGCAAGCCACGGCAAGCCACTCCCTCCCTCCCCTGCGGTCTGCTGGCCGCCTCGCAGGCAAGGCAGGCAGCGCTGAGCCCCTGGAAGGTTCACTCAGTAATCGAGATTCCCGGGGACCTCAGATGGAGCAGCCGTCGAGGTCTCATCCATTCGCCCGTAAGACGGCCATCAAAGACGTCCATTTTTGCTGCTCGGTTCCCGATTTCGAAAACGACCCGTTCTCGAACTTTTTGATGAAAAATCTCTGAATTGTGGCGACCCACCTGACCCTGAAAATTAATTCTACCTTAGACATTTTCCCGAATTTCTGTTCATCACGGAGAAAATCTCCACCAATATGTTGGCGCTGCTTTTCACCGTAAGACATTTAGAGCGTTTTCTCTCCACCTAATTTTGTTTGCTGGGAGTGTCGGGCCAAAGGTGAGGGCGCGCCTGCGCGGCCCATGGTCAGACTTACCCCCCGCGGAGTCGGTGTGGCATTTTAGATTCCTTTCTGTTTGTTTTTGTTTTCATGGCCCTGGAGGTAAACAAATCGACCACGAAGATAATGAAGTAACCGGCAGGACATAAAGCCAGACCGACGCACGCGAGCAAACAGACAAAAAATCAGGGCCGCCAAAATGGAAAATAAGCCTTTTCACGCCAAAATTTGAAGGAGAAATAATTGAAATAAAAAAACGACAATGTGAGGCCATCGCTTTCCTTGTCAAACCGCTATGCGGTAGCGCTGCGAAAGTGCACGATGTTAATAAATTATTAATACCAGGAGATCAATCAATCATAATTGCATTGTGATTACATCAGTGGGCGCGTTTGATTCATGACTTGTTCGGCATTCATGGGCCGTCTTCGCAAAAACAGGCCCAGAGTTGTTATCTTGGAAGTAGTTCGTGACTCGCAGAATGTCGGGAAGGAGTAGTTATTGACTAACGCACAAAAGGATCTATCCCTATCAACGCCACTCAGCCTAAGCCCTCTTAGGCCTCGAAACATTTGTTACCCCAGTAAGAAATTTCAGATTTTCTTTCTTTTTTTGCACGTTTTTTTTTAGCCGTGACCCAAAAGAAGCGGTTACCTCATGCACGGACGGCCCCTCATAATCTCTCTGAATCGAATGCAAGGCTAGTGACGTCCCCAAAGTGGGCCCCTCCCCCTGCCACCCCTTTCGGCCCACACGCGCGTGGGGCGTTTGCACTTCATTATATATTTTTCCAATTCATATGCTCCGTAAATAGTGCCCAGTTGACTCACGCGATCGAAGTGGTAGGCATCGAGGCAAAAGAAAAGGGGTGCTGAAAGACGAAACCCACCAACAAAATTGAAAATGAACGCTGAAATCAGTGTACTATTATTGTGCTCCGATCTAACGGAATGTTCTACGATTGACTGCGGCGTCCTCGGATATGCCGCGTATTTCTATCCCGCGCTTTTCATATTCACACTGACGGACCGGGTGTGCGCGTAGACAGACACAGATATACTCACACAACGCATGCACACACACACACACACACACACACACACACACACACACACGGGGTGCAACAGCTTGCACTGCCACACCCTTCCAGCGCGTCGCATCAAAGGGAATGTACTCATTTCCAAATGTACCGAAAAGAATCGACGCCGCGTTGGGGGAGGGAGGAGGGGGGGGGGGGGGGGGGGGGGGACGGCGGCGGGGTGTAGGCTGTGCCACCGCGTACCGCTCCCCTCCACATCCCTCTCCTTTCATCTTATTGCGAGCATACAGTTCGGTATGGGGTGCGCGCCGCGGTTCGACGGAAGCAGCGTCGTGCCGCGCCGTCCCCCATCCCCTCCCCCTCCCCCCTTCCCCTCCCCTCCCCCCTTCCCCCTCCCCTTCCCCTTCCGCTCACATCAGCTGTCTGTCGCAGCTGTTTTCCCCCTGCAGTCACCCCATGCTGCAATACGACGGCCTGCACTGCTAATACGTATCATTATCATTAGTACTCGCAGTCGCCACCAGGGCGCGCGAGCGGCGCACGTGACGTCATCAGCGCAACAGATTTCGCCCAGCAACAGCTCTGGGGACATTATTTCCCGGCCTGGGAATCGCTTTCCCTATTTCTTTTCCAGCTATTCGCGTCGCGCCGTGTCGCCGCCGTGTAGTTTGATGGCGCAAAAACAAAGGGAAAATAAGGACGAATCTTGCGGTCGTTCGTTCATTCGTTCCATTGGGAGACCTTTCGCCGCTTCCGTGGGCCGTTGGGCTCGCGGCGGCTGTTTTTTGTGTCCCGTTTTCCAGCGACGGAGAAAAGAGCATGAAAAACTCGCGGGCCTAACGTATTCATTTGACCTCTCGGAATAAAAATCAAAACAACGACTCGGCGCTCGCGGGCCTCGCGGGTCACCGAGCGCGCTGTTTTGTATGTCACGTCAACATTTAATTTCCAAACGCAGATTGAAGAAATGCGTGCGCACGGGGATAATTTTTTTTTTCGAGTCGACTTGATTATTGCCTTATGATTGCAGCGCAGCACATAAAGCCCAAACGACTCAATCCACTCTGTCAGGCTGTCGCGCCCTGGCAGCGCTTACAGTGCTTACACCACTTTTTAAGCTTTCGGGGCTTTCGAGAAAGGCCGTGACCGCGGCCCGTCTTGTAAATCCACAGGGCGGCCGTTCAGTGTACGAGAAGGCGCAGCGGAAGTGTGTGGCGATTCGGTCACGTTTTCGTTCCCTATTCTGTGGCGTTGCGTGGCGTGGCTCGGCGTGGCTCGGCGTGGCGTGGCGCGACGACACACGGCTGCCTATGGCAATCGATGCCAATTACGACATCATTCTATTCTGACAGCAGCAGACGCCATGCCGCTCCGCATAGCGTGCGACGCCCGCAGACTGATTCCGAGAGTCGTTTTCGTCGCTCTGTCCTCTCTCGCAATCGCGGGGCGTCCCGAATAGTTGCAAGAGAGACAGAGCGACGAAAACGACTCTCGCGGAATCAGTCTACTGGAGTCACGAAATTCCTGACAGGATGGGTGCTGCTAGGGACTACTGTCTCGCTTTTGTGTATCGCCAAAAATTACCTCCCCCTCTTTTCCTCTCTCCGTGGTGGGGCTGTTCCCACGCCGCTGCAAGTGCAGTGTTCGTTAGCAACTGGTTGTGCAGCACGCACGCGCGCGGGCTGACGGTATTGTCCAAACGCCACTCAACACTGCAAAGATTTTAGTGCATAAAGAAAAGAAAGCTTCCATTTTATTTGCAGTGCTTCCTCTTCTTGGATTTCCAAGATACTGTTGTGATTTTACTGCTGTCATTTTACCAAAACTTGCCTGGTCTCTCCATTGGTTTTATTCATTTATTTATTTATAAATTTATTACTTTGATTGTTTATTAAGTTTATTTCTTCTTTTAGAAAATACTGCATTGACTTACTCCGCAGCTCAAGTTTCATATTTTAGAGTTCTTTCCAGCGCACTGAGCCCTTACACGGGACCTTCACGAAGCACGATTCCCTAATTTTTCGAACAATTCGTGCAGCAAAATCCGGTGGCCGTCTTGCTGCGCGAGTTCGCCCCGCACGTCGTCGTCCTCATCGCCATCCTTTCATATTTTTAAAATGGTTCCCTAATTTTCTTTTTCCCGCGCGGCCGTCGCACGCGTGCTCGCTCGTGTGTGATTCGCGCGCGCCGCGGCCGCGGGAGCGAGAGAGACCCGCGGCGAACGGCGCGGCGGTGCGACGGAGACGGCACACCAATCAGGGGATGGAGGTGCGCGGCGGGGGGCGGCGGAGCCACTACACTCGTTAATTGCTCACGGCGCAGTAGTTTTCAAAGTCACGCGCGCGCGTGCCCTCCCAGGGCCGCCACCTTTCCGACGTGCGGAATTTCCCACAAAAAGCGGGAAAAGTCCCTCCTTTTTGGAGCGGGACGACGCCGCTGCACTTGAATGGGAGCCTGCATGACCTGCCGCGGCGCGTCGGACGGCCGCCTTCACGGCCACAAAGGCAACGCCACGCGTGGCGGGGCGGGGCGGGGCGGGGCGGGGTGGGGCGGGGCGGGGTGGGGCGTGCGGCGGCGTGCTGGGTGCCAGGTGTGAATATGACATGAAGGCCCTTTGCCCACCGCCGCGCGAGATACCTTTGTGTGTTCCTTTGCCGGTGTTAATGACGCGCATGTTTACGTGAAACTGGAGCGACGCCAAGGCGGCGCGCCGTGCGAGGGTTACATACGGTGTAGCATCCTTTAGAGTGTCGAGAAAACTCGACGCAATATTTGTAGAGTCACAGTGACCGCGGCGTGGCCACCCCTGTTGTGTATTGAGGCTTCTGCGGAGCCCTTGTTCCGAATTCGCCACTCTCTCGCACTCGCACTCCTCAGGGGTCTGTCCGCAGAAGTGCGAGAGAGACAGATAGCACGGTTCGGAATCGGCCTGCTGGGTGTTTCTTCCCGGAAGGGCTGATCATTCATCGTCATCAGACAGCAGGTAATCGGGTATTGGCAGAAAGCGGAGTCATCGCGCCCTATCTTGGTCACGCAATAATGCACCCAACTCATTCTCTTTTCGTCTGCAGTTGTTGTTGTTTTTTCACGCCACCGCAAGCACGTGCGCCGCTAACCCAGCGGACCAAAAAGGGTGAAAATGATTTTTTTTTCAGATTGAAATTAAAGAAAATGGGCATGTGCAACAGCCTGGTTGTCGTACGTGCCCGGCATGCTTCCAGTGGGCTGCACCCTCTGCATTCCCTTTCTCACTGTGGCAGCAGCCTGTGGACAACATCTTCTCCCTTCCAGGATTACCAACGCTCCGGCTTTTTCTTTGACAGTGTCCTCTAATCTGATTGGCTAATCGGCTTGGCCTGACGCGCGCGCACACTGCTAACACCATTGTCTGTTTGTGCAAGACGCTAATGTATGCAGCCAAAGGGTTGCCGCGGAATGTGGGCTACAATGAATCGGCAGTTATCAGATTCGCGGCATCCGCGGACCGAGGGCCGAAAAAAAGTAGCGATGAGCTTCTGCGTGCGCGTGCGGAATATATCAAAACACATTTACGGGGATTTGCCGAAAAAAGTAACAAAAGCGACACAACAAGGCAAACGGGGGGCGAGTCCGAGTCCCTTAGCTCGGATATCGCTTTTTGCCTCGCTAAATGATTTATTGAGTGGCTTCTCGATTTTGGCGGTGTTCAGCCATGAGCTGGACGGCGGCGGCGGATAGCCAGGTCTAGCGTCGGTTCCGAATCTGCAGCAGAAACGGCTGGCGGACGACATGGTCAAGCGGAACATCCTGCATGGCTAGATGGGAACAATAAGCTTTTTTCTCGTTCTTTTTGTTATAGTCCGATTCCGACCTGCCGATCGGCATAATAAATAAAACTGAAAAAAGAGGGAGGTTGAATGCGTCCCGCGCATGGCTATTTCACGGTAAAGACACCCCTGGGCGAGGAGGGTTTCGTTCTTTCAATCGTAAGTCTGCAGCCAGCAGCTAGACCTGAACGGGTAAGCGCATTCGACCGTTGCACCGGACCGGGCTGCTCCCCTACTTTCCCTTTTCGATTCATTTCCCCCATATATGACCCCCCTTCCCCTCCCCCCTCCCGTTCCATTTCCAACACGTGCCGCGGCGCGGCGCGCTCGGGGTGGTCAGTGCGCACGAGCGCGACACGCGATCGGGGAGGGAGAGAGAGCGCGGCAGCGCAGCGGTAGCGCAGGTACGATCAGCTGCTTTTATTACGGCACCAGTGCACCGCCAAAATAATGTTTACAGTTCAGAGATGAATCCATTTTCAACATTTACTTTGCATGTCCGGGTGTCGACAACTGAAGCCAACTACAAATCTAAACTAAATTTTATAAGGCAAACAATTCTTCAAGTTTTTAACTACTAGAATTTTTCTGCTTACTTATTTGTTTGTGGGCGAACGCTTCACCATAATTTCCCATTTGTCCGCGGTGTTGCCAAATTGGCAACTGGAATTTTTCGCGGCGTAGGGCGTACGCTGCTGCGCCGCTTCACCGTGATAGGTGCAGAGCAGCAGGCAGGCGAAGCCATTGTCTCTTGGTAGATAGGTTCAGTCAGCTCGCTGCAGTCCATTCCACACACACACACACACACACACACACACACACACACGAGCAACAGCGCAGACATGCAGCAACAGCACAGACAAGATGATGTGCCGTATGACGTGCCTGCCTGCTGCGTGCAAAACTCCCCGGGGCATCGTGGCGGAGAGAGGGAAGGGGCTCCGTACAGCGGTTGCCGTGGTGGTGGCGGAGGCAGAGGTGGAAGGGGCAGTTAGCTCATCAAATGGGATTGATAACGTGAACCGCCGAAGCAATGCCGGTCCCTTCCCCCTCCCCCTTTCGAATCTCTGCGAGGAATGCTGGTCTGGGGAGTCTGAGGCGTGAATGTAGCGACCGCTACCCTTCCGGAGGGGACCGCCCTGCGGAATGCATGCCGCCGGCAACTGTCAGTGGACTTTGAAGACTCTGGTATATCTAGCACAGAAATAAAAACTGACAGTGATTTTACCGCTGCTTATTTTCTAGACAGTGCCTATAATCTCATTACCAGGAATGATCGAATCGTTTTGCGTTCCCAGTCCGATTTTTGAAATTTCTATAGTCCGTGGAGTTGGTTACCCTCGATTTCTCTGCGAACAACGAAGTGGGCGTGAGGGAGGCCACTAGCCTGGACTTCTAGTACTGAGCTGCCGGAGGAGTGTCAATGCTTCCGATCATCCCCCGGAATTCCAGACGAGCCTCGGACGCACGGGGGCGGACAGGAACAGGGGAAGCCCGACAGCCAATGCACTGCCGTGGCATCGACACTGCTTGAAAGCTTGGCGTCACGATTTCTCATACGGTCTGAGCTCATCAGGGAGGGCACATGAATGGCACTTAAACTCTCTCTTTCTGTTCATTCTGACCTCTCTCTCTCTCTCTCTCTCTCTCTCTCTCTCTCTCTCTCTCTCTCTCTCTCTCTCTCTCTCTCTCTCTCTCTCTCTCTCTCTCTCTCTCTCTCTCTCTCTCTCTCTCTCTCTCTCTCTCTTTCGCTCTTTCTCTCCTCTCCCCTCTCCCCTCAAAGTTCCCCTCTGGCGAGCCTGTTGAGCCTCCGCGAATAGCTCGCCGGTCTTGTGACTGACAACAGCACTGTTGTCAGGTTCCCCGAACCTCGTCTCGTCCGCTTCGTCGGGGAGGGTGGGCTGCGCGTTCCACACCCTCTGGGGTGAGATTCGCGAGGATGAGAAATTTCAGCGCTGGAGAAAAACAAACACCGTCTGCATGCGCGCGTACTCTTTCTTGAGGGTTATGGTGTTCCAGGATCGTTTGAGAAGAGAATGGCCTTACAACTGGGAAGGTGACACATTTGCCCTTAGATCAACAACTTTTGCGAGGACACCACACCGCAGACTGCCGTCAAGGTTTGGTTTTCGGAGGTCGGCGTTTCGTTGCCCTGGGATGGATATCGCACTCCTTTCTTGCAGGCCCCGTCCCATCCTCCTCCGGCTGCTCGAGAGACACGGCCCCTGGGAGAGGACTCAACGCGCGTCAAAACGGCTAAGTTTGGCGCTGCTCCTCGCAATGTACTTAGTACGACACGGCTCCCTCTGCCCTTGTCGGACCAGCGGCTCAGACGTGACCGTCCTGTAACCCCCGATCCCCTCCCTCTCCCGCTCCCCTCAACAGCTACTCGAAAAGGCCATCAGACGAGGTGTTTGGATGCGTCCCGCAGGAGCAGGGCGAGCAGAGGCAGCCATCTAGTCGTCCGCGCAGGCTCCCTCCACCGCGACTGTCTCCTGCTGCCGCCTGACACCGCAGTCGCTCGAATCTCTCCAATCTCTCTAGTCTTGCCGGTCAATGAAGCCTCTCCAGTCTCCTCAGTATCCAGTCTACCTCGAGACTCTTACATGTCTCAAAAAGTTTCTCAAACTTCCTCAGTCATATCCCACGCAAACGGTCACTGTCGCTCACCCTCAAAGTGGTGTGCTCCCACGAGTACGCCTGCGAGACACGAGTAAATACGCAGAATCTGAAAGCAGTAATTATGATAGTCCGTCAAACGGCCACCTGCTGACCTGCACTGCACGTCGCGAACACACGCCAACGTGTCGTTACGTTGGTACCACTTCTGTAGAGCCTTATTGTTGTATTGAGAGGTCGAGCCACAGCGCCGCGCTGCGCGTTGCCAACCCCCCGCGTCGAAACGCAGCTTTGCGTGCCTTTGATCATTATCGTGTGCACGGCATTGTCTTCGATACGCGGTCAGTACCGCACCCGCGGAGTAGACCACTCACGAATTCCCACGACGCGATGCGAAATACCGTTCGGGAAGTGAACTCGGTAAAGTGACGCACCGAGGCCCGCTTGCTGTCTCACTCGCACTCCTGGTGCGTTCCCTGTTGGTGAGAGAGAGACGGCGAGCCAATCCCTCGCTGCAAGTCGCTGCCTTTTGTTGGACGGACGCGCGAGCGCACGCAGCGTGCCTTTGTATAGGTGTGCCACCAACTGTTGCGCGCGCTTACCGGGCACACCTGCCTGGCTAGTTTGGCTACCTCCCCTCGCACCGCGCGACGCGAAAAAAAGAGGCAACCCTAGAAGATGACCACCTGCTTGCTCACCTGGAGCGCACTCCCGTGCCATAAATCCCAGTGCCGCTTTCGCCAGCCTTATGCCGTCCACCGTTATTCCCCCCACTACCACTATGTGCGTCCCTAAATTTAATTATCATCGACACTCTTGACGGGGCTGCTACTGGGGAGATGAGCAGTGCAATCGCACTCAGGCAGGCGGACAGACACGCAGACAGACAGACAGACGAACAGACACACACACATGCATTTGAAAACGAGTTCCGCACGTAGTACGCATGCACGGCGAGACCATATGCAGTCCGATCGAGGGGTGGAGCGATCTAGTTTGGGTGGGGCTCGGTGGACCCATCAGGCATAATAAGTGAAAACACGGGCAGGGTGGATCGGTGGACTGGCGGACACTCGTAAAAATGTGCAGCACTCTCATTTAACCAAAAAAGTTTAAAAAATATTTTTGGACTTGGAATGAGTTTTGATGTCACCATTCAGGGCTGGTCTCCAGACCCGTGAAATATTATGTTTTCCAATATTTCTTAAATGTTCAGACAAAACAAAGTTTCCGATCAATTTCGAAGAAATTTTTTTTTCTACGGAGAAAATTCTTGTCATTATTTTTTACAGCCAGGAATTTTGGGTAACGAGAAAAAGAAATCAGACCACGGAGCAGCACTATAGCACGCTTTCTCTCTGTGCTGGCACGTATTCAGACCCAAACGTCAAGAACGGGATGAACCAGTTTGGTGGTTATATGAAGCCATCGACTTGGAATGGAGGGCAACCAACCTCTCGACGCAAAAAAACAACACAAAATAACACTCCTATCTCACTTGTGCTGCGCCACCACTCACCATCATCAGTGACATTTCTATCCCCCTTACTCCGCGCAGTAGCAGCGCAGTGCGCGCCGCGCCCCAGGAGATCGCCCGTCTGCTCGGCGAGGCAGGCTCGCCCACCCCGCTCCCCTCCCACCCTCCTGCACTGGCGTACATTATTTAATTTGCCATCTGGTGAGATTCCAGGTATAGTGGCGCGCCGTGGCAGGCATCGCCTCGGGACGTGAAAAGCCGGGGCCACGAAATCGAGGTCTGAGAGTCCGCCCCGGCCGCCCCGGTCGCGGCCACGCGTGCTTGTTGCTTGACACCGCCCCGCCCAGTGACGTCATTAGCAAGTCAAGCAGCTTTTGGAAACTTGTCGCAGGCCGCCGTGACGCCGAGAGGATTGATTTTTGTTCGGCTGGATGCAATGAAACGGCCCTGATGACCCGCTGGGCGGCGCTGGCAGGCTAGCTCGCTGATTATGGTATCAATATCGGACAAGGCCTGCGGGTGGCAGCGCTGCGATGCGGCGATGGCGTGGCGGCGCGGCGTGCCGGCCTACTCCACAACAAGCTGCTCTGAACATGACATTCGCACATGGCCAAAATAATGCGCGGCCCCGCTTAGCGCGCCATCTGGGCATCTGGTGCTGAAATTCCGGTACAACACTTTCCGGTCCGGCCGTCCGGCGGGCAAATGAACAAACTTTTGTAAGCTTCAACATGAGGGACGCGAAAGAAAGAGGGGATGGAGGGCCCGTCCTTGTTATGTTATGACTTCTTGATGCGTCGCCGGGCCGTGGCGAGCCGTGTGCAGATGCGAGCGACGTGCCATACGGACAGCGCAGCCCGAAACTGTCCCCGAAGTGTCCCGAACTGCTCCCGAACTGTCGCCACCCTGTCCGTCCTGTCCCAAACAGCAGCTCGGCCCCTGCCCGGCGCGTTCCGCGTTCACCCACGCGAGAGCGGCCAGCTCATGCACGACTGCAGCCGCCGGAAATTTGGTTCAATTTCCAGGGGAGAGACTCCCGTCCTCCCGTAAGCGAAACAAGACTGGCCGGAGGGACTCTTTCCGCTACCACGTGACTGTTCGACACGGTCCGCAGCCCGCTACCCTCCAACTACTCACCCCGGCCTTCCATTATCGTAACCCAATATCGCGGAGAGATGATACAGAAGGGTCGTGGCGACATTTAGCACTAATTTATACGCGGAGCCCGAGTGGCGGGGCGGCCTGGCAAAGAGTGGAGAAAGATTTGAGCCCTTCCACCAGCCCGCGCCCCTCGCCGTCAAAGTAAAAGCGTGACGCGCCGCGGCCCAAAGTTATTTGAAACCAGATAACTTGCCGAAATAAACCCCTGGCCGCGCGGGCCGGGCTGGCCCGGCCAGTGTCGCACCCTGTTGCCGGCCCGTTTTCAAACTTTCCGCCGTAAAGCCGGAATCTTTCCTCCCCCGCTTTTTCTGGCCGGGCTTACCACCGCCGCCGAAAACAAAGCAGAACAAATTACGCACTCGGCATGGCGACGCGCAGACGACGCCAGCGCTGCCTTTCGCTGGCAAGTTTGGCTACCAGCAGACTGATTCCGAGAGAGCGACGAGAACGACTCTCAGCCCGCTGTGGCGCTGCCGCTTGTTGGCGAGTGCCTTCGGCGTGCCTTCGACCTTGCCCGAAACTGGATCACTGCGGCTTTTATGGCCGAGATTCTGTGCAACTTTCAAACGGCGCGAGTTTTGTGCCATTGTGGTGGCGGCGCTGGCGCGGGGGCGCTGCAGGTGCGCACGCCACAAGGACCTCCCCTCTGCTGTACAGTTGCGTTGTGTTGTCGCTCCTTCCCGCGCCAATTGCAGGGCGGCCAACCTACAAACGGCTGCAGCGGACCTAACTCGATCGCTCTGTCTCTCTCGCTCCCATGTGGCCTCCCTTGTCCGGGCAAGAAAGACAGAGGGACGAAAGTGACTCTCGGAGTCAGTCTGCTGTGCCGGCAGAATGCTCGCCAAAGCAGGAATGAATTGCCTTTCGGAAAGCGCGCGCGGCCTGCCGAGTGGCAACCAAACATTAGGCGTGACAAATCGGCCGCGAGACGCGCACCGTGCCACAACCGTGCCACAACGTGCCACAACCGTGGCGCAACACGCGAAAAACGCGGCGCTAACTTGGAATTAATAGCTGCGCTGAATCAAGAACGACTTCCGCGAGGGAAGGGCATCACGTGGGCGTGAGTGGTCCGCGTAGAGTAGTACGCAAAAAGAACAACAAACAACGCAATGACGGGTCTCTTGGAGGACAGCTTTGATTTTCGTCTAGGGAGTTGCGGCGTTTCATAGGGGTTACCTACCTTGGCGGAACCATCGGGTGCCCAGAAGACTCTGCAGATGGACATCCTTGAATCGGGATGGTTCTTCTGTTATGAAGTTCTCAAATCAAGCAGGTGGTTTTATCCATGGAACAAGAACCCTTTGGTTTTATCCGTTTTTGAAAATAAGATGTCACAACGTGTTTGCAGTTTCTTCAGTGTTCGTGTGGTGTTTGACTTTGGCCAGCGGTCCGACGTCAGGGCCTTTCTTGCGACACCAACGTACGCCGACGCGACCGTCGTCTGCTTGCCACGTGGTGTGGGCGACGATCGGATCACTTCCCATCACTTTCGGATTCACCAACTAGCGGCGGTGGCCGGTCGTGCCCGTGACGCCCTGCCCGACAATTTGTTGCCGGCTGCAATATTGAGGTGCTGGGCGCACGCAGTGGCCGCCTACGGCAGCCTAGGGTGGCCATCCCCGCACGGAAGCCATCAAACATTTACACCGCGAGTCTCGTTTTTTCGGTCTCGCAGCAACAGGAGGCTTTCTTCTGCCTGGCACACCCAATTTCCAAACGCGTCCAAGAAAGAAAAGAGAGACAAGACGAAATAATATGCAAAGCTCGCGGACTGAAAAAAAAACGCACACGACAGGGACGATTCGAGTAAAAAGTTGATCACCCGACTTAGTCCCCGGCGGTCCCGATTTATCTGATTGACCTCGAAAAACAAGACGGAACTCGGCGCCATATATTTCCCCGCGACGACAAAACCTTCATATTGGTGTGGCGGAGGAACGGAGACAGGCCTGGCGATGGCAGAAACAAAAAGTTGGTCGCATCACAAGTCCCCTCGGGACCACCAGGCCGCCAGGCCCCATTCGCCCGATTGAATGATTAACTGCGGAGAGGGCTGCTTTTTTTCCGCCCACCCCACCCTGGTCAGCAGGGGCTGCATTTTTGTCATACTCGACGGCCTTCCGAACCACTGGACAAGGCGTTTACTGGAAGCCGTGTGCTGTCCGTTTGCTATATTAGTCTTCCCTTTCCTCCTTTCCGGCCATGGCACTTGCCTCAAACTTCGCCCACCTAATTCTATTTCCCGTGCTCACTTGTCGGCTCCTATCATGTGCCCCGTGGGGGGGGGATGGTCTATCCATCTATCTAGCCACCATTCTGTTTTATCCAGGCTGCTGTCCACCGCACGTTGCCACGGACTCAGTGAGGGACAATCCAATAATTCAACGATGGCATGTCCCATTCAGTTTTTTCCTCGTCTTTATTTTTTTCTTATGCCTCCGGTTTGTGATTTCATTCGTCCGTTCAGACGTCACGGCTTGTCTGTCGAACGGCAGCACGTGTCGGGAACTTCAATATAGTCCGTTTCTCCCCTCATCCTCTCTCACTCTCTCCCTCACAGGCTGTCGCTCTGCCTGGCTCTGCCCAAACACTCACGCTGTATTAGCGGCGCTTGTCAGTTTGGACGTCAAATAGTCGGCATACGCATGAAGTTGTTGTTTTTATTCATGCCTCTGTTTTTGTTGGAAACGCTCGCAGCTTGGCGTTGTTGCTGTGATTTGGCTGTCCGTCCGGGACGGCCAAGGTGCAATCATGTTTGCGGTGTGCGCCCTGGGAGGGCAACGCGTTAGCGTGAACACTTGCCACTGTTCTGCCGGCGCGACAAATGACCCCCATCTCCATCAGTCATTTGCTATCTAAAGTCGTAATCAGTGCCTTCGCCGTGTGGAAGAAAGGCCTCTCCGGCCACCATATTTTTATACAAAGCTAAAGTGAATTTTGTGTCAGGTAAAAAGAGGCCGTTACTTTGCTAGAAATCGGTGTAAGTGTGCAGCTCGACAGCAGAAGAGCTCAATTGGTTGTAGAAAATAAGAAATTTGAAGTTTCTAGTTAATTAATTATTTATTCTCTCACTTTTGGTGACACTTCGCTCAATGCTTTACATTTCAGGTTAATAAAACGAGTCATTTCAGTTGGGTATGAATCATATTCATTTATTAAATAAATAAAACTGTTCGAAAACTCGTATATCAGTCACAAAATATACAATACAGTTGACAGACAAAGAATGGCATCAGTCCTCAGCAAACATAGAAACCGGAATACAGGAAAAGTAATGAAATGTGAGAAATGCTCTATGAACAAAACACTAGTAAGAGGAAAAGTTGCTAATTTGTTTATGTTTAATTTGCTATTCTGGCACTGTTATGCACCAGACAAATAAGATAATGCTATATGACAAGATTTACACTCACTTATCGAATTGAAATCAATTAGTCATGATATATACATATTGCGTTAAAAACGTTATTTCCTATATAATATATTAATGCCTTTGGTTCAGTATGGCATCAATGCTTTCAAACGGCATTGCTCTAAGCACGTTATAAGCACAAATTGTGCTGGCAGCATAATTGAATAATTGCATTGTGTTGCCTTCAGGACATTGTCACGACAGCAAATCACCAATCAAGGTTGGTGCCAACTACCAAAACTCTATTTTGCTCCACTAGGGACCTAAACTCTGAAACATCAGCTTTACAAATGGCTTTCAATTATTCTAATATACCTTTTTTGGTAGCACACACTAGCAAAACGCAACAAAAGATTCCTAACTTTGGTGTCTGACAATGTTTGAAGTATTGAAGAGCGATGCAAGATACACAAGACTAAAAAAGCGACCATGACCAGGCCAAGCCGAAATTTGCCGACCATTGTAAGGAAATGTTACATCACAAGACGAAGCATCGGTTTGTTCACATGTTTTGAACCAAGTTTTTGAGAATGAAACTTAAGTGACGCTCAAGTCATTTCGTGCATTGTAGTATCTGAGTGGTATGTTAAAAGAAACACGAAAAACTGATGTACATAATTATTTTGAATGACAGGACATACAAACTGACAATCACATAATTATATGTTCAATATCAGTTACGTAATAGCTAAGAAGTAATGTCATTTTCAGTCAATCTTTGCCACACTCCTCCAAGGAATAATTCTGCAGCTCCAATACGTTCGAATAAAGTGCATAGTTTCAAAGGTACACGTCCATTCTCCCATTTGATGTATTCCTCACTCATCAGTTTTTATTTTTTTCATTTTTGCAATTTGTCTCTTTTTTTTTGTAAAACTTACACGATTTTGTAAATATGAACTAGAATTATTACTACAAGTAGTATTGCTACAAGTATTGGGCACTGAAGAGTATTATGCTCTGTACAGTAGCCCGTATTACTACGAATTTATTGCTTTCGAATACCCGGCATTTCGTGCGGTCGGAGCACTGGAGTACGAAGATGGAACGACCAGATCTCCTGTAATTATTGCTCAACAAATAATATTAAACAGATTATTATTGCTGAAATAAACAGTGTTATTGCTCTAATTTATTGCTTGCAAACACAGCTGTGTAACGTTTTTATACACCGAAACCTTTTCACACTATCTTTTTGATGTTACAACATATTTATGTTTACTTACACTTTTTTCTATGTACAAACAAGACATGAATTGACATTTTTGTAGCAGAGACCATGCCAACAGTAGCTTGCGTTAAGACGCTCGCAATGTTGTACATGCGTAATTGAACGTGTAAATTAATTGACTCATAATTCAACAGCCAGAGCAGATGGTACATTTTCAGCTCTCAGTCTGATTAAAAAATGATTTCATAGTGCAAAACTTCCAACAACAACCCAAATCAGCATTTACATAAGCTTTTGATTCAAATGAACATGAAAACGACTTAATGATTTAACTTTTTTCTTCGGCACAATGAGATTAGCCCCGTACATTCAAGTGACCGACCCGAGAAGCCAGAAAAAATTCTGAAAAAATAACTCACAAAATGTGACAAAAATGTTATGCAACAAGACCCGTTTTACATACAAACGAATTCTGATTGCTATCAAATTTAACATTTCATTCTCTCAAAATTAAACATCTCTCAACAATCCAAACAGAATGGTGGTCACAAAGAAAGGTCGTTTCTCAATTTTATGAACAAAATAACAATAAAATAAAGCTAACGCTACCATAACATAACAGGGCCAACCAATGAACATTGTTTAACAATTATTGTACTGACACAGTTCAAACAAAAGAAACTGCATAACAGTTTTCTTTTGGTTTGAAAGATCCCAATTTTTCACTTAGAATTGACTAGATAACACATAAAATGACTCGAAATTGACCAGGAAACACATGCACGCACTCATTCAAGCAACTTCACAATAATATCAAATATACAACTACGAATAAATATTTATCTATGTAAGCACTTTGCCGCTGGATAGAGTAATATCATGACTAGATTATACACTCGCTGGGACTTACCACAGCTAGTTCCGATTAAAGGGGAAACAATATGAATAGACTTACACCTCCCATTATTACGACCATGCAATTCACATAGAAACGCGTTCTGTTGACTTAAGACTTTTCAACCAGCTGCAACCCATAATTGTCCTTCCCAAGAAGAAAGTGAAGCGATAGAATTGAAAATACGAGATGTTTGAGACTCAAGAATCGTGAATGAAGAAAGTACAAGAGCCTCGAAAGAAAGAGTCAAGGAAGAAAACAATAACGAATAGAAAACTCAAAGAAAACAGATATTATAGATTAGAAAGAGCGTTGAGCGCCATAGAAAGAACGAGCAACTGGGGAAAAGTCCAGTGCAAAGTTAAGCAAAGAGGAAGAGTAGGATCTCTCCGCACACGATGCAAGCTCGTGGCACTCGCAGCTGCATCCCTGCGAAGAAGGCGAGAGAAAGGGATAACCAGACGGGAGAGAGAAACCCCGTTCAGTAAGAGAAAGAAGTAGAGGGGATAGCCGTAGAGAAAGACAGGAATAGAAGAAGGGAGGGCCAACTACGAGATAAATGTTGTGTTGGCGTTGAAGTTCTGATTAAAAGAGACAGCGGTTGGACTAGAGTTGTTCATGTTGCTGAGCAAGCTAGGACGTAATATGATAGTTCGATGTCAATTGCATGCATTTAATTATGGGAGAATTTTGTTCCCTTCACCAATAGATAGGGTAATTTCGAAATATTTCTTTGGTTTCAATATACAAGTTAGTCATAAATAACTTCATGTGAATATTTATCAAACGTTTCCGAGAGATAGAAAAGGCGATAGCTGAGCAAATATCAGTGTTTGTTTTCCCAGTTATTCAGAACTGGCATGGGTGAAAAGAATAGTTAACTCAAGAAAAACACAAATGAAAATGTTAAGTTATAATTTAGTTCTTGGTATGCATAACATTCACACAGCACACAATCAAACTTGCATTCAGCCATTTTCTCAAAACTCTCATTTACGACTCTCTTATAAACGTATGTTATATTTTAAGGCAATATTGCACCAGTTCCCTAGGCTTTGACTAGTCTACTTAAATTACGACTAATTGTTTCCTTTATAAATGGCCATAAAGCACCTATATACACTAATACACATGTCACAGCACGCTTCATACTCATAGGTATAAAATAAACTTCAATTAATTCCTATACAATAATAATGCATTTTTTGGTATTACACATATATACAATTACAGCCTCAACAGTACGACACACTTAAAATATAAAAGGCAGCGGTTCACTCTAAATTTTGGAATGTTTTTGAAGTTACGGAGATCAATAACTTTAAACAAAAGAAAAAATGTTTAACTTATTAAGTCTTTTGGTCTATCACTAATGTTATCACCTAACAAAAGACCACTGCCTGTGTTGGCAATTTTCTCGAAGCCAACCCTAAAATGTAAGGAAAGCCGGTAAACATACCTTGCATGGAGTTACGTGAGCTATATGCGTAGCATATCAATCTTATAATATTCCGTGTAAATAATATTATACTTCAAACATGTATATTTTTAAATATAACCCCACCCAGAATGTTACATCGCGGTAGGACCTGAGCTGTGTAAGTAATAATTTACTACGTGGTAAAAGTGAAGACATTGGTAGCCAATGCTAACCAAATGCTTTTCGGTCCCGACTAGTGAGTGACTAGGACTATGCACGCTGACTAGCAAAGTGTTACTTCTCACTAAAACTGTCTAAGAATTAAGACTAGCCGACTACTGGTCGGTGTTACTTACCTTAAAAACTTTTCAGTTTTTCTTTAAATAAACGTCCAGTCGCAATAAAAAACAAACGATTTTATAAACTTGACTAAATAAATAACCTGTACAAATCTCTAACCAAACCTTGCAGACGGTTTGTCAAAGCGTGCATCCCATTTAGCTTCTCTCAAGTCTAATAAAATGTCAAACATCAATTCAGCAAATAACTTCCAAAACCATGGTAAACAAACCACTGCATCACCGGTCAAGCTATAGTCCATAAAATGCACACATTCGCTCGACAACAACATCAAATCATGGACCCGGCTTTGCTGTCTTCTGTCCGCGAAAAGACGTATATAAAATTTGTAAAAAATAATGACCGGGCCACAATATAGGAGAATGAAGAAAGCCCGGCCACGCTCTGAGAAAGAGAGAGAGAGTGGGACGGAGCGAGCATCGCGTAATTTCACTCAGCCAGTTACAAAATATCTTTCTTTGGCAAGTTGTGCTGAGTCGGTACAGTGGTTCAGGCGGAGCAGGCCGCTGCGAACGGCATGCCCACCATGCTGGGGGCAGCGAAGGCCGAGCTGTTGCTCTCCTCCACCGAGCCCGTCATGGAGGACTCCTCGGACGAGCTGGCGCCGTCGCGGACGCACGACGACTCGAGGTGCTTGTTGAGGTAGCTCTTGAGCGCGAAGCTCTTGTGGCAGCGGTGGCAGGAGTAGGACTTGTCCTGCGAGTGGGTCTGCATGTGGGCGCGCAGGTTGGAGCGGTCGGCGAAGGCCTTGCCGCAGTGCGCGCAGCCGTACGGTTTCTCGCCCGTGTGCGAGCGCAGGTGGCCCTGCAGCAGCCAGGGCCGCGAGAAGAGCTTGCCGCACACGCCGCACGCGTGCGTCAGCTGGTGCGTGAGCACGTGCATGGCCAGCGCGGGCATGCTGACGTACGCCTTGCCGCACACGTTGCACTGGCGCGCCGAGCCCGAGTCCAGGCTGCGGTGCGTCTGCTTGTGCCGCGACAGGTTGGAGGACGTGGCGTACCGCTTGCCGCACTCGCCGCACACGTAGCGCCCCTTCTTGTCCGTGTTGTTGGAGCACTCGTCCTCGGACGACGAGGACTTCCGCTTGGAGCGGCCGTCGCTCACGAAGAAGGCCTCGTACGTGTAGGAGACGGTCTTGCCGCCCTTGGTGCCCGGCTTCTCCTGTTCGTGCTGCAGGGGGTGCGGCTGCTCGGCCTCCTCCTGGTGGTGGTGGAGGTGCAGCCCCTGGTGGTGCATGGGGCTGGCGGGTCGCGCCGGCGGGTACGGCAGGGTGGACGAGCTCAGGTCCAGGATGGCGTGGGCGGCGGTCAGGTCGTCCGGCGCCGCCGTGCTCAGGCTGAGTGGCGGCGGCCGCGTGTCCAGCGTCTGGTAGCTCATGGGGTCGAGCGGGATGGGCCGCACGGGCGTGCCTGGCGTGATGCTGAGCGTGATGGGGCGCGCCCGCTGGGGCTCTGGCCGCGTCACCTCGACGTACTGGTGCCGCGGCGAGGGCGGCCGGGGGCCGTCGTCCTCCTCCCGGACGTCGAGCGGCTGCGGCGAGGACCCCGGCGACGGCTCCAGCGAGTACGGCCGGTAGATGTCCTTCTTCTTGGGCGGCAGCGAGAGCTGCGCGCCCGTGCTGGTGAAGCACCGCCTCGGCGTGGACGAGGACGGCGAAGGCGGCTGCAGGGTGGCATAGGTGGGCGCGGGCGAGCCCGGGGACAGCGGCGGCAGCGTGGGGTGGTGGCCGAGGTAGGCCGTGAAGGGTAGCGCTGTCAGCTCGTAGCCTGCAACACACAAGCAAGGAAGGGCGTCAGTGACACTGTGTCGGCGAAACCCCCGGTGGAACCGGCCGAGGCCTTGCGCGCGCAGCCCCCGTGCCCGACAGGTGGGCGCGCGGAGGCGTGAAGAGAGAGAAAGAGGGAAAGAGTGAGAAAGAGGGGGAAGGGGGGTGGGGCGTCCTCGGCACCGCCGCGAGCTCTATCAAAAATGCATTTCCCCCGCTGGGCCGCCGGGCCGCAGAGCGGCTCGCGGAGTACGGAGCGCTTCCCTCCCGGCCGACCGGCAGACCAGACCACCTGCCGGCTGCGGAATCCGGCCTCGCCTCGCGTAGCCTCGCGCAGAACAACAAGAAGCACGGGTCAACGCACTGCCGGTAGTACCGCGCCAAATATTGAAACGGGCGTGGCGCGGCGCGGCGGGTCGCGGCGGCCGAGGCCGACGGGGAGGGTCCGCCGGCGGCGTTCACTAATTCAGGAAGGCTAGCCGATGGTTAGCGCGGCATCGACTCCAAATCGCGAGCCCTGATTGCCGCGGAGCGACGCAGCCTGTAATATTCCACTTATTGAAGTTCCGGGCCTCATCACAGCCATCATCGGCCCGACCCGGGTTCGAATCCCCACCGCGGCGCGGCTATTTTTGCCGCGCTCGCTACCGCATTAGCGGCGCGACGCCTCAACAAGTCAGGATGGCGTTCCGATCGTGATGCCAGTTTGATGCCATTCCATGAAAATGGATGTGCATGACCCGGCCGGCCGGGGCAGCTGTGTGCCCTGAATAAAAGATGCCGCGCCACGGCAAGGTATGGAGACGGCCTCGCGCGCCTCGCGGCTCAAGCGGGCCTAGGCGGGGTTTTAACTTCGTAAATGGCTCGTTTCGTCATGAAAAATTCACCGCTACACCTTTGCCCCGTCCGTCGGAGGTCCTTCGCGGGTCATAACATGTATCGGGAAGGCGGCGTGGCAGCGCGGGGCGAAAAAAGGAGAGAGAGAAGGAAATTGAGGTGGAAGATGAGGTGCCCGCACCGTTCAAGTCAACAACAACAACACAGCAACAAGGGCGTGTCGGTTTTTCCTCCGTCGGGTAAAAGTGATCCGCGTCACGCACACACGGGCCAATTCCCGACACGCACGTCGCCCCGTCGGCCAGAACCCCGCCAGGCCCCGCCAGGCCCCGCCAGGCCCCACCAGGTCGGCCAGGCCGCTGTTGCTCGCGGACGACATCGACCGGTCACCGTTTACCCGCCACTAATCCGAAAACATCGACCTGCCGGGGATGAGCTGCCCTTCGAGTCCTTCGGGGCGGCGCGCCGCTCTGTTACTTTTCTCTCCACCGCCAAGTTTTGCAATTAGCGGGATGGCGGTGCAACGAGGTCACTTTGCAGTGGGGGCGGATCCGGCATGAGAGAGAGAACAAGCACTTTTTGACCTCTTGCAGGGGCAAAGTTGTACTTTTTGTCCACTTTTGCAAGGGCAAAGTTGCAATTTTTCCCTACTTGCATAGGCTTTTGCCCGCCTCTCAGGCGGCCAAAGACGGAAAAAAATGCCTGCTGCCCTCTTTTCAATCCGTCCTTCGCCAGCAGGGCAAGACACCGCTAAAGGACTGACCAGCAGCTCGCGGACCCATGGTTACCATGCTCGCCCCCAGCGCCGGAGGTCGCGGGTTCGAACCTCCACGGCTCACCACTTTTTTTTTCCCGCTCGCTTCCTCGAGGCGGTGTCAAACTTCTCCCGCCTTGCATGGCGTCCACGATAAGGGGGAAGGATCGAACCCCGTGTTGGATTGTGTTGGCCGCCGCCAGGGCGCGCCGCGATCGCAATCGAGCTGCGCAATCGGGCTGCACAATCGGGCTGCAACCAATCACAATCAAGCAACACCGCGCTAATTGGCGCGCGAGCGAGAAGTTTTTCCCGGCAAAGTTGGAATTGCGATTTATATCCCGGCCGCACTCGTTCTCACGGCTGACTCGAGTAGTTGTTGCCGCGCCGCGCGCCGCAACGGTGGCGGCGCCACTACTACGTGAGTCGGGGCAAGTTTATCCCGCCAAAGTCATTTGTTTGTTGGCAATGAAGATTTAGCGCCGCGGCGCGCAGCGCCGTCGCTCTGTCTCTCTCGCACTCGTGCGGCGGTCCGTATAGGTGTGAGAGAGACAGAGCGACGAAAACGGCTCTCCGAATCGAGAAGAAAACGGACTGCGGCGGGACAACAACAACGCCCCATTTTTGGACTGGCCATTGGCATTCCGGAAGCGCTTCGCGCGCGGCCGCAGATTCCCAACAAACCGCCAACTGCCCCCTCTTTCTCTTTTTTTCTGCGGCACATTCATTTGCGACTTGGTTTTCTGTTTGTTTGGAGCTGTGTTGTGTGTTTTCATGACGGCTGGATTGGGGTGCGGTCAAGCGGGGCAGGGGCGCTATCTGACCGGCGAGGCCTGGCCGGGGGAGGGGATGTCCAACGGGGTGGCAATGGACAGCAACAAGTACAAGGAACGGAACGAGCGACGGTTTCTCGCCGCGTAGCTCTCAAAGTTTCGGTGCCCATCATAAATGTACGTACAACACAATGTGTTGTTGATTTCGGCTAGAAGAAGAGCAGTCCAGGCACACCCCAACACCCTTAAAACCTTGCGAAGTATTTTGAGCATAGCATACCTACGTACAATCTGATTTACTTTGTTATGCAAAGAAATAGATCGCAAATTACGAAGCATTTTTTTTGTAAGCTCATGTATGCTCAACATACTTATTGTTATGACAAACTGCTCTGCTTTGTAAGTCCTGATATGGTTTGTAAGGTTCTCTCTCCCTCCCCCCCCCCTCTCTCTCTCTCTCTCTCTCTCTCTCTCTCTCTCTCTCTCGCACTCAAGCAGACCAGGGGGTCGGTCGATGCGTTTGATACTGATTACCGGTGACAAGGACCACGTCACTCCCAGCTGGAGGAGCCAGGGTGGCGGAGGGAGGGGAATAAAGTACACAGGCTCGGCAATTTTTTGTTTTTGCTGTAAGAGAGAGAGAGAGAGAGAGAGGAGAGAGAGAGAGAGAGAGGAGAGAGAGAGAGAGAGAGAGAGGGAGCAAAGCGGAAGGCATCGCTAATTGTGAATCCTGGCCGACCGTGCGTTCCATTCGGTTCCATTCGGTTCCATTCCACCCCATTCCCTCCAAGGTAGGCAGCTGAAGGCAAACTCGCAGCTCCCGACTCGGGCGGCGGCGAGGCCGAGGCCTGCGGACCACTTGGTCCACTTCTAACTTTTGACGCCATATATCTTCCTCCAGAGGCAGACTCTGGAGCCTCCAGCTCTCTCTCTCTCACTTTCTCTATCTCTTCCTGAGCTTTCTCCCCCTTCGCTCTCTCTCTCTCCCTCCAGCAGCTCCCTTCATAATGGCAGGTCATAATGAAATGCGGGCTGCCTAACGACATTGGACTTTCACAACTTCTTCCGCGAAGATCTCCAGAAGCCCCTCCCCCTTCCCTGTCTCTCCCTCCCACTCTCTTTTCGCCTCCTAGCCGCACATTCACCGCGACCGAACGTGACCGTACAAAATCCCATCGCGCTCGTGTGTCCCGTGTCGGACCATATCACGACAGCCCCCCCCCCCCCCCCCCACACACACACGCACGCGCGCACATACACACAGAGCCGTCGCTAAGCGATGTCGCACGCTGCTTCGTTAGGAACGGCCCTCCTTAATTTGTCCGTCTGTTTGTCTTGCTCCTTTTCCTTTCGTCAAATATTTGCGTCGCTAGTTTGGCAGCAGCGCGGCAAGTCAGGGCGAGCCAAAGGCACAGCCAAAGGCGGGGGGCACATGGCCGTCGTCGCGTTACGCCGAGTGTCGCACCTAGACAGCACTCAGAGTCGTCGCTCCGTCTCTCTCGCACCCTTACGGGACGCCCCGTGAGTGTGAGAGAGAAGAAAACGAATATAGCTCAGTCCGCAGTAGTCCTTCCGTTGGGAACGGTGACGCGACCCGGCGTGTTTTCTGTTGTTGTTTTTGTTGTTGTTGTTTTTCGCGCCGAAACGAAAAACTAGAGCAACAACAACAGTAACAACAACAAGGACATGTGGATTTGAATGGCAGCCGCGCGCTTTGCTTTTCCCGAATAGCGATAATCGTAACTACCGCGGCACTGGTGCGGCACTGCGCCGCGCAGAGGGCCATAAGGAAGCGGGCAAACTTTTGGTATATTCGTTACATAAATATGAGAGAAATAACGATTGCGAGCGAATGCGGAAAGCAGTGCCGGAGCGAGCGGGGCCGAAGTCCTTGGCAGGTCCTGGGTGGCCCGATCAGCCGCCGATAGGCTCGGCAATGTCGTGCTGTCTCTCTCGCACTCGCTGGGTGAACCGTCGGGGTGCGAGAGAGACAGCAACGGAGTATTGTTCGGAATGGGTCACTGCTGGATCTCTACAACCGCCCAGGCCGGTGCCGCTTGCCAGTCACCCCGAGTCAGCAGGGTGGTTTCGCACAGTGTGTCGCTCTGTCTCCCTCGCACCCGCACGGGACGCCCCATGGGTGCGAGGGAGACAGAGCGACGCGCAGTCCCTCCGGTGCGCGCGGACAGCCCCGCCTGAGCTCCACTCCAGGTGCTCCCCCTCAATCCTTTCCATCCTGCTGGCCGGCGAGCGAGGCGTCGCTCCCTCTCTCTCGCACCCCGGCGGCACGCACCGTGAGTGCGACAGAGACAGAGAGACGAGGCGACTCTGCAGCCTGCCGGAGCTCAACCCTTGTAATTGAATACGCAGTGTAGTATCCTTTGAAGTCGCCAGGCCGAGCCCGGCCGGGCCAGGCCCGTTATCAAAACACACGCTCTGGCGTGCCGATGAAAACCACGCTATAATTATATACCTGCATCGGGGCGGGAGAGAGCGAGAGAGACAGGGAAAGCGAGAGAGAGAGAGAAAGAAAAACAACACGAGAAGGGGAAATCTGACAGAAACAACGCTGTTAGCAACATTTTTACGGCGTCGAGGAGTCAGTAGGGCTTTGCAACCCCCCTCACCCAAGCCCTGCTCAGGCTTATCTATCCAGGCAAACATTAAGACGATTGTTAACGGATATCTATCTACACGACCGGCAAATCGCAAAGGATATAAATTTGGGAAACGAAGAAAGGTTGACCGCGGGGGTGCCCCCCCCCCCCCCCCCCGCTTGGACTCACCGAGCGGCCCGAACACGGCAACGTCATATTTTTACTCCACGCATTAAGTGCCATAATTTACAATTTAATATTCGGCTGCAGCGGCGGACGTGTCGCGTGGAAGAGGGGGAGAGGGGAGGCGACAGGGGAGGAGTGGTGGTGGGGGGGCGGGTCGCTCAGGTGCGCGGCATTTTCGTAATTTCGAGCTTGTGGCAATAATAAAATAAAAATCTCCCTCTTTCTCTCCTAGCTGCCGCTCCCTCGTCACATCAGTCACGTGGCTGACGCGTCGCCCTTTACGGCAGACGACATCCTCGGGACACTTTTATCCCGCAGTGGAGCGTTGGCGCGAGCGTGGCGCGGCGTGGCGCGGCTTGGCACGGCTTGGCACAGCGGCGCGGCGATTTTATGATGACCCGGCAGCAGCTTTTGAGTGGCACTTGCGAGGCGACGACCACTGCAAACATGCGCGGGGAACCCCTTCAAACACACAGCCAATAAAGCAGAGCTGCTGCCTGGGAAAGGGGAAGAAGAACGGGAAGAATGGAGCAGAAAGAAGAAGAAAAAGGAGAAGAAGTGGAAGGTGAAGAAGGGGTGCAATCTCATCGAGCCGGCCGGTACCCTGTTTGCAGTGTCTGTGCGAGCGTGAGGGTGTGAGTGAGTGTTTGCTGCTTGGAAGCAGGAGTCCCCCCCCCTCTCTCTCTCTCTCTCTCTCTTCCCCTACGCCACCTGCTCGTCGCTTGGCATCCGCCCCAGAATGCAACGCGTCGGATTTATGCCCCGGAAGCGAAACTGGAACAACTTGGGGCCGAAAGTTGGTGGGTGTGTTGGTGTTTGAACCCACGCGCCCGCCGCGTGTAAAACAATCCCGCCTCGAAATCCCCGAATTTATTGCCCGTTGCATATCTGCCGGCTGTAAGCAGCCGCAGTGGCGCCCCGTGATAAGGGGCCGAACCGGCCAGCCAGCCAGCCAGGCGGGCAGCCAAGCCACTGACCACGCGCTGGCGAAATTCCACAACAAGGAGGAAAGGGGAGGGGGTGAGGGGAAGGAGAGGGAGAAGAGGGAGAGGTGGAGGAGGTGGATGAGGGGGGGGGGGAGGAGGAGAAGGATAGGAAAAGGAAGGAAAAGAAAAAGAAATATGAAAGCAAAAACAGAAAAATGAAAATTGGAAGAAGAAGAAGAGGAAGAAGAAGAGGAAGAAGAAGAAGAAGAAGAAGAAGAAGAAGAAGAAGAAGAAGAAGAAGAAGAAGAAGAAGAAGAAGAAGAAGAAGAAGAAGAGAGTGAGAGAGGGGAGTCGTGGGGTAAGTCCTTTCGGATTGGCACGGAGGGTCGCAGTGTGGGAATGCGGCAGCGTGAAGAAAACTGCAGAGGGGAGCCAGGCAGGCAGCCACAGTGCGCGGGGCTCTGCCGGGGCTGCGCCAGGGCAGGGCTGTGCCACGGCAAGACCCTCCTGTTGCGCCCCAGTTCGGCCGCCATGCCCCGCGCGGGGCCCCGGCCTGGCTGGCCTCCCTGCGGACAAACTTGTATCGCAAAACTTTGGATAGTCCTCGAGACGATACGAATAATTAGAGCGAGATGGTTGATGGGCTGACACCCCGACGGGGCCCCCTCAGGAAGCGGCTGTCGGCCCGATGAAAGGTTTCAGTCCTACCTCCTCCGGCCTCCGCGGCCACCGACGGCGTCGCTCCGTCTCTGTCGCACTCGCTGCCGGAGGGGTTGCGAGAGAGACGGAGCGACGTGGATCGGGCCGGCGTAGCTCCGGCCTGTCCGACCGCCTGCCTGACGGCGGGGAAACTCACCTGCAACAAGAAGACAGGCACGCCATTAGGCCAAGCGGCAAATTTGCAAAAATACCGCACTTGCGGAAATGCGACAAGAGGAAGAAAGCCATCGCATTCAGCGGCGGCAGCAACGGCAGCGAGTGGGGCAGCGGTTCCCAACCTTTTTCAGCCCGCGACCCCAAAATGGCTTCCAAAATTTTTCGCGACCCCAGGAACAAAATTACGCGACCCCATCTTTTTTCGGGGGGGGGGATTTTTTCGAAAATTATCTGTCACATTTTGAATTTTGACCGAATTTTGAGGGTTTGAGTGCATTTAAAATAGAGGGCCAATATTTGTAATGAGACATTCTAATTTTCAAATGATAGCTTCCTTGCTGTTAATTTTGACACCCAAGCTTGGTACTCTTTTGTGCCGCCCGCGCGGTACCTTTCAAAAACATTGGCGCCTATACCACGCTTAACATTGGCGATTGCCTCCACCACTTGGGCCGCTTCAACATAAAGCATTTGAGGATTCGCGGAAGGAAACAAAATAGAACATGGTTGGCAACGAGCGATCCAGGCTCCAGGTATCGGTAGACTAAGGGGACGAAATAATCCCTACGAGCCTGTATTCTATGCGTCTGTTTCCGCTTGGAAGCGCTAAAAACACCAAACACCCGTCGGTTTTTCCGTATTTTCGCACTGGCGGTTTCCCCGCAGACCGACCCTCAGGAGCCAACTCGCGACCCCACGCGACCCCAGGTAGCATGCCGCGACCCCACAAAATTTTTCCGCGACCCCAAATGGGGTCGCGACCCCGGGGTTGGGAACCACTGGAGTGGGGAGTGATGAGCTGGCGATAAGTCTTGGGGAGCGCGCACACATACACACACCGCGCACGCACACATACACACACACACACACACACACACACACTCGCGGCGCAGTCAGAAGGGAGGCGGGCGAAATGAACTTTCTCCTCCTTTCGAGAGAAAAGAAAACGTTTGCGTTACAGGGGTGGGCAGCAGCAGCAGACGACGACGGCGGCGGCGGGGGAGGGGAAGGGGAGGGGGAGGGGGAGGGGGAGCGCCAGTAGTGCCTTGAATAGGAATGCAGACGGGGCGCGCCGTGGCTCGCTGCCATGTGCGTAAGCGCGCACGCCCGTGTGTGCGTGCGTCTATGTGCGTGTATATGTGTGCGAATGTGTGTGTGTGTGCGTGTGCGTGTGTGTGTGCATGCCCGCGTGTGCGTATGCGCGTGTTCGCCCGCACGTGCTTGGCACGTAATGCTTCTGGAGACACGGACCCCTTCCACCGCGGCGCGGGCGAGAGCGGCAGAATAGCCTAGCGCGAGCCAAGGGAGTCGGGCAGCGTCGCGAAGAAGAGTGTCCTGCCAAAACAAACACGCGCATCACGTGTGTGTGTGTGTGTGTGTGCGTGCGCGCGCGTGTGTGTGTGTGTGTGTGTGTGTGTGTGTGTGCGTGCGCGCGCGCGTGTGTGTGTGTGTGTGTGTGTGTGTGTGTGTGTTCGGCTTCGGGTTGGCTAATGCCCGCCAAAGCCAATTCCCCTTTTACTGGGAGCGGGAGTCAAGGGAGTGGCTGGAGGGGGGAGGTATGAGAGAAGGGGGGGGGGTATGGGGGTGAGAGGCGTTTTGCAATTAGGAGGCGAGAGACATTGAAAGCAACTGCAGGCTGTTGTCACGCAGGGGGCGCTAAGAGTGGGGATTTTGTTCCGCGTGTCTGGCTGTCTGTCTGTCTGTTCGTCTGCCCGAACTCATTAGCCACTAATGAATGTGATAAGGACACAAACGCTCTCGGTGTGTAGCGCGCCATGCTAAGTGTGTCATAATTATGCCCCCAGGGTCAATTTGAATTTTTGCCGCTCAGTGATTCTTTCCCCGGGTCTCGCACTGCCGTGGCGGCAGCAGGGCGACGCCGCCGGGAAACTCCGTGCATGCCGACGCGGACCCAGAAGGGGCTTTCCCATTTCCCGAGTTCCCTAGCTCCCGCCCTGCCCACCAGGTGAGTCTGAGCACGACGAAACAGCACACATAATTACGGAACTGTTGTGCTCAGGTAAAGCCCAGAAATTTGTGGGCCGCGGTCGGGCGCCTCGCTGTAAGCTGTGATAGGTACTGAAGAACCGCATAGTCGGCGCAAGCTGGCGAAATCGCCTCCGCTTACCGAGTCCCGCGAATTATTACTCCATCCATAAAATAAGAAGAAGGAAGGAAGAAAAAATGTCGAGGCACGCGGCTGTGGCGTCTGTGTGTTTTTTTTCTCGTTTTTTTTCTCTCCCCTGCTTCTTTTCTTCAAACCGCGCGCCCCTATTTTTATTTTATTTTTCTTTCTTTTCTTTCTCCTTCGCTTCCTCGCCACAAAGAAATAATAAAAATTGCTGACGATGGAGACAGTGGCGCTCAGTGGTAACTCAGAGTAAATACCCTGAAGGGATGGAGCGAGAAAGAAAGGGAAACGAAATAATTCATAGCGTTGATAATTACTCGCCTGACGCAGCCCGCGGGGCGGGGCGGGGCGGGGCGGGGCGGGGCCAGTCAGGTGAAAATTGTGGAGACGTTGGCTCGAGGGAGGAGGCGAGCCCTTCACCTTCGCGCTGGCGCTAATCGCACGGGGCGGGCTAGCCTCGGCGGGAATTCAATGAATCACACGAGGAGAGAAAGGTGGTGACGTCATCTCCTCACCATCTCGCCTGCGTGTGTGTGGGAGAGTAGGTGTGTGCGTGCGCGTGGAGGAGGTACTAGCCTCTAAATGAAGACTCCCTCGTTCTGCCCGACAGTTTCTAATTTTCCCGCCAAAGATTGCCATAACTCACGCTGCAAACGACGAGCGGTTCGTCGCGCTGTCTCTCTCTCGCACGCCCGGCGGCCTGCGGGATGCACCCGCGAGTGTGGGAGAGAGACAGAGCGCGCCACTGTTTGGGAGGCAGCCCGCGGTACCGACGCGCGGTGTGTGTTTACGGGTGATTAGGGGGCGGGCCGGCCGAGGCGTAGGTCATCCCCTATCAGGCAGGCGGTGCGTACTCGATGACAGCGTGGGGCGGGGCGGGGCGGGGCGGGCCGGGGCAGGGTGGAGTTACGAAGCGGACCGGACATGGCGGCCCACAGCAGCCCCCTCAATGCGATTAAATATGGCAAACACATCGGCGTGCAAACTGCAGCGCGGCCCACGCGCCGTGGCGAAGGCTGTGATTCAGCAGGGCGACTACGTCACACCGTAAATGGCCTGCCCGCTCCAAGTCGGGCCAAGACGCCCGCGAGGCGGGCCGTCCCGCCGCGCGGCCGTGGCGCGTCGCTGCCTACCCCGCGGGGGCGCACAGCAGGCGTCGCTCTGTCCCTCTCGCACCTGAAAGGAACGCCTCGCGAGTGCGAGAGAGACGGAGCAGCATGACGTCACCGCCACTCCGTGTCGGCGAGCATTACCCCGCGCGTTAACCACGCCGCGCTTTTATACAGTGCAGCTGCAGGGCCTAGGGCCGCCACCTTCGGACAACTTAACCACAAACCGCGCTTCCGGGCCCGCCAACCTAATTTCTCACTCTCGTTCGAGTTTTCGGCTCCCTCCCACCCCGTCTCCATCTCTCTCCCCCGAAAACCTTGTCATGTCTTCTTCCCCGGACACCGTCTCCCTTTCCGCTTTTCTTATTGTCGTTGCCCTTTTCCCCTTTTTCCCCGCCGCCTTCCCGCTTTTTCTTCGCGCCACGTTGCCTGCACTGTCACCCTATCTCGCGCGGCGCCGCCGCCCCTCACAAGACGCTGTTGCTTGGTTTGGCGGCCGCTCCATCCCTTAATGGCCCACCCCCCAGCCTGGCCGGCCTGGATCGGGAGATTATTTCGCGTCTTGGACGCTTTAGCAATTTAGCATTGTGTTGTCGCATGGCCGGTCCATGGGCCGTGCCATGGATGGCGTGGATGGCATGGCCGCGTCCTCTTGTGTTTGCGTCGTCTTTGTCCTCGCGGCACGCAGACCGACTCCGAGGGGCGGTTCCGTCGCTCTGTCTCTCTCGCACTCGTGGGGAGTGCCGTTTGAGTGCGAGAGAGACAGAGCGACCTTCGGAATCCGTCCGCAGGCCCGCCCAGATTCAACAGTGGAGGCGCTGCAAGTTCGCGGTCGCCCAATAGGCGCCCGGCCGCCACGCCACTACCAAAGCATTCCGAACAATTTCGCAGCTCGCCGAAGGCAGGACGTCGCACCAAGAAGTGATAATTGGTCGGAAAATGGTGACTTCAAAATCCCCCCCAACATTCAGATACTATAAAGTTGGTTGAGAGTTGATGCTGATGGAAGCTAGCCCGTCTAATATTTTACATATTTTCGTTTCATTGATAAAATTTGATAAAATAGCATTTTTTAAGCACTCAAAGCTTCACTGCCTTCTAACCAACAACAGTGTTTTTAAACCATTTCAGAGGAAAATTAACTTGGTTTTGGAGTGTTTTTTTCAACCGATATATGTGCTGCGGTTTCAATTCTTTAGGAGAAAGCAGAGAACGAAGAATCCCTGGGATACACTCCATCAACACGGGGCGCGTCGCTCGAACAGTGCAGCGGCAGCAAAGGAGATGCTGTTGACTTAAGGCTGACCCGTCTGGTTAAATGATTGAAGCCCTCATTATCCCGGTGCGCTGTGCCGTGCGCCCCCTCTTCTCCCCTCCCCTGCCTCTCTAGCGGCCACCGCGCCACCACCCCTGGGCCGGCCGTCAAGGGATTCCGAATGTAAATCATAATTGCGCACTTGAAATGAAAATTTTGCGTCGCGTGGGCCAGCGCGCGCGTGGGGGAGTGTGAATAAAAAAAAGTCAAAGAATATAAAAAAAATAATGTAAAGACCACGCGCGAAAAAAAATGGTGGTGGATTCCTGCATGGTGAAGGGTTGACTGAGCCCTCAGCCCTCCCACCCCCTCTCCGTATTGTGACACTGGGCGATGGCTCCTCCGAGACCACCCCGTCCTCGCCACGCTAGCGCCGCCAGGCAGGCAGGCAGGCAGGCAGGCAGGCAGGCAGGCAGGCAGGCAGGCAGGCAGGCAGGCAGGCAGGCAGGCAGGCTGGCAGCAGGATGGTCGGGGCGGCAAGCGCTGCAGGGGTTGCAACGATTGGAATGAACGTCCTTGCCCGCGGTGCTGCGGGCCGCCAGAGCCCCCGCGGGGACGCGGCGCCCGCGAACCCCGCGAACCTCCGGAAACCGAGAGAACCCGTGAACCTCGGAAACTTTCCTATACTTTCCTACAGGCATGATTTTCTGGTGCTTAAATCGCTGCAACGATGCAGCGTCGCGTTTCGAATTAGTCCGGAAAAGTCGAAGAGAAAGACTGCTCCAATTGAATTCTGTGTGTGTGTTTTTTTCTGTGTGTAAGAGCTGGTGTGTGCGTAAGTGTGTGTGTGTGCGCGCGCGCAACGGGGAAGGGTCATAATAGCCACACCGCCCTGCGAACTCGTGTTCGCATACAGATCGCCAAATTTCACTAGCCATTCAGCGGAGCGCACCCGCCGCGCTCCGCCACCGCTTTCGAAGTCGCCGCATCGCTTGGCTGGGTGGCGCAGTGGATAACGCGCTCGGCTGCTATTGTCCGGGAGCATGGTTCGAATCTCGGAAGGGACGCGCGTTTTTCTTGAGCGGAAGCCGTGAGAGGGGCAGGGGAGATAGTGAGAGAGAGAGTCACGGACAGGACGAGGACCCCGACAGGAAGGAAGGCAGAAACATAAGGAAGGGTAGGAAGCATTTCGCTCTCTGCGGACACCATCCCCCTTCACGCACACACACTCACACTCACACACACAGACACACCTGCTTTATGGAGTCCTGCACGGCGAGACGTAGCAGGAATATAAAACGAGCCGGGCCAATATCGGGCACGGCAAACACCTCGCACCACCTGACCCGCCCGGGCCGCCCCCGTGTGCCGCGCCGCTCCCGCGCAACCCCAACCCCAACCCCGAAAAGGCCAAAGGATCGCAAACAGCCATTCAGTGGAAATGACCCCGGAGTAGCCATGCTGGAGGGGGCGCCCCGCTCCGCCCCGCCCCACCCCGCCACGCCCCACCCCGCCCCGCCCGGCTGGCTGCCGCTGGCTGCGCTGCCGCCGTCGAGACCACACTCCTGGACACGGGCCAAAATTTCCCTCCGCCTCGCCAGCCTCGCCCTCATCCCTGCACCCCAGCGTATCGATCCGCCGCCAATTTCCCCTTTTTCTCGCCGCCCAAATTTTGGAATTTCCCTGCCGCGCGGATCGCGCCGCCGCCCCGCCGCGGTCCCCGCGGACCAATGCGGCGCGAATGCCGGAGAACGTGGAGGAGGCCGAGACCGAGACGGAGGCCGGCGAGCGTGTGGTGTTTACCTAAGCGTGAGTCGCTCTAACGACCCCCGGGATTTGAGTTAAGTGACCCGCAGTCCCCGCGCCGCCCTGCGCCGCCCCCAGCCACCCCCGCGGGGCCGCCCCCACCGCCCCCACGCCTTGTTTCGGATGCGGGCTGCGTCGCCGCGTCGCCCGGCAGGAGTCCTCGCGGGCCTCAGGTGCCCCGCCTGCTTATCGCGACTCGGGTGTGATTCCGCGTTTTTCCATCGGACCGCTTGAGGGATGGCCGAGGCGGCAGCACGGCAGGCAGGTCCCGAGCCAGTCGGCCTGTCTCTCTCGCACCTCTGAGGCACCCCCGGGGAGTGCGAGAGAGAGGGACGGGCCTTCCACTCAGCCTCCGGCGGCACAGGCCCGCAGGACACCGAAAGGACCCGCCAGGACTGATGGCACCCCGACAGGACTCCAGCCAGCCGTGCTGGGGCAGATCGCGGGGGAGGGGGAAGCAGCAAAATGGGAGGGATACGTCATGCAGGATTTTCTAGCGGAATGACAGGGGAGGGGAGGGGAGGGGAGGGGAGGGGAGGGGAGGGAGCACGCCGCGTGAGCTATGTGTCACTGGTGGACGTCGAGACGTGAGCGCGCCGCGCGCGCCGCCACCGCATACAGTGTGCCTCCATTGGCAAAGCAAATGACCGAGAGCGAAATGTCGTGTCGCACGCAGACAAGCAGACAGGTAGACGGCGTGCCGCGACGCCGCGACGCGCAAGCCAAGCTGGAGCGCCACCACTGTAGCGCCGCCGCCGGAGGGCCGCCGGAGCCCACCGCCAGGGGGTTGCAGGTAGAGCTAGCCTCACGCCGAGCCACCCAGTCGGAAAGAAAAATAACGCTCCACAAAAATTCGGCCTCTGGGGTGTGGGGCCCACACTGTGGGGCCGCATTCCAGCTTGGCCCTCTTTGGGATTCCATCCGGCGCTGCAACATATTTCGGCGCGATGTGTGCTCGCTGGCTGGTGGAGCGCTGGAGGGTGCTAATGCCCCTTCGCGTCTTTTCGCGCCAGCCTCGGCCAGCAGACCGATTCCGAGAGTCTCTCCGTCTCTCTCGCACTCACGGGGCGTCCCGTTCGAGGGCGAGAGAGATGAGGGGCGAGAGCGACTTTCGGAATCAGTCTGCAAGCACCGCCGCGCCAGATGGAACGAAAGCCGTGCTCGGCTGCGAGATTGGACCGCGGACCGTTTTCACCCCGTTGGTCTCGGCTCTCACCTCTACTAACATCCCTTCACAAACAGCTTCTTCACCAACACTCTCTTCACCACCAACACCTCCTCCGCACCACCAACACCTCCTTCACCACCAACACCGCTCCACCCTCTTCACCACTATGTACCGAGTTCCTGCGGCCACCACCTTCACCATGGCCACCACCACCTTCACCATGGCCACCGACACCTTCACCACGCGCCCCACCCACCGCACCGCGTCCTCCTTGACCAACAGCATGGGGTTGGGTGGGAGCTGCTGCACGCTGGCAACAGGCTCGGCCATAAACCAAAACAGTATCCCCCGCGTGTAGTGGCTGGGGCTTTTGTTCGAGGGGGCTGTTTGGGCGTACGTGCGCGCGCACTTGTGTGTGTGTGTGTGTGTGTGTGTGTGTGTGCGTGCGTGCGTGTGTGTGTCTGTCTGTGTGAGGGGTGAACACGGCTGGACCGCACAAAAGCCAAGCATGGCCGGCTCACTTTACGACCCCGAAAGAATCTGATGCCGGCCGCAGTTTTGCTTCTGTTGTCCTTGTTGTCCCCATGTCCTTGTTGTTGGCGGGGGTGCTCCGTCCTTGAAGGCCTAGAAAATGGCGACGCGCGGCGACGACTGTGCGGCCGCGTCTCTCTCACCATCGTGCCATCCTTTCGCAGACACGCGCGCGCTGCGCCCCGCCCCGGTCTCTCTCTCTCTCTCTCTCTCTCTCTCTCTCTCTCTCTCTCTCTCTCTCTCTATTTCTCTCTCTCTCTGTTGCACGGATCGACATAACACAGCGAGGCGTTGTAGCGTGACGGGGTGGGGTGGGGCCTCCGATCCCCTCCAGTAAGTCACGCATTCCAGCTCCACCTTGTCCGATTCCGCTGTCTGTCTCTCAAACTCCACTACTACATGCGGGGCGGAAGTCCCCTTCTCTCTCTCTCTCTTCTCTCTCTCTCTCTCTCTCTCTCTCTCTCTCTCTCTCTCTCTCTGGGCTTGTCTTGCTTCTCTTGCTCTCTCTCTCTCACTCGCACCCGCCCTGCTCCATCATTTCACTTGTGTTCCTCCATCCTCGCCGCACGCACACGCTGCTCCCTCACTTCCACCCCTTGCACGCACACTCACACACGCACACACTCACAGACACACCACCACCACCACCACACGGGCGGGCGTGCACAAACATAAAGTCCTAAGACTGAGCTGTATCAGAAACTTGTGTCGCGATTCCCAGGTTTATTTCATCCTCCCCCTTCCCCTCCGCCTCCCCCTTCCCCTCCCGGCCTGCCACCCTTCCCTCCTCCCTCCTGGCACCTCCAGCCCCCGGGCTATACTAGTGCACGGGCTGACACCCTCCCCCCCCCCTTTTCCTGTCCTGCCCTTCACACCCACACCGCCGCTGCTATCTGCCGGGCCGGTACATAAATTACAGGGAGTGTTTCCATGTCCTTGACCGGTGTTCTGCTGGCTGGGGGGTTGCCGGGCCGGGCTGGGCCGGGCTGGGCCCAAATCCAGTGGGCCATTTCCCCCTTATCATCCGCCCAACCCTTCTTCCCCCCCCCCCTCTCGCCCTGCACCGCCCTGCACCCCTACCCCCCACCATCACATGTTGAATTCCAAAGGTTATTGTTCGGCGCCACAAACACACTTTCCCACACCGGGGCCACCCGCACACACACACACACACACACACACACACACACACACGTACACGCGAAGAAGTAAAAAGGGCTGCTGGTGATTGGCAGGTTTCGTGGGCCGTGCGTCAGAACCCCCCGGCCCGCAGCAGCAAGACAGTCCGACGCCTTGAAGAAACTCTGTACGCGCCGCTACGCCCCGGGCCTGGCCATGGCCTGGTGCGCCGGCCTGCGCCCACTTGTATCGAATCCCCTGGCCGCCTCGGCACCGCCTCGGCAGAGCCTAGAGCCCCTCCTCGCCGTTAAATTAATCTCCCTTTTTCATCTGCTTTTCATTAATCTTGTTTGTAATTCCCTTGCGCCCGGCTGTTCGCTCAGGCTTTTTTGTGTGTTTTATTTTATTGTGTGCAGACGGAGTGCTCAGGGAACGTCACTTCGTCCTCCTCACGGCGACGGCGACCCGCGCGGCCTTTTCCGAGCAGGCCGCCGTTCTCCCGCGCCCATTGACAACTCGAGGAGGAATGAGAAGAGAGAGGAGGGATGGGGGTTCGATCCGCGGACCTTTCTCTCGACAGTCCGGCGCTCTGCTGCCTGCGCCACGGCGTCGTTTTCCATTCCGCGACGCGCGGCGGCGCCTGGGCTGGCGCCTTGCCGCCTTCCTGTGACGGCTTCTTTCCGTGTGGCGGCTGTGGGGGCGGGGTGGGGCGGAGCGGGGTGGGGCGGGGCGGGGTGGGGCGGGGCGAGGTGGGGCGGGGCGGGGCGGGCCGCTCGCCGGATTTCGCTCCCTCCTCCCGGAGAATTCCCAGATGACAATCCTGGAGCCGGCGCCTGGAGGCTAGAGCCTGGAGGCAAGCCTGGAGGCTGATCCCTCGACGTCCCGCGCCTCCTGCACCGCAAGGATCCGGCCCCGAGGAGGTCCCCCAGGAACCCGGGAACGGCCGGGAACGGCCGGGAACGGCACACCACCGCCGACTTGGCGGCGCGGTCCATGTTTTCTTCGTTTGCCGTGAGTAAGACGCACGCCAGCGCCGCCTAGCCGCCCCCTCTGCAAAATGGAAACACTTGGCGCGGACTTTCGCAAAGCAGGAATCGCAGAACCACGAGCGGGTTCGCAGAACTACTGTATCAGATGAGGTCAACAGTGAGGGTTAAGTGTGTGTGTGTATGTATGTGTGTGAATGTATTTTTTCGTGGTGGAAGTAACGAGCAAGGCGTAGAGGGAGGGAAGGGCGAACCACATCGCCGCGCGGCTAAACTCGCAGGAGCGGCTGATTCCGAGTGAGAAAGGTCTCGTTGATTCTCCCCCTTTTCCCTCTCCCTCTCCCACGCACTCGCGAAGCTTATGAGAGAGAGAGAGAGAGAGAGAGAGAGAGAGAGAGAGAGAGAGAGAGAGGAGAGGGAGAGAGGAGAGAGACTTAGAAAGCAGCCTGCAGCAGGGCTCGGGAAGGGGTGAACACTTCGCCGAGCCCCCACTGCACTAAGGGCTCTAAGGGTGGAGCGGCGGGGCCTTGGCAGTGGCACGGTCGTGGACCTGCTGCAAGCATTCCGGTCCGACGACACCGAAAACGTTTTAAAATCCACTTTTTTTCCCCGCCGAGGAGGGAAATAAATGCGAAAGTTGGCAAGCGCGGCAGCAGACTGATTCCGAGAGTCGTTCTCGTCGCTCTGCCCCTCTCGCACTCGCGGGTCGGTGCGAGAGAGACAGAGCGACGAAAACGACTCTCGGAATCAGTCTGCCGCGCAGCCACCGCGACGACGGCGAAGTTGGGCGGCTTGAAAACCCCGCGCGGCCGTGGCGCCGCCCTTGTCGATTTTGTTTTGCAAACCGCCGCCGCCGCCGCGCCGCGCCACGGCCGCACCGTCCAACAGGCTCAGGCTCAGCCGGGCTGCGGGTTCGTTCGCCCCCTCCACTACCTCCCTCCCCTCCCTCTCCCTCCCTCTCGCGTCCCAGATCTCAGATCCTCCGGGCGGGTCGCCTTCCGGAGGCCGTAATGTTACGGGCCGGGTGGGGGGTGGGGGGCTCGCAGTGTGGTTCAAGGGCAGGAAGCACAGGGGGTTGCGGGGAAGACCGCCAGTAGTACGATAACCCAAGCCATGGCACCAGACTCCATTTGGGTTGCGCCGCTGGAGGACGGAAACTGGAGCTGCAGCCCGAAGGCTTGGAAGGCTGCTGGAGCGACTGGAGCTGGAGAGGAGAGATGTTTCGAGTTTATTGCAGAGCTGGCCTGCTGTGGCGTGGCCTGGCTTGGCCCGGCGCGGCGTGCTCCAGTCGCCCCGGAACACACAGGACAGCAATGTCGTCATCCTGGAGAGGGTCGGTCGCTCCCCGCCCTTGCTGGAGGCACACACACACACACACACACACATAGTACTCACTCTCACACACAAACACACACGCATGCACACCGCAAACCCGCCGCGTCGTTTGGAGGGACTTGAGGAAATAAATACTGCGCTCTGCGCTGGCAAAGGACGCGCCGAAAAAAAATCTGTTTAAATATTCGGTTCAGGCCCGAGCCATTGCCGCGCAATTTTTCATCATTCATCACGGCGGCGTGTTCGTTCCCCAGTTCCCCCCCACGGCGTGCCTCAGACCGGGGCCGCCGCCGGGCCGCCGCGCCTGACGATGACAAATGCAATATTTCTCTGGCTGACGTGTGCTTTAATCGGGGATGGGGTTGCTTGCCGGGCCGGGGCACACCGTCGCCGTGCTTTCGTCGGTCTGTCTCTCTCACACCCTCGCGGGACACCCCACGAGAGCGAGAGAGACAAGGGCAAGTTCGGAGGCAGAGGCACCGCGCTGGGGCACTGGGTGAAGGAGCCGCGCCGAAGGAGTTTCGCCTGCTTTGTGCGAGCAGCGCACCGCGCGGTGGGCGGCGGGTCCACCCCCCGGCTCGGTCAAACATATCTCATTCTGCACTTATCTTCTATACAGTGCCCCTCCCCCTCCCCCGCCGTTGCGCGACGCCGTCCATCAACTTTTTCTTTCCGGAGGCGTCGCCGAGACGGTATGGATTCCCGCCACCGCGAAGACGCACACAGACACACACACACACACACACACACACACACACACACACACACACACACACACACACACACACACACACACACACACACACACACACACACACACGCGGGAAGGAAGGGGAACTGCTGGAAAGTTATTTCAAATTCGGCGGGCGAGATTATGTCCGAGGAAGGGGCGACTGCCGTGGCGCTGCAGACATGGGAGTCTTCTTCACCGCTCTGTCTTCCTCGCACTCAAGGGGCGTACCGTATGGGTGCGAGAGAGACAGAGCGAGAAGGAGTCGCGTCGTCGTTCTTCCTCCCTTCCCCCTTTTCGGATTCGGCATTCGCATCCGGGCGTGGCCAGGCGCGGCGCACTGGCGCACTGCATCCCATCCGTCGACGTCGCGCCCTAGGGGGCGGGCGCCACCGGCAGACCGACCGCGAGAGTCGTCGCTCTGTCTCGCTCGCACTCATGGCGCGTCCCGTAGAGGTGCGAGGGAGACGGAGCGACGAAAACGACGCCCCGGAATCAGTCTGCAGAGCGGGCGGCGCGAAACGCGCGCCCGAATCGACCACTGCGGACACCGCACCGCGCCCCTAGCTGGCCGTTACCCTACATGGGCACAGCCAGGAGCCAGTAGCCAGCCAGCCAGCAGGCAGCCAGCAGCCAGCCAGCCGACCCAGCAGCCCGGCCCCACTGTAACAGGTGTCTTTTACTACGGTCCTGGGCGGCTGCTGCAGCCGTCCCTTCCCAGGGGTGAAATGACTAGGAGAATTCATGCGAGCGGGGCGAGCGAGGCGACCGAAGCCCTCGGCAAGGCCGGCCCCGGCAGCGCGGCACGGCGCGCCGCGGCGCCACCCCCGCGCCCTGGCCCTCCAGTGTGCGCCCCTCCGCCCCCCCCCCCTCCGCCCCGCCCCTGCACCGCCCTCGCACCGCAGCCTCGCGAAAGGCAAACGCGCCTAAAAACATAACCACCGCCGCACTGCCGCACTCGGCGCCCAGCCGCGGCCAGCAGACCGATTCCGAGATTCGTTCTCGCCGCTCCGTCCTGCTCGCGCTCAAGGGGCCGTCGCGTTCGGCAGCGAGGAAGACAGAGCGATCGAAACGACCCTCGGAATCGGTCTGCAGGCCCAGCCAGGCCGCGCCGCGCCGCGCGTAATACGATTTATTCGTTACCGTCCAATATTTGGAAAGAAAACATTCGCGGAAGTCTCCCGCGCGCGTCGGACCTCCCCCTCCTCCCCCTTCCCCTTCCCCCCGTCTCTCTCCCCCCTCGCGGCACCAAGCCAACAGGCGCACCGGTGGAAATCGCGTTCAGCCGCGCCAAGAAGAAGAAGAAGAAGAAGAAGAAGAAGAAGAAGAAGAAGAAGAAGAAGAAGAAGAAGAAGAAGAAGAAGAAGAAGAAGAAGAAGGGGGCAGAGAGAATACGGGGGCGCGTTTTGTTATTAATGAAACCCACGACGTCGACGGCGTCGCGGCGGCGGCCAGCGAATCTTTTTGAAGTCCAAACCAAGCGCGAAAGGGAGGGAAGTGGGAAGTGGCGGGGAATGAAAGGGGGGAGGGGGGGGAGGAGCGAGGTGGAGGCAGCAGCAGGTTTTTGTGTGTGCGGGGGTTGTCGGCACTGCAGGAGGTGGAACAGGTTGGAGGGGCGTAGACACACACACACACACACACACACAAACGCGTGAGGGCGCGCAAATGCCCATACACGTTCACCCACCCGGCCCAGCATGTCGGCGTTACATACGTAGTTCTATAGTTCTCCCCCAGCACTCTTTCGTGTTTTCCATTTGTAGCCCTGCCCTGCACTCCCACCTCTACCACCGCCACCCTCACCACCACCACCAGCACCAGCACCACTACCACCACCATCACCATCACCATTACCACCACCATTACCACCACCACTATCGCCATCACCATCACCATATTCATCACCACCACCACCACCCGGGCTGTAGAACCAACACAAACTGAATGTTGCAGTGGACGCTGCAGGGCGGGCGCACCGGTGGCACTCTGGGTCGTGGGGCTCGGAGTGCCTCGGCGGACACTGATATCGGCTTTTTCGAGCAGCCGGCCAGCCAGTCAGGTGTCGCCTGTGCGCAAACAGTCCATGCAGTATGCAGCGGCGCAGCGCCGCGCAACAGTGACACGAAGACGGTGGTGGACGGTGGTGCCGATAGACTATCGAGTGCATCGGTCGACGGCCAACTGGCCGACGCCGCCTCGGCTTTTTGCCTTCTGCAATAACAGCCTGCATAATCCACCGGCTGAGACGTGGCGACGTGGCCGGCGCCGTCCCGAGTGGTGGTGCACCGTCAGAAACCATTTGCTCCTGCAGTACAGTGTATACCCGTGCCTGTTACTTTTTCCTTTCAGTAGCCAATTTTCTTTCAAAAATGCGTCAAGCCAAGGATGTTTTTTAATTCTTATTTCCTTTTTTTTGTAACGATGTATACATGTAATATTCAAAGAACACACTTTATGAGTCCACGTACTCGTTTAAAAATCAAATGCGGATGATTTTTGCATGGTAGCCACTAGAAGTAAAACAAACAACCTCGCCGGTGACCGCAAGCAAGGGGATGGTGGACACACACAACCGGGGTGGACTTGCGTGTGCGTGTATGTGAGTGACGATGTGTGCTTGTGTGTGTGTGTGTGTGTGTGTGTGTACGTGTGTGTGAGTCTGGTCTTTATCACGGACAGAAACTCCCTACGTGAGAGGCAAGTTTAACTGGCATTACTGGACAAGTCTCTTACATACACACAGAACACAACTTGGACGCTGACACACACACACACACACACACAAGTACACGCGGCAGCAGATATAACACGCATTTTCCTCTACGTGCCCGAATGGCGGTGAGCAACTTTTTCATTCACTTTCCAGGGGGGCTGCACGTGTGTGTCTGTGCAATATGGCTCCGTGGGCACGGCCGGCACGGCGGCGTGCACGGCGGGGCACGGCGCAGAGCAAGAGTGAGAAAATGATAAAATGAAAAGGGAAGTGCGCATGCGTACGCGCCGCGTGGACTGCACACAGACGGACACAGACACAGAGTCATGGACATGGGCACAGACACTCACACACGCACACACCCACGTACAAACACACACACACACACACACACACACACACACACACACACACACACACTCATATACAGAGAAATTCGCGGCGATGCGGGGAATCCTCAATCAGTGGACGGCACTCGGTCCGGCGCACGGCGCGTTTCCGATTGGATGCCCATGACGTCACTTCTCGCTGCCCGGCCAGTGAGAAAACAGGGGCCGTGTTGTTGTTTTTCAAAGTGCACACGGCAGCGGCGGCGGCAAAGGTCTGCGCCGAATGACTCAATCCCCGCGCACTCACACACTGACACGGGCAGCAAAAACAGTTCCAGCATGCAAGGTGGCCGGCGGACTGGCCGGCGGACTGGCCGGGCCGGCATGCACACGCGAGCACTCACCATGATAGAGCACGGAGACGCGGGTCTCGAGGGTGGCGGAGGTCGGCGGGATGGCCTGCGACTCGCTGGGCGGCGGGCTGGGCGCCGTGGCCCCGGCCGTGGGGCTGGCGGGGCTCCAGCAGGAGGGCTGGTGCGGCGCCGAGGACGAGGTCGAGGACGACGTCGAGGTGGTGCCGGTCGTCCCCGCGGTGGCGGACGCACTCCGCGGCGCTTCCTGGATGACCGAAGCGCCGCCGCCGCCGGCCCGCCGGATCACGGACGTCTTGATGGGCGAGCTGTCACCCACCACGTCGATCTCCTCCTCGTCGTCCTGCTGGTCCGAGGCCTGGGCCGGGGCGGAGGCCGAGGCCGGCGTCATGGCCTCGGCGTCCACGTTGTCGCCCCGGTCCGGCCAAGGGTAGGCCTTCCACTTCTTGGCCATCAGGCACCTGGGCATTGCAGCACCATCCGGCGGCCCGTCAGCAAAGCATCAGCACAAGTATCCAAGCGAAGCGAAGAGACACACGCGCGCGAAGAACGATAGAAAGCGAGGGGGGGGGGGGGGGGGTTAGAACGGAAACAGTTTCGAGCCGAAGAGGTGCTGCACCATGGCAGCGAACTTAAAACAGCGAGCGGTACAGGGTGGAAGAGAAGAATGCCGGCAGCACTCGCAGAAGAGTTTGTTTGGATGCGCGGGTCCCCCCCCCTTAAGGAAAAACGGAGCAAAAACAAACTCAAACCAACCCCGTAGTAGTGGCTTATGAGCCGATGTGCCGGCTTGCCAGCGCTTTTATATTCTCGGTCGCTCGGCTCCCCACCCCGGTTCCCCCTCCACCACCCCTGCGCGGCGCGCGGAGCGGTACGGCGCGGCTCGGCGCGAGGGTGGGGGACTGCATTCGAACGGGGTTGGTTGGCTTCCCCCACCACCGCCCCTCCCCCGCCAGGGTAGTTCCTCCCTCGGCGCACAGATCGCGCCAGCGGCGGCACGACGGCGCGGCGAGGGAGGCCAAGCCGGGCCCTGCAGGCAGGCCTGCCTCTAGGCCTGCCCGGCGCGACAACCCTCAACCCTCCGAGTCGCTGCGTGCTGCGCCGCGCTGCGCCGCGCCGCGCCAGCCGCCAGCCGCGCCGACACATCGATTGCTGCGAAGGCTGTTCTGTTGCTGATTCTGTTGCTTCGACTGTTGCTGGCGTTGCGTGGCTGATGAGGCTACAATGCACGTCGCCGAGGGGAGCGCCAGCGGCGCCAGCCAGGGGATGGATTAGCCAGGGGTGCACCGAGTATTCAACCCAAAGCAAACCCGGTAGCAAAACCCGGTAGCAAGTCTCGGTTGCAAACCCAGTTGCAATCCTGGTATCAAACTCGGTTGCAATGCCGGTGGCAAACACGGCAGGAAAACCGGAGGTGAACCCAGCAGCGAACCCACCGGTTGCAAACCCGGTACCAAACCCGGTACCAAACCCGGAAGCGAACCCAGGGGCAAAAGACGGTACTGATCCAGACAATCCAAAAGACTTTTTTACTTGTCGAAAAAATGGAGGAATAATCTTGGGCCGAGGGTGGTGTGAGTAGTAGTCGATCCCACGACAGTTTGAAAGTGTGAAAAAGGACTGACAGGCTGCAGGCACGCGCGAGTCCTAGATTGTGATAAGCGCTCATCCTTCCTGTTCCGAGACCACCTCGGGCCGATCGGGCCGCCACGCGCGCGGGGCCCTCGTGCCGCGCCCTGTCTGGTCCATTCACAAGAAACAACAATAAAGAAAATAAAGAAAAAGAGTGTGGGGGATCCAATTTTTCCTCCTCTCTTTTTGTCGGTCATCACCACACGAGGAGGGCACCGAAAAAAAAGAACGTCGTGGGTGCGTCTCGTGCCTAGTCGGCCCATCAAACCGATCACGGCAGTGTCTGCACCGGATTTTTATCGTAGGCCTTTTTTATTGTGGAAGAATAAAACGGAATGAAAAAAGGGGGTCTTGATGAAGAAGGTGGCGGGGAACAGCCGGCGGGCCGCCACACGTATGCCACGCGCGGCCACGCGCCACTCTAAAAAAAGAAAGAAAAACCAGATGATCGGAAAAGGAAACGCAAAGTTGTAGAATGTCGGTTATGGGACTTTGACGAGCTTTGAGGACAAGGAACCAAAACAACGGTGAATCTAGTACAGCTGGAATGTAGGTCTTGATTTCACACTGCCCCTCCCCCATCCCTTTCGCCTGCCCCCTCCCCCTTCATTTTGCTTATCGGGACGGAAACGGCACAAACCTAATCCCAGCGAGCGAGAGAGAAGGCGCGAAGTAGCCGCTCTATCTCGGCCGCGGATCTTTGACGGGCCGAAATGAGTGAAATGCGTGTGCAAGAGTGGAATCAAATGCCCCGCCCACCCGGCGGCCGAGTCGACTGCTTCCGAGAGTCGTTTTCGTCACTTTGTCTCTCTCTCTCTCGCACCTACACTGGCCGCCCCGTGAGAGCAAGTGAGACAGAGCGAAGAAATCGGGTCGAGTCCGCTGGGCCGCGCGCCCACGGCGACGTTGGGTCGCACATGCACCACACCCGGTCGCATCAAAACTTTTATATCACCCGTCTTGGATCGATGCCGAAGAAGAAAAAACTTTACTTATGGCCGGGGACAGTAGCAGCGGGAAAAAATACAAGGAGAAAAATAAGGTGCGGTCGTCTGGTGGTGTCCTAACCGCCCCGGATACCTTCGTTTTATTCAGTCCGACATTTTCATATTTTTTGGTTCCTGTTTTGCTTTTTTCACACCGGAAAAAAACCACGAGCGCTCCCCTCTCCTTCTCAATCCGTGTGCGGTAGTCTGCCGGCGGGTACGCCACCGATGACGAGGGGAAAGGTGTTAAGGGGTTCGTCCCTGCGGCACGCGGCGCGGGGCGGCGGGGCGGCGGCGGGGCGGCAGGGCACGGCTCGCTGGGCAGATGCGCCGTGAACCAGAGGGCACCAGAGGGCTCGCTCGGGGCGCCGTCCTCTTAACAGGCAGCCAATCGCCTTATTGACTTTACTGGTGAACGCGCCGGCGCAGCGCATCGTGCCACACCTGCCCCGGGGAATCAAATTTAAAAAAATCCAGAACAGGAAGTTAAAAAAAAATTAAAGGAAAAATCAACTTGCAACAACGCAACGGCAAAATGTTTTTACAAAAATGAAGAAACAAAAGGCAGGGGGCGAATAAAGAATGACGTTTCCTCCGATCCCGACGACGAAGGGCTCAAAACAAATCCAGGTTACGTAAACGTTTTACAGCAGCCTCGGCCGGCCAGATATGAGAGGGCTTCCCTGCACACATATTGCGGTCTGCGCCGCGTGGCGTGGCGTGGCGTGGCGTAGCGGCATCGGTAAGGAAACCACGCGATTCGGCCGGATCAGCCCGAGATGACAGTGTGGGCCCGGCCGGGGCCACGGCCGGGGCCATGGGTGGCCTCGGGGGGTTAAGCAGGTATGAGAGGAAGAAGGGGAGAAAAAAATGGAGGGGAAGGGACGAGAGAAGAAAGCTCATAAGAAGTGGTCTTTTGCCTTTGATGTGGTAAGCAAGAGGTTATGTGTGGGAAGGGCGCTGGGGGAAGGACACTGGACAAAGGCGGAGCGTGTAGCCCTGAGCGTAGCCGCCGGAGCGTAGCACTCGCCGAACGTGGTGCAGAGTGAAGATTCGAGCGTAGAGCGTAGCCGCGAGAGTATACTCTCATAGCCCTGAGCGTAGCCCAAAACATATAGAGCGTTAGCTCAGATTATTGCAAGAACTATAGCTCAGAGCGAAGCCCACAACGTAGTCTTAAGTGTATACCACAGACCGTGGCCCGAGCGTGACCCAGAGACCGTGGCCTGGAGGAGCGCTCGCAGACTGCCCAATCTCGTTCGCTCTGATTGTGACATGACGTCATTCCGCACTCCGGTGCAGTGTCGTCATTCAACGAGGAAGACCAGAAATAGAGGTTCGAATGTGACGAAGCCTCTGTCACACCCTGTGACACTCACGCGCGTGCTGGTAACAGAATTAGTTGGCAAAGGTTGTCTGTCAGCTGTCTGCGCGCGCTCAGCCAGCCCGCTCTGCTACGCTCTGCTACGCTCTGCGCCATTGACCCTGAATATTCATGAAATCCATTAACTCTGCGAGACACCGTGCATGTTTACTGCCGGGCGGACGCACGGACAGGTACAGCGGACGGACGGGCGGACAGAGCGACGGGCCGACGGACAACACTAGGGCGGGAGAGAACAATCGGCCGGCCGCAGTAGGGTTGGTGAGGCTTGGGCGGGAGTAGCGCGGGAGTGAGATTAGGGCGGGAGTGAGGTTACGGCGGGAGTGAGGTTAGGGCGAAGGTAGGGGAGGGAGTAGGGTGGGAGTAAGGTTAGGGCGGGAGTGATGTTAGGGCGGGAGTGAGGTTAGGGCGGGAGTGAGGTTAGGTTGGGGGAGTGAGGTGAGGCTGAAAGTGAAAGTGAAACACACTCTTAATGTCTAACAATCAAATTTGAGATTTGTGACTATAAATTCCATGCAGCGCAGCAGCGTTGATGATGATGATGATGCAGGTAAAAGGAAGCAAAATTTATCCGTAATACGAAGTTTTGTTTTTTTATTCTCCTTGAAAGATTTTAGGAAAAATCTTCGTGTATTCCCCGAAGAAAAATTACTGCGCATCTGCATCAGATATTTAGAATAAGGGTGGGAGTGAAGTAAGGGCGGGTAGGACGGGAATCAGGTTGGAGCACGAGTGAGGTTAGGGCAGCGGTTCTCAACCTTTTTCCGCTCCCGACCCCAAATTTGTAGCCAAAAATTTCCGCGACCCCACGCGACCCCTCCTTTAGCATGCCTTTGACACAAAGTGGGATAATCCGCCTTTGTTTGGAAGCAGTATTGTCTCAAAGTTGATCAAAACGGTCAAAAATGCCTTTGAAAAATCGTGTTTTGGGCCGACTTTAAGCAGCCACTGCGTCTGATCCGAGGCGGGCTTTCGTACTTTCTTAACGGGCATTTGGTCTTTAGACCTTCCTTTAGCATGCCTTTGTTACGGAGTGCGATTATCTGCCTTAGTTCGGGAGCAGTGTTGGCTCAAAGTTGATCAAAACGGTCAAAAATGCCTTTGAAAAATCGTGTTTTGGGCCGACTTTAGCAGCCACTGCGTCTGATCCGAGGCGGGCTTTCGTACTTTCTAACGGGCATTTGGTCTTTAGACCTTCCTTTAGCATGCCTTTGTTACGGAGTGCGATTATCTGCCTTAGTTCGGGAGCAGTGTTGGCTCAAAGTTGACCAAAACGGTCAAAAATGCCTTTGAAAATCGTGTTTCGGGCGACTTTTAGCAGCCAAATGCGTCTGATCCGAGGCGGGCCTTCGTACTTTCTCAACGGGCATTGGTCTTAAGGACCTTCCTTTAGCATGCCTTTGTTACGGAGTGCGATTATCTGCCTTAGTTCGGGAGCAGTATTTGGGTCAAAGTTGACCAAAACGGTCAAAAATGTCTTTAAAGTCGGTTTTGATCAACTTTGAGCCAATACTGCTCCCGAACTAATGCAGATAATCGCACTCCGTAACAAAGGCATGCTAAAGGAAGGTCCAAAGACGAAATGCCCGTTGAGAAAGTACGAAGGCCCGCCTGGGATCAGACGCAGTGGCTGCTTAAAGTCGGCCCAAAACTCGAATTTTTCAAAGGCATTTTTGGCCGTTTTGATCAACTTTGAGCCAACACTGCTCCCGAACTAAGGCGGATAATCGCACTCCGTAACAAAGGCATGCTAAAGAAAGGTCCAAAGACCAAATGCCCGTTGAGAAATTACGAAGGCCCGCCTCGGATCGGACGCAGTGGCTGCTTAAAGTGGGCCCCAAAAACACGTTTTTTCAAAGGCATTTTTGACCGTTTTGATCAACTTTCCGCGAATTTATGTTCCCGGCAGTGCTCGGCCTGTAGGCCAGCCACGAAACCACCGCGACCCCTAGGTGACCTCAGCCCGCCGCGACCCCTCAAAATTTTTTCGCGACCCCACTTGGGGTCGCGACCCTAAGGTTGAGAACCACTGGGTTAGGGTGGGAGCTGTGGGGTTTGGCCGCGAGTTTCGAGTGGAGTTTGGTCGCGAGTGGGTGGAGTGGCTTGGCGTGTAGCGGCACGTCACGGCACCATGCATATTCCATGCCCCACGTGGTGGCTACCGTGTGGTCGGACAAGCCCCGGACAAGCCGTCTCCGCCTCGCCTTGCCTCCGCCGCGCTAGCCGCGCCCTCGCGGCCGTGCCTCGCCGCCAACTTCCCCACACTAACCTGTTGGCGGACTGGGCGCCGCGTAGCGCTGCGTCAGCAGGCCCGACGCCCCACCGCGCCCCGCCCCGCCCCGCCCGGCCATCCATTCATCAAAAAGGAAATCAACCAGGCTGATGACTGCAGCGACCTTTCGCGGACCCTTTCAGAGGCCCTTTCAGGGACTCGCCGGCCGGGGATACGGAACCGTAACAACGCCAATCGATAACTCGAATGAGTGCGGCCGGGCGGGCGTGGCACGGCGCGGCATGGCACGGCGCGGCATGGCACGGCAAGGCACGGCACCCGGCCATTTTCTTGGACGTGCAATTGAGTGTGGCCGCGGCCGGACTATGCTGTTATACTGTTATGCCGCTCCCCAATTTGGCCCCGGATCCCCGATGGAGTGTCTGGCGGCACGCCGCGCTGCCGCTGGGCCGCCACGCCGCTCGACTGCGACTCAGATCGATGCCGATTGCTTCTCGTCCGACTTAAACGGGTCGCTCTGTGGCGGCCTTCTTTTCGTTTCCCCACAGGTCGCGTTTTTTCGACTCGGCTTGACCACAGAGGCCCAAGACCGGCGCCGGCGGCCAAAAACTCTATAAACGCGTTTTGAGCTGCAGAGTCGCTAAGTAGGGCTCGAGCCGAACGTGTGACCCCACCAATGGATTCCTCGTTCGGAGAGCGGTCCATTGGTGGGGTCACACGTCCGGTTCGGGTCCCATTTAGCGACTCTGCAGCTCAAAACGCGTCTCAAGGTTTTGGCCGCCGGCGCCGGTCCTCTGGCCGCGCTCCCTCCAGGTTCGCGTTTTGGACCCGGCTTGACCACCGCTGTGGCGGCGTCCACTGGCGTCTGGCCGGCCGGCGGAAAGCAATTTCGCGTGTCCTGGAATGTGGCTCAAAGGCGATGCCGGCCGTGCCGGCCAGGGCTAGGCCTTGCTATGGCCTCACGGGCCTTGGCCGCCTGGGCCGCCCTGGGCCGCCCCAGGGAAAGCGGCTGAAAGTCTTGGCCGGGGATGCTACCCTGTCAGGTCAGCGCCCGCTAAATCACGAATCACGACGCCGAGGAGCCGAGGACTCGACGTGCGCCGAAAATGAAAGGGCAGACTATGTATCCCGAAGCCGAAAACAAAAAAGGGGAAACTGTTTCTATCCTCTGGAAGCCCCCTACTACCCCTCGCCTTCGCCGACCTCCGGAAAACAGAAAAAAAAGCAACTCTGGCAACCGCGAGGCAAACGCTTCGCTGACACGTTTCCCCTGAGCGCTATGCAACACTCTTGACGCCAAACTTTCCACCGCATTTGCCCAACTTTGGCCCGGCCCCAAAATGCGAACAACAAGTCAGAGAGTTACACAATGACTGACTGATACGGCTAAGACAAGGGCAGAGCGGCGGCCGCCCTGGCTGCCTGCCTGCCTGCCTGCCTGGCTGCCTGCCTGGCTGCCTGCCTGGCTGCCTGCCTGGCTGGCTGGCTGGCTGCCCTGGCGGGGCGGCTGGCGGATTGACGCGTTCCCCAAGACCGCGCGCCGCCGGAAGCGAGCCGAGTTGTCCCGCGTCTTCCGCTTCGTTCGAACGCAACGCGACGTCCGACGTGACAGGACACTCCCCCCCAAAACACACCCCACACACACACACACACACACACACACACAGGGGTGCGTACCGATTTGCGGGGGCGGGGCGAGGAGGGGGGGGGGGGGCGCCGGGGGGCGCGCTGGCTGGCTGGCTGCGGCCCGGGCTCGGGTGGGGGAGGGGGAGGGGCGCAGGGAGAGTCCGTAGCTCCTCCTACTCCGTCGCCGAGAACGTCTCCTTTCTTTCTCTTTCGCGGCGGCGGCGGCCGGCGGTGTGCTCTCCGGCATGCGCGCGGAGCGCACGTGTGCACAAAGGTGTGTGTGTGTGGGGGGGGGGGGGGGGTGTGTGTGTGCGTGTGCGTGTGTGCGTGGGGGGCGCGCGGGTGTGTGTGTGTATGTGCGTGTGAGTGTGTGTGTGCGCGCGCGCGCGGTGCAAGCGCAATTCAGGGTTCAAAAACGTAGACGTGGGACAGCCCGTATAACGTTAGAAAAACTAATAAAAATAGCGTTGCCGAAATGAAACGAATATTTTTCTTCGACGACCGACCGCTCCGGCGCTCAGCGGTAGTTGCGTCACTGGCCGTGCTAACGTCCCCCCCCCCCCCCCCTCCCCCCCTCCCCTCCCCACTGTTAATCCTCATCATTTCCTCGAGGGGCGCTGCGGGCGGGCGCGCCGAGGCGGGAACAGCAGGCGCGTCGTTCTAGGGGTTCCCCCCGCGCGGCGCGGTTCCCCCTGTTCCCGCGTGAAACCGATCACCTCCCTTGGTCTTCCCTTCCCACGAGATGACGCATCACCGGAAGCACAACACGTGGCACACAGTGCCGCTCACAGTGCGCCAGAGACCGGTGGAGGCGGCCGAAACTCCAGACGCGTTTCGAGCTTCAGAGTCGCTAAATGGGACTCGAACCGAACGTGTGACCCCACCAATGGATTCCTCGTTTGAAGAGCAATCCATTGGTGGGGTCACACGTTCGGTTCGAGTCCCATTCAGTGACTCTGGAGCTCAAAACGCGTCTGGAGTTTTGGCCGCCTGCGCCGGTCTCCTGGCCCACTGTGCGGCACTCAGGACTGCCGGACTGGCAGGCGGGACTGCCGGGCGAGGCGCGTGCGGCGTGCGCGCGCTGCACCCGGAGTGTGGGGCTTCACAGTGCAGTGGAGGGGGCCGCCCCGCCGCGCCCCGCCGCCCAGGCCACGCTGGCATGTGCAGTGCAACCGATAGTCCATGTCCGGCCCAGCCACCTTCCTTCCTGGTTGCCCTTGTTGTTGTCCTTGTTGTCCTTGTTCCTCGCTGCTGCTGGAGGTCAGAGCCCCGGCCGGCAAGCAGCGCGCGGGTCAACAGGTCCTCCCGAAACAGGTAAAGTGGGGACGCTTCTCTCTCGCAGAACGCGCGGTCTTGGAGCCCTGCGCAGACTCATCTCGAGAGCCATTTCCGTCGCTCTGTCTCTCTTGCACTCATGGCGCGTCCCTTATAGGTGTGAGAGAGACCGAGCGCCAAAACCACTCTCAAAATCAGTCTCCTGGCCGAGATGTAGCCTGCAGTGGCGAAAAAAAAACCAAGGCCTTCTTGGTGCAATGGACACTTAAAATGCAAAAATATTGAAAAAATTCAACTCTGCAATTTAGTGTCATTTCATACGCCATGTTTTGTGGCTGGCTCACCGAGTAAAAGTTCATTTCTTACGCGGCGCTAAATTTTGCCGATTTCTTCAGGAAAGTAAAAGCGCCTACTTTGCGAGTTTCCAGCCGATGCAAGCCGATAGAGTGTTTGTGGCACTGGCGGACGATTTTTTTTTTTCCGTCCGAACAAATTAGAGGTCGAGGGGGAAGGCCGCGGAGCCCAGGGGCGTGGTGGGGAAGGGGGGGGGGGCACTACAACTACGGACCGAACGAAGTTAGCGAGCGGGGCCAAGCCTCATGGCCAAGCTTCTGACATCCACCGCCTCATCTGATTTATTCCTCGCGTCTTGCCCCCTGGAGGGCTCCCGCGGGAGGGGGAGGAGAGGGGGAAGGGGGAGGTTTCTTGGTCCGAAGCCCGTTCGCGCCCCTGGCGGTGGTTATGGACTCCAGGGACACTGCTGCATCCTCACCCCACTGTACCTGCTACTGTGCTCCACCACCCCCTGCCTCTCGTCTCACCCATTCTTTCATCGTAGTTTCCTAAAATTTGACCTGAAGAACATGAAAATGATTTTGTTCATAGATAAAGCATTCATGAAAGTTTGTTAGATTTTGCTCTTCCCAATTTTCGTCAAATTTTCTTTACCTTTTCGGAGTTGTTTCAGTTTTAAACGACTGTCATGAGAGACGAGATGACATACGCCTCCAAAACCTCAGAAGTGAATCGCCAATTTTTGCAGTGTTACAGTGTTACAAATATAGTACGGAGGTACGGAGAAAAGTACGGAACGTTCCGTAGTTGGCAAGTGCGGACGGTCCAGGCAAATTATTGACCAGACATGTTCCGTACTTTTTCCGTCCTTTTTTTCTCACAGTGACGTTTTTTCCGGCGTCGGGGCCAACTGGACTGCCTGTCAACGCGTTTGCCCGCCGAGAAATGTCGTGGCCGTCGTGGACACTCATTAACGAACAACACGTCGATGAAGACTTCGTGACGACCTCGGAGACAGGAAAAAAAGGGTCGCGGCGTCAGCGACAAAGATAATCGCTTTGCTTTCCTTGAAAGTTTGTTCCGTTGACTAATAAAAATTTTCGTCCTGCCAGAAGTGTGACTTTCGTCCTAACACGAGTGACGATGGAGCTCGATACGAGACTCGGAGCAAAGCATGAAGTACAAACCAGGTGTTGAGAACTAGAGCGACCCAAGACAAGACTCGTTCGTCGCACAGTGGGCCAGAAGACCGGTGGAGGCGGCCAAAATTCAAAACGCGTTTTGAGCTCCAGAGTCGCTAAATGGGGCACGAGCCGAACGCGTGACTCGCCACCAATGGATTGCTCTTCGAACGAGGAATCCGTTGATGGGGTCACACGTTCGGTTTGAGTCCCATCTAGCGACTCTGGAGCTCAAAACGCGTTTTGAATTTTGGCCGCCTCCACCGGTCTTCTGGCACACTGTGCGCCGCGTCACCGATGTCCGAATCCGGTTTGCGCAGCGCTTCCGCGCAGTGTGCCTTGTGTGGGGACTGATTGCCACCCTCGCCCCGCCAAACAGTCGACTCAAATAAACAAAATACGTCAGCGGGGCGTGGAGGGGGAGGGGAGGGGGGGGGAGTAGAGGCGCGCGGGTGCAAATCGATAGAACAAACAAAACAGAAAAAGGACGCACCGCTACAACTCGGCGACTTCTCCTTGCGCATGTTAAGTAGTGCGGGGCGGAGGACAAGGCAGGGCAGGGCCGATCCGCGCGGCCGCGACACGGAGCGACACGAAGCGACACGAAGCGACACGAAGCGGCACGAAGCGACACGAAGCGACACGAAGCGACACGAAGCGACACGAAGCGGCACGAAGCGACACGAAGCGACACGAAGCGGCACGAAAAAGGGAATGAATCAGACAACACAAACGGAATAAAGGGATAAAGGGAAAAGGGGATTGAAGAGCGCTGCCCCGCATCGGTCTCGGCTCGGATTGCCCTGCCGGCTCTGCCCGGGTCTTCCCTCGACCCGACCTCACCGTCCGCCGACGATGAGGTTCACACACCTTGGGAATTTTTCATCCTCCACCGCGCTTACCGTTTTCCACCGTCGACCTGAACGATTCTTGCATTACGATTGTACCGAGCCTTCTGAACTGACACCCCTCCCCTCCCCACTCACTCTCTTGGGTGCGTTTGGACTTTTAAACCCGTTTAAATTTTCAGTTTGGAATTGAAAATAAAAACTTTTTCAAAGCTTATCACGGTGTAAGCACGCATGGCAGTGGCAGTTCCCGAGCGGCAAACGGAAAGTGAAAATGACTTTTTTGGCAGAGTGTAGTTGCTCCCACGCATGTGGATGAGCCCTGCTGTCAGGTGCCGGAAGGGCGGCTGGAGAGAGAGGGGGGGGGGGGGCTCCAAACAGCTTAACTTCCATTTTCTCCTCGGCCGAGTGGAATGGTCAGGCAGCGACGCATCACCGAGCGTGTCCCCTCCCTGCGTAACTCGCTGACGTAGCAATAACACTTTTTTTTGGACTTCTCGTTTTACAAGGGAGAGGAGGAAGAAACTCTCACCGATAGTGTGACGTCAGAGGGGTGCACGTGTTGATATGTCATTCTGCCGAAAGCTTAACCCATTTTTGGCATGATTTGGGCTGTTTTAAAGTAAATCCCAATAATTTTGAAGTGTAATGGAGTAGAATAGACGTAATATCCGGGGCACACATTTTAGTAGCGCATACCCTTTCGTGGGTTTGAGTGGACGAATTCAACGAACACACTACACAGGTGTACAATTTTGTACGAGACACCGCAGTCTTTTGTTCACACCAACTTTTCGTACAATTTTTGTACGAAAAACTGCACACATTTCCGCACTCTTTGTACGAAACCGCGAATAAATTTGTACAAAATGTTCCTGTGCACAAAAAAATGTGATGTCTCGTACAAAATTTGTCCAAAAACATTTAGGGAGAAATGTGTACAGTTTTCTCGAGTTTTCATGTTTTTTTTGTGGGACGATAGTTTTGTGACGGGCACTCGCGGTCCAGCCCTTCGGGAAGCGTGTCCGAGACGCATGTCCACAGCGCACCTGGCGGCAACATCCCGAACTACCAAACAACAACTCCGTGCACACGGTGACACCGCACGCGCCGCACGCAGCGACCGTGAGAGACAAAACTCACAAAACTCAACGCGGTGCGCGCGCGGGCAGGGCGGCGACTAGTTCTCTTTTAATTTAAATGCGCGTTTTCGCGCTAACAACAACAACAACAACAACAGCTTTTAAAGAAGAGGCGGTTCATTTTTTCCTCTTCTTCTCTTTTTCCGGCCTCCCTGCCGGCGGTCTTCCCCTTCCCCGGTCTTCCTCGAAGTGAATAAGAGCGAGAATCGCCCCGGCCAGCCAACTAAAAAGTGCTTTACGCAAACAGATTACAACGCCGCAGTGCTGCCGGGGCCGAGAGGGGCTGCCTCCGAGAGGGCTTCGAGAAGCGTCCCCGCGACTTGTGCCCGCCCCGCCCCGCCCCGCCCCGCCCCGCCCCTCGAGAGCAAGCAGAGACCAAGGGACATCCCCCCCCCCCCTTCCCGCTGGCGGCCTGCTGGCGGTGGACGTGGTCTCTCCGGGGCGGTCGCGACAGAAATTCAAATGAGAGCAGCCGTCGCCTGCAAGATTACTGGAAACAAACTGTAGCTTTGGCTGGAGATAGTGGCGTGTCGAGTTGATGCTTTGGTCGTTTGAGGAACGTGCAGTCGGGAATATGATTAGTGGTGGCGGGGGTGGGGGGTGGGCCGCCCGGGCCGAAAGTCACGTTCTCTTTTTTACTCCGTCATTTACCGAGTCCGTTCCGAGTGTGTGCTCTTTTTCATCGGCACAATTTGCACACTTTCAAAAAAAAAGAGTATATTTTCGTTCATTTCCTTTTTTGTTTCGTTAACTTGAAAAAAAAATTCGCGCACAGTGCTGCTGCCCTTTCTTTTACGCCCCTGTTCTCACCTCGCGCTGCAGGCTGATTCAGAAGCGTCGCTCTGTCTCTCTCGCACTCGCGGCGCGCCCCCTGGCAGTGCGAGAGAGACGGAGCGACAGCCCGCTGCTCCCAATCTGGAGAAAAATCGCGGTGCCGCTGACTACTCATTTTTTTCCCCGCGAGACCCTTCCTTCCTCACTCACTTCAGCGCGCCGTCAGGAGCAGCTTTTTATTGCGAGACACCGCCAGTGCCCCGCCAGAGAGAGAGAGAGAGAGAGAGAGAGAGAGAGAGAGAGAGAGAGAGAGAGAGAGAGAGAGAGAGAGAGAGATACATGGCCCGGGCCGTGGCGCTGCCGTGCGCTGATGATCTCTTTGTGCAGATTCGGCTGATAGAACGCGAGCCGGGTAAACACCGCTAAACTACGTCTGTGACGTCCAGAAAACGTAAAAGAAGGCCAAGATAAGTGATTCACTGGGCCTGGGCACGCAGAGGCCTCGGCGAAGACCTTTGGGATGAAACAAGCAAGCGGATTTATCGCCAAACGAGATACGTCCCTTTTCACCTGTCCCTCCCCTCTCCCTCCGTTTTACGCGTGGGAAAGAAAGAGAAACACCTTTCCCTCCGTGGCGGCCGGGCCGTGGCAGGCCCGTGCCAGGGCCAGTGACTCCGCCCCGGCTCGGCTTCGCTCGAGTCTACGGGGGGTATAAATCCAACGGAAGTGATCATATTTGCATCGGAGGGGGCTTCGTATCGTTTTTGGCCGCCCCGGCTCGCTCTGGCTCGTCCCAGGTCGAAGAGGCCTCAGCTACCTCGTGCACGGACAAGCGGCAGTACGTGTTACATTGCTGTCGAAAGAGTTCAAAACGGGACTGTTTTCGGTAAGGTTTTTAGAAATGCTTACGAAGAAAAATCGAGTTGCAACTCGAGGGCTGCTTCTGGAATAAATAGCCAAGCCGGAGGGGATAGCCAGCACTCTTGACTGGGAACGGCAAAGCGTATACTTCAGCATAACCACGAAAATTTTTCATTTCCCTTGGTCCTTGGTTCGAATACTGGCTTCTCGGATACTTAAAGGCTTTTTTTTTTTGGTGATGGTAGTAGAGATTAGTAGTGATTGTCGATTTTTTCACCCAGCAGCAACACAGAGCTCCGAACACTACGAACAGTGCCGCACCAAAATCCCAACACTTTGTCCGATATTTTTGGCCATCCCCAGCCAGCCCGCCCTGACCCATAGCACGTTCCAAGTAAGCGCGGCTGTTGCGTTGCACTCGTTGCCCCGGCGACGCGCAGGACCGCGCTGGAAGATTATTAGCGTGTCGACCCGTAACCGGAGCGAGCCAAACTTTTAATTACAACCCGGGCCGTGGCGACGCGAGAGAGAGAGAGAGAGAGAGAGAGAGAGAGAGAGAGAGAGAGAGAGAGGGGGGGGGGAGGCAACAGGGGTGGAAACAAGGAACGGGGTGTGCAGTGGTCACCGTCCGCCGGGGACAAGAGGGAAAGAGGAAAGGACACGGTTCCTGTTCCTAACCATTTTTTCTGTAGCTTTTTTTACAGTTTTGTTGTTGACCGAAGCAGGCTTAGATACAAGATACAAGGCTTGCAGTCAGTCATTGATTTTGCAACTGAAGAATTATTTCAGCGTCACAAACTTGCGATGAGAGGAGTGCGGTTGAAAACGCGCTCAGAACAAAGATGCATTATATCCGGAGGAATGCACTATGAATGTTGTAGCACAATCCCTCGGCGCTCCGACCCCCAACCACCCACCCGGGTCGTGCGTGGCGCTGCGAAAGTGCTGCTGCTGTTCGTCGATTATGTAAACTAGCAAACTGTTTCACTTGGAGGAATTTTGTTTTGTTAAAGTTCAAGGGAGGGAAAATATTATAGGGCAACTTTTACAATCACTTGAGCGCAGTTGCCGCTTCTTCGCGTGCGCCACCGCCACGCCAAGCCACGCCACGCCTTGCCGGGGTGCGGCCCCACTCCGTTTTCCTCAACCTGCTGTACTGTCTTCAATTAAAAACAGCCGTAAAACCTTATCAGCTTCGGTCGTAATGAACCAAGTGTACAAAGTGGCACATTCACACGCCTTCGCGCGGCACGACGGACACAAAAAAAGGTTGAAAAACTGAGAGAGAGGAGAGAGAGAGAGAGAGAGAGAGAGAGAGAGAGAGAGAGAGAGAGAGAGAGAGAGAGAGAGAGACCAAAATCTCTAGGAAAAGTCGTATTATTCTTTCTCTTCCCATTTCCCTTTCTTTCTCCTTCTTTTGGCTTGGTAATTACTACATTCTCGGCCTGTTTATCTGCAACACCTGTCTCGTGACTCACAACGCGTCGTTATGGTTACTGCGTTCCCGCCGAATCCGAGAGTCCATCCGCGCGTAGTCGAGCAACGGGTGGTTTCAGATTCAAGTCCTTTTCAGAAAAAATGGTAAATTACGGTTAAATACGGTATTTTACGCAGCCCCCGGTAAAATTAGTATTTTTTGGTAATTTTGAAACTATTGTTAATTTTGAAACAAGCAGTCCGCAAAGTTTGTCGAAACAGCGTCAAATGTGTAGAAATCGTGGTTTGAGCTGACTTTGGGAAGCCACTGCTTCTGATCTAAGGTGCATAATCGTTCTCCCCCAACGGGTAGCTGGTCTTTGGGCCTTCCTTTAGAACACCTTTGTTACGGAGTGCGATTGGCCGCCTTAGTTTGGGAGCGGTATTGCAGCAAAGTTTGTCGAAACGGTATCAAATGTGTAGAAATCGTCGTTTGGGCTGACTTTGGGCAGCCACTGCGTCTGATCTAAGGTGCATAATCGTTCTCCCCCAACGGGTAGCTGGTCTTTGGGCCTTCCTTTAGAACACCTTTGTTACGGAGTGCGATTGGCCGCCTTAGTTTGGGAGCGGTATTGCAGCAAAGTTTGTCGAAACGGTATCAATGTGAAAAACGTCGTTTGGGCTGACTTTGGCAGCCACTGCGTCTGATCAAAGGGCATAATCGTTCTCCCCCAACGGGTACTGGTCTTTGAGCCTTCCCTTTTGAACACCTTTGTTACGGAGTGCGATTGGCCGCCCTAGTTTGGGAGCGGTATTGCAGCAAAGTTTCGAAACGGTATCAAATGTGTAGAAATCGTCGTTTGGGCTGACTTTGGGCAGCCACTGCGTCTGATCAAAGGGGCATAATCGTTCTCCCCCAACGGGTAGCTGGTCTTTGAGCCTTCCTTTAGAACACCTTTGTTACGGAGTGCGATTGGCCGCCTTAGTTTGGGAGCGGTATTGCAGCAAAGTTTGTCGAAACGGTATCAAATTGTAGAAATCGTCGTTTGGGCTGACTTTGGGCAGCCACTGCGTTGATCTAAGGTGCATAATCGTTCTCCCCAACGGGAGCTGGTCTTGAGCCTTCCTTTAGAACACCTTTGTTACGGAGTGCGATTGGCCGCCTTAGTTTGGGAGCGGTATTGCAGCAAAGTTTGTCGAAACGGTATCAAATGTGTAGAAATCGTCGTTTGGGCTGACTTTGGGCAGCCACTGCGTCTGATCTAAGGTGCATAATCGTTCTCCCCCAACGGGTAGCTGGTCTTTGGGCCTTCCTTTAGAACACCTTTGTTACGGAGTGCGATTGGCCGCCTTAGTTTGGGAGCGGTATTGCAGCAAAGTTTGTCGAAACGGTATCAAATGTGTAGAAATCGTCGTTTGGGCTGACTTTGGGCAGCCACTGCGTCTGATCTAAGGTGCATAATCGTTCTCCCCCAACGGGTAGCTGGTCTTTGGGCCTTCCTTTAGAACACCTTTGTTACGGAGTGCGATTGGCCGCCTTAGTTTGGGAGCTGTATCGCAGCAAAGTAATCAAAACGATAAAATTTTATTTACCCAAATATACCGTATAATACAGTAAAATACCGTATTTTACCGTTATATACGTAACTTTGAATCTTACAGGTATTTTTACATCGCTACACGTTTGGTTCGAGTCCCATTCGGCGACTCTGGAGCTCCAAACGCGTCCAGAGTTTGGGCCACCTCCACCGGTCTTCTGGCCCACTGTGCTCTCCCCGCTTCCTTCGCCGAGAAAGGAACTCGACTCGCACGCCACGCCACTGCAAGCCGCTGCAATGCCACAAGAATGCCGTCCATTACCGCCAACTTTAGAGAGCCGAACCTTATTGGCCCTCCTCGCGTGAGTCCCTGGCGGCTGCCTCCGCACGGCGCCCTCGTCGCCCTGTCTCTCTCGCACTCACGCGCCCCGCCGCAGGGTGGGCCGAGGTGAGAGAGAGACAGAGAGAGTGCGGTTCGGAATCAGACGACTGGACCACTCAGTGCTGCTTCCTCCTGGCCGCCGCCACCGCCTTGTTTCAGTTCCAATCACGCGCTCCACTCTGGGAACGGGCGCGCCTTCGAGATCTCGCTTTCAGGGTCTTGATTTCGAGATCTTGCTTTCGAGATCTCGCATTTGAGATCTCGATTTCAAGATCCGGCTTGTAAAATCTCGCTTTTGAGATCTTTGCCGGAAACACCAAAAAATCCGGCCCTCAACAATGACTCTGCCCGCGCATCGCGGCGTGAGAATAAGGAGACCCTGCGAAAATAAATTAGACGAAAAGAAAGCCAGTCAAAAGCCCCTGTGTGCAGTCAGCGGGACGGGCATGGCGGGGCCAGCGGCGCGGCAGCGCGGCCCTAGTGACCACCAGCACCATAGCCAATTGCGTCCGCACAATTCCACCGCCGAGAGATTTGCCGCGCGAGGGGAGAAAGAGAGAGAGAGAAAAATCACGTTGCTCCTCGCGCTCTCCGCCCTCGAGATCTTAATTTTCCATTCCGTCGCGTCGCCTTCTCGCGTGGCACCACTCGGACGCCGCCAACGCCGCCGTGGCCGAGGCCGCGGCCCAGACAGACCCCTTTAGCCTTTGGGCGCGTATCGCCCGGAGTGGCCAAGTTTTTCGTTGGACCACTCGACCTTTTCCTTCGATCTGCCCCCTCCCCCACCCCCCTCCCCCTCCGTCTCCCTGGTCGCCGAAAGGAACGGGAAGCGTTACTACTTTTCTCTCCGCCGCGGCGCCGGCCAGGCCGGGGCACAAGCCTGCGGGCCCAGTCCGAAAAGTGCTCTTCTGTCCTCTTTCGTCCGCTGTCTGTCTCTCTCGCACTCACGGGACAGCCCCGGGCGGGAGCGAGAGAGACGGGAATACATTTTTCTCCCCGCACGACGAGACCCGCGCGGCTCATCCGCCAACAGAAGCAAGAGGCGGCACGACTCGCCGTGGATGGCATTGCGGTGCGGTCGGCCAGCCACTTGAGGGGGAGAGAGAGAGAGAGAGAGAGAGAGAGAGAGAGAGAGAGAGAGAGAAGGGGGCTGCTTTACTCACAAGAGTGACCACGCTTGTACATAGCTCGGACGTTCTCTCTCGTGAGCTGTGGTCTTTAACAGGGGTGCAGCAAGATCATGTTAAATGCTTTGCAGAAACACATAATAAATGTAATAACGCGCGTGCAAAATATAAATGATAATGTCACTTTTGTTGTTGTTGCTTTTTGTCGGGTGTTTTTTTTTTTCCTGGTGGAGGTGTATGGATGATGCGGCTTCCGTTTCAGTGCGGCGGCACACAGCTGTGGCCGTGCGGGCCGCGCGAGTGTAGGGGCCGCCGGCCCGCCGGGCCGCCACCCAGCAGCTGTGATTGCAGCGGCTGAGCAACAGGGCCGGGGGTGGCAGGGCGGGGCTCGGACGGGGTGCCGGCAGGACGCAGGTGGTGTGTGTGTGTGTGTGTGTGTGTGTGTGTGTGTGTGTGTGTGTGCATGTGTGTGTGTGTGAACAGGGGCGAGTGCTGCTCGGCGGCAGGCCGGGCACGCGACACCCCTACGTACTTGTTCTGCTTCGCTATGCAACGAGGGGAAGGAATAAAATAAAATGAGAAGAAGAAAAAAAATAAAAGAGAGAAAAGTTTTTGGTATGGGGTAGTCACGTTGTTGAGAGCGTTCGCGGATTATTCTTTTCGAAGTCAAGGCATTATTACGTGAGAGAGGGAGAGAGAGAGAGAGAGAGAGAGAGAGAGAGAGAGAGAGAGAGAGAGAGAGAGAGAGAGAGAGAGAGAGAGAGAGAGAGAGAGAGAGAGAGAGCTCGAATTTCTAGCTGGACTGGTGACATCAGGAACGAAACTGCTTCGAATAATGGAAGCATTCCAGGAATCCAGCGTGGTTATGATGTTCGCGGGATTTGCAATTTGGTGTGATTCCACAGCGTTGATACGCGGTGAGAATATTTTGTAGCAGTTCGAGCATGGGCGAGCGCAGAGGCTGCACGGTGATGATATGTGATGTTAAAAACCATAAAATAACCACGGTTCCGTTTCTCGTTCCGTTTGCAGGGCCGGTTGGCTCTGGAGTAATGCACCTGGCAGTGCGGGGTCGGGGGACCCAACTTGCCCGCGACATATCTACAGCGAACGGAACATTAATGTGTTTTTTGGTACCGGGCTGGTGCGGTACCGCTCCGTACTGGTCGCCGCGTGCCGCCTGCCTTGGGGTCGATGGCTACCCTGCAGGCTGATTCCGAGAGTCGTCGCTCTGTCTCTCTCGCACTCGTGGTGTCTCTCGTATGGGTGCGAGAGAGACAGAGCGACCCGCCGATCCGGGCGAACGGAGCGAGACGGGAGAGGCAGTACCGCGTACGCAGTGCTACGCAGTGTACGCACCCGCCAGAACTATCGGCTCGCGCCATCTTAATGCAGGCCTCAGATTGCTTCCTTGGCAGGTGGTGCTGCACTGTCGTGTGGCGTACGCGTGCACGTGCCTACACTGTCAAGCACGGTAAAAATCATCTCCTGGGAGGTGGCACAGCGGGCCAGAAGACTGGCGCCGGCGGCCTAGACACAAGACGCGTTTTGATCTCCTGAATCGCGAAATGCCACTAAAACTGAACGTGTGAACCCCACCTATGGACTCCTCGTTCGAAGAGCAATCCATTGGTGGGGTCACACGTTCGGTTCGAGTTTTATTCAGCGACTCTGGAGCTCAAAACGCGTGCGGTATTTTTTTGTTCTTTTCGCCGTCGGCTGGGTCCGAGCTGGACACGCTTTCCACGCGCCAACACGTCCGGTTTTAATCCAGCCCAAGCCCTCGCCCCAAGTCCCCTCTGACTGGATAAAGTCGCCGGCTGTCCAAATCACACTTCTTTTCTTATTCCGTTCTTCTTTTGCGCCCTTTTTTTGTCGTCCGCTTTTCTAAATGCGAAAACCATCATTCGTTATCCGTTGGCCGAAGAACAAAAGAGGCGGCGGCGTAAAGCCAGGCAACGCGCTTCCCGCGGCACGGTGCGGCACGACACGGCATGGCACGGCACGGCACGGCACGGCACGGCCTCGGTCATCGCGAGGCTGCGCGAAGCCGCGCAACAAAAGAGTTGGCATTGATATGCTTATTGGCCAGGAGGAATGCCGAAGAGGAGTCTGCCTGCGGACTGAGTCGTCTCGTCTCTCTCGCACCCGGAAGGGATGCCACTTGAGTGCGAGAGAGACAGAGCGACGCTAGCACACCGTTCGAATGCATGGCCTGCTGCAAGTGCTGCAAGTGGGTTCGGCTTCCCACACCGCGGCGTTCTTCGTCTCCGAACGCCGCTCGTGTGTCGCTCTGTCTCTCTCGCACTCGTAGGGCGGCCGTCATAGGTGCGAGAGAGACGGAGCGACGAAGGCGACTCTCGGAATCAGTCTGCAGGTCGGTAAGTCTGCGGGGGGAGTCAAGCGCGTCGTCGGCGTGCGACACGACGGGGGTTGCACGCGCGTGCGGGCGAAGCGTGGGAGGGGAGGGGAGAGGAAGGGAGGAGAGGGGAGGGGGGGGGAGAGGAAGGGAGGAGAGGGGAGGGGAGGGGAGGGGGGGAGCCCGCGCGTGCCGGCCGGTGGCCAGCCCCATTAAAACAACAAGTAGTGCGCGCACACCCCCACAAGGCAAACTCCTTCCCCGCGCCGCAGCGCCGCACACGACTGATAGCAGCCGCCAGATATGTCGCTGCGGCAAAATTCACACAGCCACATTCCGTGCGGCGGCCGAGAGGCGGACAGACGGACAGTCGGGAAGACAGGCGGACGGACAGGCGGGACGGACGGGCGGAGATAGCGCGCGCGGTGGGGGATTGTAAGACAACTATCTCGACTGCATGGCCGCGGGGCACGTGTGGGTGGAGTGGCTTGGATTGGAGGGTGTCAGCCGGGAAGGAGGGCCGACGGACGGACGGACGGACAGACGGACGGACAGACAGACAGACAGACAGACAGACAGACAGACAGACAGACAGACAGACAGACAGACAGACAGACAGACAGACAGACAGACAGACAGACAGACAGACAGACAGACAGACAGACAGACAGACAGACAGACAGACAGACAGACAGACAGACAGACAGACAGACAGACAGGAAGCATTGCAGGTGGAGGTCGTTCAAGTGTGACCGGCTCCCAGGGGAGACAAAATCAGTCGCCGCTTGAGGGGTGGCGCGCCGTGGCGGTGGAGCAGCCCAAGGCTATGGACTGATTCCAAGAGTCGTCTTCGTCGCTCTGTCTCTCTCGCACCGAACGGGATGCCCCATGAGTGTGAGGGAGACAGACTCCCGGAATCAGTCTGCAGCCGAGGGCAGGCAGCCCAAGGGCAGGAGGCCCGCATTGGCGCCCGGCAGGTCCGGGACCTCTCGGGTCCCCCGGCCACTCAAGAACGGGCGAATCAGACCGGCATGCACGTGCAGGCTTCTGTCTCTCTCGCACCCCCACGGCACGCCACCACGCCCCGTGAGTGCGAGAGAGACAGAGCGATAGCGCCGGTGTTCGGACGGAGTCAGTCCGCTGACGAACGCGTTCCCTCGCGTTATTATTCTCGGCCCGTCGGTGAGGGGCTGCAGCGCGCAGTGGGCCAGAAGACCGGCGGAGGCGGCCGAAACTCTAGACGCGTTTTGAGCTCCAGAGTCGCCAAACGGGACTCGAACCGAACGTGTGACCCCACCATTGAATCGCTCTCCGAACGAGGAGTCCATTGGTGGGGTCACACGTTCGGTTCGAGTCCCATTTAGCGACTCTGGAGCTCAAAACGCGTCTAGAGTTTCGGCCGCCTCCACCGGTCTTCTGGCCCACTGTGCCGCGGACTGTGTTACAGTGGCGCACCGCTAACGCGTGGATACTAAGTCACACTCGGTTCTTGCTGCACCGCCATCTCCAACTTCTTGCGGCACTACAGGAGGACAAGGGGGAGTGGCGCGGCCATCACCGGCAGGCGCAGCCAGGCAGCCAGGCAGGCAGCCAGGCAGGCAGGCAGCCAGCCAGGCCAACCCTTGCAAATGACCCCACCTTGACTAACAGATTCGCCACGCGTGGTGTAGTCATGTCAGCCGGACTTGCGCCACCGCAATAAATTTAATGAAAACCGCAGCCAAGCGGCCGAGCAGCCAAAGCAAAGCCAAAGCGCCGACGGCGGCGGCGCGGCGCGGCGAGCGCGGCTTCTCGCGGGCCTTGTTTTTATACCGATTCGAGATGACTCTCACAGATAAGTGCTTTTGAAACATGTTATACGGACTCGTGATATATGGAGCGTGCGACGGCGCGTGTGCGGAGGGTGGCTGGCTGGTAGACAGTGGCGGGGGAGTGCCGGTCGCAGGGGTGTTCCTTCGTAGTCGCCGCGCCTGTGGACTCGTTCCGAGAGCCGTCGCTCTGTCTCTCTCGCACCTATACGGGGCGCGCATGAGTGCGACAGAGACAGAGCGACGACTCTCGGAATCAGTCTGCCGGCCGCGCCACGGTAACAGAAAGGTAATTTCTGCGGTTATGGCCGCGGGGGCGGATCCTTGGCTTGGCGGCTGCAGGCCCTTGCAGGCGGTGGGGCGGCCGATCCCCGGAAGGGAATAAAACATTTGTTGTCGTGTGGTTTTGCGGCGTGGGCCTGCGTGGGCCCCGCCATGGCCCGGCCGGTACCCGAGCCACAATTCGCGTGGAAAGTGACTCCGACCGCACGGCGCCGCACGGCACGGCCGGGAGCCGCAGCCAGCCCCGGCCTGCCCCGAGGGGGGCCTCAACTGGGAGCCGAATCGCATGCAGTTGGGCCCGTCTCCTCGAAATCCCGGGCGCGTTTCGAACTCGAGAGTCGCTAAATGGGACTCGAACCGAACGTGTGACCCCACCAATGGATTCCTCGTTTGGAGAGCAATCCATTGGTGGGGTCACACGCTCGGTTCGAGTCCTGTTCAGCGACTCTGGACCTCAAAACGCGTCTCGAGTCTCAGCCCACTGTGGCTTGCTCGGCGAAAATTCAAATTTGCCGCCTAAGTTGGCTTGACGACCTGGCCAATGAGTAGTAGTGAGGCGCGCGGCGTGCGGTCGTGCGAGGCGAGGCGCCGTGGGGGACGAACGACAACAACAGTTTGTCCTGCGGTTTCGACGACGGCGACGCTGCCGCCGTCTCTCTCGCACGCGCGAGCGGGGGGCGGCCCTCTCCCTCGCACACCAACAACAAAAACAACAAGTATCATTACCACGCTGACATCAACAGCAACACTGTCAGCAACAGACCGCGGCAACAGCACTAACAACAACAACAAAAACAACAACGAGGGAGCGGGCCGAGATCATCCTGGGCGCACTGATTATTTCAGCTGATTTAGGCAACTGTCTGTTGCGGGGGCGGTTTTTCTGCCGCAAGGACGACAGTCCAGGCATGCGCCACTCAGAATGAGAGAGAGGGTTGTGATGTGTGTGAGTTTGTGTTTGAGCGAGAGAGAGAGAGAGAGAGAGAGAGAGAGAGAGAGAGAGAGAGAGAGAGAGAGAGACGGAGGCGCATACGTGGCGCGCGAGTCGTATTCGTGTCCCTCGGCTCAGGCGGTTCAATCTTGACTTTCGCTGACCTTTGTGAAGCTGTGACAGCACACGTTTGGCCCAGAGTCATCTTATGCCTCCGCCGTTTCCCGTCTCGTGGGTCTGTGCGTCTGTGTGTGTGTGTGTGTGTGTGTGTGTGTGTGTGTGCGCTGCTTGTACTACGGCCTTGGTGGCCTTGGCCCTGATATCCTCCCGAAGGGACTCTTGTCCTACGAGCGTCCTTCGGGGAGTCTTTCCCCCTTTCTGCCTTTTTGTACAAACGCATACATCCACGCGCAAACGCACACACAGACGGGGAGAGAGAGAGAGAGAGAGAGAGAGAGAGAGAGAGAGAGAGAGAGACGCGTGTTTGGCGACGTCTGGGACTTTGAATGGCTTTTTTTAAATCGCGTTCTGGAAACAATGATAATAAGACCGTAAGACCCCAATCCTCGAGGCAGCGCCTGATTGGCCCGCTAATAGTCTGTAATAGTTTTCTCAAGTTTCCGACGCGAGCACGCAAAGTGTGCGTTAGCGGGGGTTGGAGGCAGGAAAAAAAAGGAGAGAAACATGACTTGTAATTCATTTGCTCGCTGTGTTCCAGTGGTGGCGTTTGTCACCAAATCCCATCGAGGAACAACGCTGCACGCACTCTGTGTTGTCGCAGTTCGCGTTTTGTTTTGAATTTCCTCGGCACGCGGCTGCCGTGTAACTGGTGACAAGGTGACATGGGGCGGGAGGAAAGTCACTACTTGTCACTTCTTTTTCAATTTTATTTTAATTTTTTTCCAATTAAAGAAAAATAGCAAGCTGACATCCGCGTATCTTGTACTTTCAGGTATGTTTTAAAGTAAAGGTATCATCTGCTTCAATAAATTACCGAGTGGGCAAGGCGGTGGCAGTCTGCTTCCCGTCCAGTTCATAGTCACTCCTCGGTCACTTTCTCTGCTTTCTTCCTTCTTTTTCTTCTGCTGGCCTCGGCCGCGCCTCCAAGCAGACCTGCCGGCTGTTAACGTTAGCAGCAAGCCAGCGCGCCTTGCCGCCATTTTACTAACTTAATTTGGCCGTAACGCCAGCAACGCCGGCACTGCGATATCCGAACATTAGCATAACGGCCAACGGTGGCGCGGCAGCCGCGCGGACCAGAGCACCTGCAGGCTGAACAACGCGGTGCTTCGCCTAGCCTCGCCGCCCCGTCTCTGTCGCACCACTGCGAGACGCGCCTGCGAGTGCGAGAGAGACAGAGCGACGATGGAGCCGCCGGAGTGAGCCTGCTGCGCTGCAGACTGAATCCGAGAGTCGTTTTCGTCGCTCCGTCTCTCTCGCACCCGCACGGGACGCCCCGTGAGCAGGAGAGAGACAGCGTGACGGAAACGACTCTCAGTCTGCAGCGCGGGGCCGAAGTGGAGGTCCTGGAGGGAAGGTGCCCGAAGGTGCCGCGGAGGAGAACACGAAAATTTGGCGCCAAAAAGTTGCGTTAGTCCGGTCTTCCCTCCACTGCGCCGCCGAGCCGCCGAGCCGCCGAGCCCAGCCCGGCGCACGCATCGCTTTGTCAGTGTCCCCGGCCCAATGGGACCGGATCGGAAAGGGGAAAGGCAGGGAAAGGGGGGGCGGGGCGGGGCAGAGCGGTGTAATGGTGCAGGAGGGGGCCCCGGCCGTCCCGGGGGCTGGGAAATCGTACAGAGTGACGCGGGACGAGGCGGGGAGGGGGAGGGGGGGCATTTGATCCGTATTGCACAGCGCCATGGCTCTGCAGTCACCTGGTCCCTCTCACATTACTGATACACGAAGTGGACATAGGGCCGAAGGAAGGGAGGGCAGGCAGATAGGCCAAAGACGCACGGAATAAAACGACTTGAGCAGGGGGTCGCGTGGGCCGTGGGAACCGATACGGGCCGGCCAGCCGGGGCGAGGCGGGGCGGGGCGGGGCGGGGTGAGCTGTTTGTAAGCCTTCCCGGCAACGCCGCGCCTTCTCGATATGTGATGGTATTGCCGCGTGCAGGAAGCTACACGGGAGCCAGCCAATGGAAGCCAGGGAGGGGTCGCGGGCAACCTGAGCCAAGCACTCGGAGACAGAAGGAAACAAAAACGTAACTTTGAGCTTCACCTTTTTCAAGGCTCAACCTCAAACAATTCGCGAAATTGGACTCCCATTCGAGTCCCATTTAGCGACTCTGGAGCTCTAAACGCGTCATGAAGTTGGGCGGTGGGCCCACTGTGCGCCAGGGCCGGGCAGGGCGCGCCTGCAGTCGGCAGGGTAGGCAACGCAGTCGGCTCGAGTGTCTGCCGGGCGAGCCTAGCCTCCGTTTGACAGGCGCAAAGGCGAGCCGTATGCAGACACCGTCTCTTTGTGCATAAGCAAAGCAGTCGCTGCATTAATGCATTTGCATTTCCGTTGTATCTGATGTCATTGTTGTTGTTGTTGTTGGCTTTGGTTTTCCGGCGACGCGCGGCCCATCGAGACGCCAAAGGTTTCTGTGGAGCCTCGCGGCCACTGCGGCCTCCAGGCTGATTCATTCCGAGAGTCGTTTTCGTCGCTCTGTCCCCATCGCGCTCAGGCGCGTCCCCTACAGGTGCGAGAGAGACAGAGCGACTGGAGTCTGGACCGGAGTCTCCAGGCTGCAGCCTCCAGCCCTCGTCCATCCAATTATGACGCCACCCCACCGATCAGGGACTCTCTAATTGGCCGACAAGAGCGTCGAACAAAAAGAAACCAACCAAAACGGGAAAACCCACTGTCTTTGTTTTTATCCTTTTCTAAGTGAACCGCTTTCGTTGCCCCCTCGCCACCAAATCACCGTTTTGCTTAGCTTACGTCCGCCGGACTGTACTACACATAGTTCAATCCGCATGCGCCACAATAGCTGCAGTCATAATAATTCCATCGGCGCGGACCGCGAGGCGCGCGGAGAGAAATTAGAAGCATTTTCTCGCGCGGTGGAGCGCGGAGAGCGCAGCGCAGTCGCATATCGGCAGCAGGCCGGATTCCGAACTAGCGCAATGATGATGATTATCCAACACCACGACGAGCAAAACTATGCCGTAATAGCGGCGCCGCCGTTTCGATACGGCTGCAGTAATCCCACCACTAGCAACGCCATCTCTCTCTCTCTCTCTCTCTCTCTCTCTCTCTCTCTCTCCCCCCCCCCCCCCCCTCTCTCTCTCCTCTTTTTCCCCCCCCCCACCCCCCAAACCCCCCCCCACCCCTGAAGCGCTTCTGCTGCTTGTGCGGCTGCCGGTGGTGGCATGTATGCTTTTGTACAGGAAGTGCACGCTGCACATGTCCCGGGGCGGCTGGGCCACCGCGCGCGGCCGACCCCCGCCTCCGCCGCCGCATCGGCCGCCGGGCGCCCGCGTCCGAGCCCGCGCCGTGGCGTGGCGTTTGCGTGGCTTTTGGCGTGGGCGGGCGTGGCACGGCGTGGCGTGCCGAGCCGAAATTTCCCTGTTTGCCCCAAACCATTCCCGGGCCGTGTGCCTCGCGGCAATTGTTTGAGGTTTACTTTTTTACGGGTCCCGCCGCATGCGGGGCGGGGGGGGGGGGGGAAAGGGGGGGGGGCAAAAATGAAAGATGCATGAAATGATCGACTTGGGAATAAAGGCGGGGGTTTGGCTTGGTGAGGAACGGGGCACCGTGAGGCGCAGCGCTTTCGCCGATGCGACGTCGAAAATGAATCGCTTCCTTCGAGTTGGAATAATCGAAAATCGCGAGGCTGTCTTCGAGTTGGAGTTCGAGATCGAGGCGCGTGCCTCACCTGAGAAACACTGCCCGGCACACACCTGACGTGGCCGAGCCAGGCACGTGTAGCACACCTCGACGCTTCCGAATAATCGCCGCTTCGTCGCTCTGTCTCTCTCGCTCCCCAACGGGGCGCCCCGCGAGTGCGACGGAGACAGAAGAGTGGCTTTGCAGTCCGCTTGGTGCGGAGGGTGCAAGTGCAGTGCGTGCTCGCTGCGCGCCCCGAAGCCGGCACCGCCACCCGTCTCGGGTTCCCTCGTCCACCGCCACAAACTTCATGCTGTTCGTCCGAAATGCCGCAGCAAAATCCTGACTTAGCGTGACATTCTCACGGCTACATAATGTTTAAAAAATCTTTTTTTTTGGGGGGGGGGGGGGGGATTTACCTTCAAATTAACAAACACAAGCGTCATAATGTCCGCCACGAGAATGGATTGCTCTCCAAAATTCTAGACGCGCTTTCAGCTCCAGAGTCGCTAAATGTGACTCGAACCGAGCGTGTGACCCCACCAATGGATTGCTCTCCGAACGAGCAATCCATTGATGGGGTCACTCGTTCGGTTCGAGTCCCATTTAGCGACTCTGGAGCTCGAATCTTCTGGCTCACATGTGCAGCGGCGTGGTACTCGTTCGTGGCTGCTGCCCGCACTTGAGCCCCACGACGAAGCGCGGCAGCGCGGCAGCCCTCATTGCCGAAGCGAAGAAGCTTGCCCCTCCCCCTGAAGCTGCACAAGTGATATGCACTGTGTGCCCTTAGCGCCCCCAGCAGGGCCCTGCTGGCCGGCCCGTGCCCTGTGCCACCCGGTGCGCCTTGCGGACAGTGGCGTAGGCGGTGGCTTACGGCGGGTGGGGATGGGGGGGGGGGGGGTGTAATCAGGGGAGCACACGCACTCGGGTGCTGGATAAGCCATCCACAGTGGCCGGAAGACCGGTGGAGGCGGCAAAAATTCTAGACTCGCTTTAAGCTCCAGAGTCGCTAAGTGGGACTCGAACCCGAGCGTGTGACCCCACCAATGGATTGCTCTCCGAACGAGGAATCCATTGGTGGGGTCACACGCTCGGTTTGAGTCGCATTTAGCGACTCTGGAGCTCGCAATGCGCGTGAAGACATTTGGCCGCGACGACCGAATCTTCCCGCCACCTGGAAGGTATTCAAAAACCACTTGAAACAGCCCCTAATCAAAAATTGCGGTCAGTGTCGTGGTCAGTGGCAGACCAAGCGGCGCAAGCGGTCGTTCCCGGCGGCGATACCCCTCGCTCTGGCGTCCGGCGTGCCCGAGGGCGCGCCTCGAGCGCGGGGTAGCTCCGCAGCAGTGCACCAAGCGTGCGCCAAGCCGCACGCAGCGCACATGCATTCCGGGAACGCTGCCGTGCTGTCTATCGCCGCGCTGCACCGCGCTGCGCCCGTTAGCCGCGCACAGCTGCGTGGAATGGGTACCGGTATCTTGCGTCTCTGCCGCGCGCAGATGCGCCCAATGGCCATACCCCCGCCCCCTTCTATTATTCTCGCCTAGCCTAGCGTCCTCATAGATAGGCCTTTAAGGCTAAGGCCTTTCCCTTTTCGGAGCCTAACTGCCGTGTGGGCAGCCTCATCTGGCGCCTGGAAGGTAGGCAACCCATTCCACGCTCTCTCTCTCTCTCTCTCTCCTCTCTCTCTCTCTCTCTCTCTCTCTCTCTCTCTCTCTCTCTCTCTCCGTGTGTGTTATTTGAGTGTGTGAATAACAGGTGGTCGTGGGCCTAGGGTCGTAGGGCCTCCGAGAGACGGAATGGGCAACCTGTTCGGAGCGCAGCTGGGCAGGGCAGGCTGGGCAGGGAGCTGCTTTAGTAGGGCCTACAGGTTTCGGCCGTCCTCCGTGGCCCTGTCCGCGGCTCTGCGGGTCCCGGGGCGCGGTCTGGTGCTGCAGCCCGGGCTGCGGAGCCGGAGAGAAGCCCTCCGCGCGCGGAGCGGTAGTGGGCCACGGCGAGGAAGAGCTCGCGAGGAGAGCGGCCCTAGAGCCCCGCCCCGCCTCCGTTACAGGTGCGATGTTAAACCCGGGTTCAACACGACGCATAAAAGTACTTGGCAGCTACGAGCGCCGGCGCGCCGAGTCGAGCCGCACCCCTTGCAGTGCAGGGCCTTGCGGGGCCTTGCAGCCGCAGCGAGACTTTTACTGCTGGGGAAATGGCTGGGCGGGTCGCGGCGGCGGCGCGCGGCGGCGCGCCCCGGACTCGTGGCTTGCGGTTTTACCTGCAGCTCGCTCAAAAAAAAGAAAATGTTATGCTGACGCATAAATAGCATGGCGCCCCGGCCAAAAAAAAACTTATCTCTTTGATACTTTCAGAGACAGTCAGATGTGCGTTTCCGACTTGTGACCCGGAGGACGCAATCTGTTATTAGACAGAGTACTTCCGTACCCCAATGCAACCAGCCGCCTTTTGCGATCGAAACCTGTTTCCAAAGTGTCTTGGCATTTCTTTAAGTTCATCCTTTCAAAGGTTGGTAGGTCTTGGTACCGCTTGCATAAAGACGATAAGAAATCGCAACCCGTGCCCTCTCCTCTCACTTATCCCTTGCGGCCCTCTAGCCTTTCGGGGACCTTGGCCTAGCGAGTGGGGTAGCAACCCTGGCAACCCTGGCAGTAGCTGTCCGGCCCGGCTGCCCCTCTCAGCAGGACCCCTGCAAGTCCTGCAGGATAGCTCTGCGCTGCGGACCGGAACGGTTCCTACTGGCGTGTTTATCTGCGTGCGTGGGCCGGGGCATTTATTCTTGGAGGGGCGGGGCGGGGCGGCACTCCGGAAACATTTCTCTCTCTCTCTCTCTCTCTCTCTCTCCCCTCCTCCTCTCCTCTCTCTCTCTCCCTTTTCTCTCTCTCTCTCTCCTCTCTCTCACCCCCCCCCCCCCTTCCCCCAAACACACTCAAGCCGCGGCGCGGTGTCTTCCCACCCTCCAATCACGAGTCCCCGCGTGGCCGCCGCGCCGCCGCTACCCCGCCGCTCCCTGTTCTACTTGTTACCCCTGCATGTCCGTGAACTTGCCGACATTTCCACGGCGGGGCTGCCTGGCCTTAGGCCTGGCCTTAGGCTGCCTCAGGCCCGGCTGCCGGGCGCCGCCGTGCTCCGCGCGTGACGCACGCCATGCCCTTGCGCACGGCACCCGCACGGACTCCGACCCACCGGCCGACCCTCCTCCGACCCACGCGGACGCCGACCCAACGCACAGTGGGCCGGAAGACCGGTGGGGCGGCCAAAATTCTGGACGCGTTTTGAGCTCCACAGTCGCTAAATGGGACTCGAACCGATCGTGTGACCCCACCAATGGATTACTCTCCGAACGAGGAATCCATTCGTGGGGTCACACGTTTAGTTCGAGTCCAGTTTCGCGACTCTGGAGCTCAAAACGCGTCTAGAATTTTGGTTGCCTCCACCGGTCTTCTGGCCCACTGTGCATCGGCGCACGCGTCGAGCCCTAGAGTGCCTCCGGCCCACCTTGGCGCGCCTTGGCGTGGACTGGTACGGCCGAGAGTACCGCGAAGCACGGAAGCGTGACACACGCGCACGCACGCTCAGAAACAAACTCACACGCACAGTAACGAACAGTACAAATTTTGGCTGCTGTCGTTTGGTGAGAAAGTTGAATGCTGGTTTTCCCGTTCTCGCGAATGTCATCAAACCTTTTGATGACATTGTTGTGACAGACGCCAGAAACTTTGAAAAAAATATATTGATCAGTTTGAGGTGAAATTGTCATTATTTCCAAGAGTTGAAGTTGAAAATGCCATCTATGGTCTTCTTTTAAAGTGCTCTCTCTCTCTCTCTCTCTCTCTCTCTCTCTCTCCCCCCCCTCTCTCCCCCCTCCCCCTTCCCCTCTCTCTCTCTCTCCCCACCCCCTCTCCCACTCCCCCCCCCCCTTTCTCCGCACGCGTGCAGGCTTAGTCACCCGCGGCTGAGTCCACCCCTCGCACCCCTACCCCCGAAGCGACCGAACAGCGCGCGGACCGCCCGGACGATAGGCAACCCTTCCTGCCCCTCGACGCGATGGGTTGCCTACGCTGCAAAAGCGGACCCTGGAAAAGGGTTCTCGTTCTCACGCCCTCGGCTCGGCCATTGTCTCCGGGCGGGGCCCTTGCAGCCTGCGGTCCGATTCCGAGAGTCGTCTTCGTCGCTCGGTCTCTCTCGCACCTGTACAGGACGCCGCATGAGTGCGAGAGGGACAGAGCGACGAAGACGACTCTCGGAATCAGTCCGCAGGCTGAATAGCCGTCCACTCGTGAGTGCGGTGCGCGAGTTTTCGTGATAAAATGGACAAGTGGCGACGGGGAGGGGGGACGGACAAGGAAACTCGGTCCGAGCATCCGGGAGAGAATGTCTTACGACGGTAGATAGGGGTGATGATTCCTCGTTCTCTTCGTCGGTGCGAATGCGGGCTTCAACTAACGTACTGTACGTCCCACTCCACTACAGACGTCCTGGAATCTCTCGCCAACATTCCGATGAAAAATTCAGCACGCCGCTTCTTCTGCCGGGTTCGGCGCACACGGTGTTGGCGCGCCAGCCTGATTCCGAGTGTCGTTTTCGTCGCTCTGTCTCTCTCGCACTCGTGGGGCGTCCCGTGCAGGTGCGAGAGAGACAGAGCGACGAAGAACCGACTCCTGGAATCAGCCTGCAGCATCCGACCGAGCTGAAAATAAGCGGCTGGAACGAAAGGGGTGCTGGGCGCGGCGCGGACTGGCAGTGGCGTGGACCCTCACACACCGCGCCACCATGGCGCCACGCAGTAGCCACCCGTGTCTGACGCGATAACAAGGTTATGGCGTCGCACCTTGGAATCTCAATAGAGCGGTAACGCCGAGCCGAGTCGAGCCGAGCCGAGCCGAGCCGAGCCGAGCCGAGCCGAGCCGAGCCGAGCCGAGGCCCCTCACGTCGCGAAGTGGGGGTGGATTGCGCAGTCCGCGGGGAATCCGTCCCGGCCGACGAAATAATCCGAAATATCTCTGGAGGAACGGAATGGTGTAGCAGCGGGTCCGAGGAGGGGGAGTGCCGAGAACGCAGCGGCTCACGGTAAGCCGAGTGTTGAAGTGAGAGGAAGGAGGCGGATAACCGGACAAGAAAAAAATAAGTGGACCACGAATCCTATTTTCAATTTTTTAAACAACAGTGAGGGAACAAAACAAGATCTCAATCACGTTGCGTGGTGGGTGCTGCCAAACACGGGATGGTGGTCTGGGTCACACTGGCAGTGTGGTGGATGGTCGGCGGCGTGGCTCTCGCAGTGTGGCGGCCCCACGTCGGTGGCGCAGTCTGGCAGCAGGGGTGCAGTCGGTCTCAAAACGCTTTCGCGTGCCAAAACAACTCCACCCGACTGCCCACCCCGCCCCGCCCCGCGCTGCCCTACGGGACAGCAACACAGCAAACCGTCAAACCGTGCCAAAAGTTGTAGACAAATCACGGATGCGCATTCAATCTCCCCCACCCCCGCCTTCCTTCCGTCACATTGTGCCTCCACTGGCTGCCGCGGCCGCTGGCTCGGCCCGGGACGGCCGGGACTTGGGCCGCTCCACGCCCGGACTGCCCAGACGGCCGCCGCCGGCCCCACCGGGGCCCGGACAACCCCGGAGTCCGGAGCTTGGCCGGACAGCCCGGAAACGGCCAGGACGGCCAGGCGGGCATACGAATGGGCGAGAGACGGAGAGAGAGAGAGAGAGAGAGAGAGAGAGAGAGAGAGAGAGAGAGAGAGAGAGAGAGAGAGAGAGAGAATATCTTCTTTGCGTGGAGCGAGCAGAGCGGTGCAGGGGCCGCCACGAGGGGCGCCCGCCACCGTGGGGGCAATTTGGTTGGCAGCACTGGCGGACGGCGTGTCAAACTGTTTCACTGCTTTCGTTTTATTAGTCCTTTCCTTTCCAAAACGACACGCGTCGTGCCCGTTCATCAGTACTGCAGCGACGTTATCTTGTTCTCGTAGTTCTGCGAAAAGAAAACAACGATGAACACCCGAGAAAAGAAGGGGTTAAATCGTTGGCAGAGAGTTAGTTTCTCACCTCCCTGGCTATTCTAGCCAGGCTGTCTGCCATTTGCTGTCCGGTCTCCTGGACCAGCGAGTAGAAGATGCCTCGCTTCTGCATCAGCATGTGCGGATGGTCGAACTCCTGAGGAGGAAACGAAAACTTTAGGAAAATGTCGGAAACTCGCATCATTTGGCGAACTTTGTGTGACCGTTCGTGTAGCGCGATGGCCGCGCCGCTTATCCGACTCTCTAGAGCGCGCCGAAGTTTAAATCGCGGCGGAGGACACACTTGTTGCCCGGGACGGCCGGGACAGTGCGGGGCAAAGCGAGCGCGGCGCTGACGAGCTGGTGGTGGGCAAGGCCAGCAGCGAGGTCAGAGGGCTAATTCCGAAAGGGGTGTGTCTGTCTCTCTCGCACCGGTGCGGGGCAACGCATGGGTGCGAGAGAGAGGGAGGGAGGGATCTCCTCCAGCTCGAGGCAAGTTTGCAGTGGCGGGCCAGGCGGGCCAGTGGTGGGGCCAGCGCCGCCAGCGGCGTGCCCTGGGCCGTTATCTGCACGCGCTAACGCGTCCGTATGATTTGCTACGCCACCGGCAGCGCCGCCCCGCCCCACCCCGCCCCGCCCCGCCCCCTCGCCTGCCCGGCTTCATCCGCCGAGCTATCCATCAATGCCAGCCCCCGACCCGGGCCGCGGCGCGGGTTCAACTCCCGCCACAGGCACACTCCATTTCCCCACATCTCTCGGCGGGGCGTGGCGTGGCGCGGCGGGGCGGGGTGGGCGTTGAGAAAAAAATGGCTCTGTACTTTGCGTGCATTACGCGGCGAATGGGACGGCGCTGATCGGGGATTGAGGATGGAGGTTGGAGGTGGGGGTGGGGTGCTGAGATGTGGTAGAGACCAGTCTACAGCCAAACGCAGACGACGGACGTCTCTGAAGCAACAAGCCGGAACCAGCCAATCATCGGTGAGGAAGGACGTAACGAAGGAATCACAAAGAGAGGGAAAATTGTGGCCAAGGATACGACGAAGCGAAGGACTATACTGACCGCCGCCCGGCCCGCGTCCATGACGAGCACGCGGTCCGAGTCCATGATGGTGTTGAGGCGGTGGGCCACCGTCAGCACGGTGCACCGCGCGAACTTGGAGCGGATCGTGCTCTGGATCAGGCCGTCCGTTCTGCCGAAAGCCAAACGAGAAACATTATTTGACAGTCTTGGTCCGGCACACTGTCGCCTCCACGGGACGCGGCACTCACTGAGGGTCCACGTTGGCGGTGGCCTCGTCCAGCATGAGGACCTTGTTGCCGCGCAGGATGGCCCTGGCCAGGCAGATGAGCTGCCGCTGGCCGACGGAGAAGTTGGAGCCCGCGTCCGCCACCCGCATCTCCAGGCCCTCCGACTCGGTGGCGGCGTCCCGGAGCTCCACCTGTCGAACATCATCGTCATCATCAACGTCGTCATCAACATGATCATGATTTGATGATCAGGATGATGATGTTGATGATCATGATGATGTTGAAGATCATGATGATGTTGAAGATCATGATGATGTTGAAGATCATGATGATGTTGATAATCATGATGATGTTGAAGATGATGTTAATGATCATGATGATGTTCATGAAGATGTTGGTGATCATGATGATGTCGGTGACCATGATGATCCTGGTGATGTTGATGATCATGAAAATGATCCTCAAGTTACTCACGTCCTCGAGGGCGGCCCACAGCATGTGGTCCTTGTACTCGTCGAAGGGGTCCAGGTTCTTCCGCAGCGTGCCGGAGAAGAGCACGGGGTCCTGGGGGATGATGGAGATCCTGGAGCGCAGCAGCTGCAGCGGGATGCTGCCCGTGTCCACGTCATCCAGGACCACTTGGCCCTCCAGGTAGGCGAGCCGGAACAGCGCGGAAATGAGCGAGGACTTGCCCGCGCCCGTCCGCCCGACGATGCCAACCTTGCGACAAAAAAAAATAGAATAGTAAAAAGTTGGAAAGCGCGGACGACAGGCAGGGTACCTATGTCTTGTAAGCCACAAGAGATATTTTTTTAAGTTATATAGAAGATAAAGATAATTTGGAATTGAATTTCGAACTATAAGTAACGTTTGCGCAACTTTTTCATCTATAACTGTTTTCGAGATATAGGCACCCTAATCGTCAGTGTCAAGTTGGCACACCCTGGACTTCCCCGTACTCAACCTTTTGCCGACCTTGCAAGTGGAAAATTTGCAAACTTTCCAAAATGACGGAGTAAGCGGAGCCGCAGGGAGAACTCCCGGCCGCTTCGGTTCAGTGCGCCGCCACACCCTCGGGGCGTGTCAAAGGGGTGGCCTACCGGCCGGGCGGCTGGCAGGCATGCCGCGCAGATAGGCCTGCGGCCCGCACGCCGCGTCGTCGCTCTGTCTCTCTCGCACCCCGACGGGGCGCCCCGTCAGTGCGAGTGAGACAGAGCGACGAAACCAGTGTTCAGCTGGCTGATTTACTCGGCGCGGGTGTGGGACTCCTCGCCACCACCGCGCAGCCCGGCCTCGGCTCGGCTCGGCTCGGCTCGGCTCGGCTCGGCTCGGCTCGGCTCGGCTCGGCTCGGCTCGGCTCGGCTCGGCTCCGGCTCGGCTCGGCCCGCGTGAGTTGTCTGTCGCGTGCCCAACTGCCATATCGGCCGCACCCCCTCCCCCTCCCCCTCCGGGCAGCGGTCCCACCGCGCGGGATACATATTGGGGGGCATTAGAGTCGATGAAGACCTCACCTCCAGCGCCGTCTAGCGCTCAGAGGGTCCGCCTTGCCGCGCCTTGCCACGCCCCGCGCCTTGACCATTACAAAGCGCTCAGCGCGCGAGCGTGCCGCACGCGTCTGCGCGGCGCGGCGTGGCACAGGACCCCACATTACACTACACCGTAATGAAGGTCTCGATCAGGGAGACCAAGGCGGTGCAGGCACACTGGCTGACAGCTTGATCGGCGCCGCCCCGCCTCGCCTGACGAAGTGCGCCGTCTTTAAGGAGCGCCCGGCCCGCTTATCGGCAGAGTCCCCACGGGGGGCGTTTGTTTTGAGGAACGGCCCGCCATGTCGTCGCTCTGTCTCTCTCGCACTCGAGGGGCGTGCCGTGGCGGTGCGAGAGAGACAGAGCGCCGGAAGCAAGTGCGCTGTACCTTCTCCATGGGGTTGATGACCAAGTTGAGGCCCTTGAGGACGGGCGGGGACTGCGGCGCGTAGCGCATCCACACGTTCTTGAGCTCCAGCCGGCCCTCGCTCGGCCAGTCCGCCTTCGGGGCGGTCCCTGCGGAGGGAAAGTTTAAAGACGTTAATTGGCGCACAGTGGGCCAGCAGACCGGTGGAGGCGTCGCTGAACAGGACTCGAGCCGAACGTGTGACCCCACCAATGGATTGCTCGTTCGGAGAGCAATCCATTGGTGGGGTCACACACTCCATGAGGTACCTTCAGTCAGGGGGATTTTGTCCTCGGTGGGCAGGTCCGTGTACTCCAGGACTCTCTCGACGCTCAGCAGCTGCGACGCGACCTCGGCGGACTGCCGCATGCCGAACTGCACCAAGCCGGTCATGGCGATGGACTGACTGATGGCGAGGCCCACGTCACCGCCAAACGCAGCTGTGAGGACGAGGGTGTTCGAAATCAGACATCATTTTCGACACTTTCTGATTGGTAAATCGGCAGTTAAAGTGACATTACTAACACTGTTCCATGAGTAAGAAACTGAAGATGACGACGAATGTAAAGCACATGCTGAGCAAGTCTAGGAAGGTGCCGAAGGAGGTGCTGGTGAAAATGAACATGAACCACGCGGACGTGTGCAGGTTCTGAGATGGCGGAAAAAGAGCGAAAAATAAAGAAAAATCCAGGGAGGGAAGAGAGAAGGGTTGTCGAATCTACTCCGATTTCGCAAAGTGTGGCTCACCTGGTGGTTGTCGAACTCGGCCCTGACGAGCTCCTGGGCGTTGAACGCGCGGATGGTGGACAGGCCCTGGATGGAGGCGTTCAAGTGGGTGAACACCGGACTGCGGGCTGGAATAGAAGTCGACAATCATCACCAGCTACACAGCCAAACCGTGAAAACGACTCACGGTGCGCCAGAGGACCATAGCGGAGAGGCCAAAATTATTCGAGACGCGTTTTGAGCCCTTGAGTCCCTAAATGGGACTCGAACCGAGCGTGTGACCCCACCAACGGATTCCTCCTTCGGAGAGCAATCCATTGGCGTGGTCACATGTTCGGTTTGAGTCCTGTTTTATGATTTTGGAGCTCAAAACGCGTCTCGAGTTTTGACCGCCTCCTCCGGTCTTCTAGCCCACTGTACGGCTCGAGGCTGCGAATCCTACTCATCCCCTCCAGACGCTTGATGTTCTTGGCCGACCGCAGGTAGATGAGCCTGGCCAAGTAGAAGACGACCAGCAGCACGGCGACGGGCACCAGGAACACCCAGTCCACCGCGACGGCCACGGCGATGTAGCCGAAGAAGGCCAGGATGTACTGCAAACGTACGAGCCGATCATGAAGGCCCAGCCACGAGCCCAGCCATCAATAGCAATATGAAGCAGAATAAAATAGCAATTGGCCGGCGGCGCCGACGGGTTGCCTACCAGACGCCTGACGGGCTGAGGTAGGCAACCCGGTCAACGCCGGTGCTTGGCGGGCAGGGCTCCTTGAACTTAGACGTTGCAGTGTACCTGCGAGGCGTCCAGGAGGGCCTTCGGAAGCAGCTCGTCGACGCCGCCCAGGTCCTTGGAGAATCGGTTGAGGATCCTACCTGTTGGGGACAGAGACACACAGAGGTCAGAATCACTCCGCGCAAAGGCAATGAAAGAAATCGGCCGATTATTGAAGTAGTGAACGAAATGAGCAAGAATCGATGCTCAAAATGTAGACCAATCAATTTGGTTTCATTCGATTAATTAATTTGTTTTCGGGAGGGAATTTAAAAAAAATTGATAAAAGATTAATGAAACCTGTCTTGATTTTTAACAATAGTCGAATCGGAGTTTCGGGAATTCGTTGGCAGTTAAATTTGAAAGACAATTTTAGTCAATTAATCGATAAGTGGCAGAGTGGCCGTCCAGGCTGCGTGGACTCGCCGCTGCTGCCGCCACAACAACTTTGCCGAACTAATCTTGTCCGCAAAGTTCGAATATTTTAAGCGACGCTCCGCCGCGCTCCGCCCTGCGCTCCACAGTGGGCTTGGAGACCGGTGGAGGCGGTCAAACTCCCGGACGCGCTTTGAGCTCCAGAGTCGCTAAATGGGACTCCAACCGAACGTGTGACCCCACCAATGGATTCCTCGTCCGGAGAGCAATCCATTGGTGGGGTCACACGTTCGGTTCGAGTGCGATTTAGCGACTCTGAAGCTCAAAAGGCGTCTATAGTGTTTTGTCCGCCTCCACCGGTCTCTGGCCCACTGTGCTGCTGGGGTTTGCGCAGGCTTGCGTGAGCCTGTTCGGATGGCCGTCTTATCGCGGCCGCGCGGCACGTCACTACCGCCCGCCAGTTCATTAAACAACTGCATTTTGTGTCCGTCCATAACGCGAGGCTTCTCCGAGGAGATACCGTAAAGACTCGTTGTTAACGCGCGCCGCACAGTGGGCCAGAAGACCGGTGGAGGCGGCCAAAATCCCGGACGAGCTTTGAGCTCCAGAGTCAACACTTTTTCCGTAAGTTTTCTCTCGAGAGACAACCCGGCCCTTGAAACACACGCTGCGTCCTGTTCATTAGCGTCGCCAGGACACTGGGACTGCCGGTGCTCTTCGCGGCTTTGAACGGCGAGCGCAGCGCACAGAGAATGAAAATTTCAAACTTGAAAACTCGTTTACCCCGCGTCGTCATCACACTGCTTGCTTTAGCAGCTCCATAATTCACTTGCCACTTTGTGCCTTCAAAGGCAGCGCCAGGAACCCCCACTCTTTTTTTCTGACGCGTTCCCTTTCGCAGAGAACGGCGCCGCGTCGCCATTCAGATGATGCCGTGACCACACCGTATGGGAGGGTGAGAAGTCGCGAAAAAAAAACCGCAGTGGGTGGGGCTCGAACCCGGACCTCCCGCACGACAGTCGGTGCCTTTACCGCCTGCGCCACGGGGCAGGCGATCGCGGCACGGCTCGCGGAAAGCACCTTAATTGCGCGCGCGTGCGCGGCTCTCCGTGCTGGTCAAGGAGAGCCCAGGCATTCCGGATTACGAGCCCGGATGCCCCAGGAGACTGGCGCACGACAAGAAATGTCAACAGACTTGAAACGCGTGTGGGCTTATTGCATTCCTGGCGAGTCTGGAGGCTGGCTGGAGGCTCCTGGAGGCTCCTGGAGGGCGCAGGGTCTGCTGGAGGAGGCGGAGGGCGGGGGCACTGTACGGACACCTGGGACGACACGAGCACGCCCTCGCCGATCTCAGGCACGGCCGTTCCGCCACGGCCAGCCGCACTTATGGACGCGCACGATTTCCATAAAAAGAAAAGCGGGAACGAGTCGCGGCGGCGGGAATCGAACCCACGGCGCCTCTGCCGCGCGCAGCCCCGACGACACGGGTTTTGGTTTGAAAGTTCGCGCCGCAAGGGCCAAGTTGGCTTGAGGAGTCCCGCTAGAAATTGCCCAATTCGGTGAGAATTTTGTGGAGGTTTCACAGTGCTTGCAGGCCGAAAGTGGGACTGGGCTCGGTGCGCCGCGACGTGGCGGGGTGGGCAAGGCGGGGTGGGCATGGCGGGGTGGGCAAGGCGGGGTGGGCAAGGCGGGGTGGGCAAGGCGGGGTGGGCAAGGCGGGGTGGGCAAGGCGGGGTGGGCAAGGCGGGGTGGGCAAGGCGGGGTGGGCAAGGCGGGGTGGGCAAGGCGGGGGGGGCAAGGCGGGGTGGGCAAGGCGGGGTGGGCATGGCGGGGTGGGCAAGGCGGGGTGGGCAAGGCGGGGTGGGCAAGGCGGGGTGGGCATGGCGGGGTGGGCAAGGCGGGTGGGCAGGCGGGGTGGGCAAGGCGGGGTGGGCAAGGCGGGGGGGGCAAGGCGGGGTGGGCAACGGCGGGGGGTGGGCAAGGCGGGGTGGGCAAGGCGGGGTGGGCAAGGCGGGGTGGGCAAGGCGGGTCGGGCAAGGCGGGGCGGGTCCCGGGTACGGTAGGGCCATGGCGAGGCGTAGCGGCCACTGGTCTCCAGGGTGCCGTTGAGAGTGTAGATCGGTCGCTGCGTTCTGGAGCGCCTCGCTGCCGCTGTGCTGCCGCAGCCTGCCGCCCCGCCTGGCGTCTCTTTCCCTCCAGTGTGTCCGCCGATAAGGCCTGGCCCGGCCAGCCCGGCCGAGGGCGGCCCACCTCGGCATTGTGGGCTTGCGGGTAATTGCCTGAAGAAATTCCCGCTCCCCCGCCTCTCTCTCTCTCTCTCTCCCTCTCTCTCTCTCTCTCTCTCTCTCTCTCTCTCTCTCTCTCTCTCTCTCTCTCTCTATCTCTCTCTCTCTCTCTCCCTCTCTCTCCCTCTCTCTCTCTCTCTCTCCCCCTCGCGCAAGGTCGCCGGCATGCTACTTCTTGCGGACGGCTTGCTCGTTTGCGCGCCGAAACGGACCTCTTTTTCTGGGCGGCGCGCGGCGCGGCCTTCAAAGTATTACAGCCGCCGTCGCACCTCAGCGTGTCCATTCCGGCAAAGTGGGGACAGCGCTGCCGCTGGAGAGCGGCAGAGGGCGGGGCGGGGCGGGGCGTTGGAGAACAGTGGCCGGGGCCGCGGGACAGTAGGGGGTGGAACATGCGGGAAGATGGTTTCGAGAGGGTAGCGAGTCGGGTAATCCGGCCATCCGCAATGCGGATTACCAGAAATTTTTAGGTAATCCGGTGATAAGTCTCGGTTGATCCGACGGCAATCCCAAGTAACCCGAGGTAAGTACTCCGACGGAATAAAAGGGTAGGCATGAAAAGAAAAGAAAGGTTTAATCCGGTGGTGATCCCGAGGTATTCCGGAGGTAATCCGGAGGTAATCCAAAGGTAATCCGGATCCATGGGTGTTACGGGTAACCTGTAATCCAGCTGGCACAAAATTTACCCGATATTTCTTTTCTCCCTCGGATAGTGGGAGAGGGTTGGGGGCTGGTACACTGGAGCAAAGTCTTGGGAGTGCCGGCGGGGTGCGCGCTCTGGGGCTTCCAGCCGCTCCAGCCGCTTCCGCGGCCTCCAGCCTGGAGAGGGCTCTCCGGGCTGTGAACTGGCTCCGAGAGTCGCCCGTCCGTCCCTCTGTCTCTCTCGCATCTACACAGGACGCTCCATGGGTGCGGGAGAGACAGGGCGACGGGCTCTCGGAATCAGTCTGCTGACGGCCTGCTTGGCCAGATGAGGGACATTAGGGGGGCGCCTTGATGCGCGCAACTAGTGCTGCAACACGGCCACGCGTCTTGTGGCCTCGCACCGGGGCGGCCCCGCACCAGGGCACCAGGACGGCCCCGACCAGGGCCCTGGCCGCGCCCTCGCCCCGGGTCCACAGGTGTCCGATAACTCGGACGGACGAGCGATCCGTGCGGAGGGCGCCCTGCGCGCCCAGCCCTCGGCCCTTCGAGCAGCAGGCTGATTCCGAGCACCGTCGCCCTGTCTCTCTCGCACTCGTGGGGTGCCCCTTTAGGTGCGAGAGAGACAGAGCGAGGAGGTAAGCAAGCAGTGCTCGGAAACAGCCCGCAGGGTGAGCAGCGGGTACGGCGCGAGTTCGCGGCCCCAGCGCCACTCCTCCTCCACCACCACCACCAACCCGGCGCACAGTGAGCCAGAAGACCGGCATGGAGACGGCCAAACTCTAGACGCGTTTTGAGCTCCAGAGTCGTTAGATGAAACTCGAAACGAACGTGACCCCACTAATGGATTGCTTCCTGGACGAGGAATCAATTGGTGGGGCCACACGTTTGGTTTGAGGCATGATTAGCGACTCTGGAGCTCAAAACGCGTCTAGAGTTTTGGCCAACTCCACCGGTCTTCTGGCCCACTGAGCAGCGCGAGGCGAGGCGGGGCAACCCGGCCCTGCCTTTCTCTCTGTCAGCCGCGAGCTGCATCCATATTGCAGGCAAGACGGAGTACCCGGCTCCGCCCGGCTATTCATGTTTCAGAGTCGCCATTCGTTAAAACGGGAGCAATTGATGCTGCCCGGTCGCTTTCTCCTCTCTCTCTCTCTCTCTCTCTCTCTCTCCCCCTCCTTGGGATGCAGACGGCCTCATGCTTCATGCGCACGGGCCGGACGGTCTACAGTGGCGTGGCGTCGGGGCCGCGGCAGTTCGACCCCCCCCCCCCCCCCCGGCTTGGCTTTTTGCCGTCCATCGCCTTGGCGGGAAACTTGTGGCTAGGGGCGGTCTTATCACCGGGCCGGGTTGTCCTCGCCGGTTATCAGCCCTACTTTCACCTACCCGCTCCGCCCCGCCCCGCCTCGCCCCGCCCCGCCCCACCCCGCTCCGCCCCGCCCCGCCCCGCCCCCCCCGCCCCGCCCCGCCCCGCCCGAGCCGCCGCGCCTGAATATTCATGGCTTCCCTTCCAGCACGCTTCCAGGACGCTTCCAGCACGACGACGATGTGCTCATCCACCTCAAAGTCATCCGGTTAGTTTGGGCCGCGCGCCGCGCCGCGCCACCTCTCCGGCTCCTCGCTGGCAATTGTCATAATCCCGATATGGCCCTGCAGTGCCTCAGCGCCTTGCAGTGGCGAGTGCCGCGTCGCGTTCAAGAAGCTGCCGCCACCACAGTGGGCCGGAAGACCGGTGCACTCTTAAAACCTTCAACCCCGCTTCAACTTTACGGCGGTCGAGGCTCGGCCGTGCAGCGCGTGGATGTCTCGGCGCGAAGCGTGTGCATCTTGGTGTGTGCGGAGTCTGCGGAGTGCACCACTCATATATATGCAACGGCATGCCAGCCTACCACTAGTTTTACGTGTTTGACTTTCAGATTCAACGGCCGAGTCTCGTTAGTGCAGCCGAAGGGCCCGAAAGGGTGTGGCCGAACGGGGGAAGGGGGGAGAGAGAGAGAGAGGGGGGGGGGTACCCAAAGGGGTCGAAAGCAGGGAGCGAAATGCAGTGGTCCGCTCACCCGACGGGTTGGTGTTGAAGAAGTGCATGGTGGCCTGGATGATGTTGGCGAACATGTTGTCGTGCAGCGCCTGCGAGCACTTGCTGCAGATCCAGTAGAAGTAGAAGGAGCGCACGAAGCCCAGCACGAAGAGGCTGGCGATGATTCCCGAGTAGATGTACACGAAGTTGACGGTGGTGGTGAGGGGCTGCTGCGTCACCACGGCCGCCCCCGGGGCGTGGCTCTGCGACTGGTACTGCCGCAGCTCCTCCTGGTTCGTCCTGGGAAACCACAACCATTTCAAGGAGGTCTGTCTACCCTTCTTAGAAACAAAGGAATAGACTATGTCGCTGGATCCACTTCAATCCCTCGAGAAGACAAATGCACCGGAAGTCGGGTTGCGTCGACCAATCAGAAGCCTCCTTTCATCAAGGGTAGCTACCACTGATGAAAGGAGGCTTCTGATTGGCCGACGCGACCCGACTTCCGGTGCATTTGTTTTCTCGAGGGATCGAAGTGGATCCAGCGATATAGTCTACACATATCACTGTAAATGATTGCATTGCTGCGCTTTCGGCGTGCCTCCGTGACTACTGACCAGAACCCGACGAAGTAGTCGGCCATGCTGGCGGCGGCCTGCGCGGCCAGGAACAGGACGATGAGCTGGCCGAGGCAGAAGACGTTGGTGCCCGTCAGGAAGTACCTGAAGAAGAGCGAGCCCTTGACCTGGCCCCGGGTAGTGGCCTCCAGCCGCTCCGGCTCGGGGGCGTCCGCCTCGTCCACCTCGTCGGCGACCACCTCGACCTCGCCGACGCTGGAGATGGAGATGGAGGACCGCATGGACGACCGGATGGACGACCGCCGGGAGGAGAGCCTGGTGGTCGAGACCTGCCTCTCCAGGGACTGGACGACGAAGGTGAGTTAGTTGGACGAACATGACGCACAGTGGGTCAGAAGACCGGTGGAGGCGGTCAAAGTTGTAAACGCGTTTTGAGCTCCAGAGCTGCTAAACAGGACTCGAACCGATCGTGTGACCCCATCAATGGATTGCTCTCCGAAAGAGGAATCCATTGGTGTGGTCACTCGTTGGGTTCAAGCCCTGCACAGCGACTCTGGAGCCCAAAACGCGTCTAGAGTTTTGTCTGCCTCCACGGGTCTTCTGGCCCACTGTGTGGCGGGATATTCCTCCATTTCAGTGTGACTGCACCGTACCACTTTGCTCGACACGCGTGACATCTGCCGCAGCGCTCGCATGAGAGGCCTGCTGTCCTCGGGCTTCTTGCCCTCCTCGATGACGTCATCGGTGACGTCCTCGTCCTCCTCGGCCAGGTGCAGCATTTGCGCGTAGTCGACGTCACTGTGCAACAGTTCCTTGAACGTCCCTTGCATCTGAATCTCTCCCTGCGAATAAGCGAGGAAAGTGAAGCGACTCGCGGCGTTATCCGCAGAACGGAACGCGCCCCCCGATGACCACGGCCCGGTCAACCCCCATAGTTCCACCGAAGGCCACCGACTGCGGGCTGCTCCCCCACTCTGTCTCTCTCGCACTCATAGGGTGTCGCGCAGGGGTGCGAGAGAGACAGAGCGACGAAGCGCTGCCCGGAATTCCTTGGCCGAATGCGCTCCCATTCCACATAAATTACTCCGCCACCATAAACGGCCCATGCCGTGATTGCGGCAAACAAAAGAAAACGCGCTGGCGCCAAATTTGAACGATGGCGCGCCGCACTGCGGGCTCATTCCGAACGGCGCTCTGTCTCTCTCGCACCCCTACAGGACGACTCACGAGTGCGAGTGAGACAGCGTGATCGCGCTTTCGTCGACGAAAGCGGCGCACAGTGTGCTAGACGACCGGTGGAGGCGGTCGAAATACCGGACGCATTCTGAGCTCCAGAGAGTCGCTAAAAGGGACTCGAACCGAACGTGTGACCCCACCGATGGATTGCTCTCCGAACGAGGGGTCCATTGGTGGGGTCACACGTTCGGTTCGAGTCCCATTCTACGACTCTGCAGCTCAAAAGGCGTCTAGGCCGCCTCCGCCGGTCACTGTGGATGACTCACGTTGTTGAGGATGGCGATGCGAGACACCTCGCTGAGGTACTGCACCTGGTGCGTCACCAGCACCACGGCCTTGCCCTTGAGCAGCTTGCACACGCACTCCTCGAACAAGTGCTTGCCCACGTGCGTGTCCACGGCCGACAGTGGGTCGTCCAGCAGGTACAGGTCCGCATCTCGGTACACCGCCCTGGAGGGAAAAAGAAAAGCGTCTTTTGTCTTCAAACTTTTCTAAACTGGAAGGACTGAAGAGACGTCACTCTTAACCCAGGGGCCTGCACTTTACTCGTCCCTGCTCTTCATCGTTTACTTGTAACACGGCACGGCACGGCACGGCACGGCACGGCACGGCACGGCACGGCACGGCGGCATGCGAGGAAGTGTCTGGCCGCGTCGCCAGCGGCGCGGCTCGACCGGCCCGATGTCGCCTGCGTAATATATCCTGGCTATAAATTTCCCAAATTTACGCTGCGCTGTTGCCCGGGGCGCAGGGCGCGGCCCAGCGCGGCCCAGGCCGACCTCCGCGCCGCCCTCCGCGGCCTCCAGTCCGTCTCTTGTCTCTGTCGCACGCAAGGGGCGGCCCGTTGCGGTAGCGAGAGAGACGGAGCGACGAGAAAATCGGTCCGCCCAGGAGGGAGAATGCGAAATTTTTGTTCGCGGCTCGGACCGACCCAGCGGCTGCAGACACTGATTCCGAGAGTCGTTTTCGTCGCGCTGTCTCCCTCCCACCCATACGGGACGGCCCATGAGTGTGGGAGAGACAGAGCGAAGAAAACTCTCGGAACCAGGGTGCCGCCACCCCCGCCGCCCGACGCGTGCAACACCAGGCCCTTGTCGCCCTGCTGCAGGCGCGTGGCGCGGCGCGCCGAGTGGCCCACTTTTGAAATTCGCGTGGAAGAGGCGGTGCGGCGCATACGCGCTGCCAGCGCCCTCAACAAATGCCCCATTCTGTCCCCCTCCCCTCCCCCCTCCCCTCCGCCCGTAATCCGCCAGCGGCCCCCTTCACGCGCCGCGCGCCGCGCTGAAATATCTGCGAACGTTCTTCGAGATGCGTTTGACGGAACGCATTTGTCCTCTATTTTCGTCGGTCCCGCGTACAGAGAGCCCGAACAAATGTGTGCCCGGGAGTGGAAACGAACAGCGAGCCGAAAAAAAGGAAAAAAAGGCGATATATTCTCTCTTGCAGTGCTGCCTGCCTTTTCCGCACCCCCTGCTCACACGCGGCAACGCGGGGCGACGCCGGGCAACGCGGCATCGATATTTTTTGTTCCGCGTTCTTTCCGCGCGTCAGCATCGGAATCAGTCCGGACATCAACACCCGATGGAAACTACGCTGAGGGGCTGCCTTTCTCTTTCCCCTTTCGCCTCTCATTCCCTGTTTTGTTATTTCTTTTTTCAAATTTTGGATGAGCACCATGATGGCGTCATTGGCGTAACATGGCGCACTTTGTTCCCGTTTCTGGAATCCAGCATCACCTCCTCACGCACAGTGGTCCAGAAGACAGGTGGCGGCGGTCAAAATCCCCGACGCGTTTTGAGCTCCAGAGTCACTAAACGGGACTCGAGCCGAACGTGTGACCCCACCAATGGATTGCTCTTCGAGCGAGGAATCCATTGGTGGGGTCGCACGCTCGGTTCGAGCCCCGTTCGGCGCCTCTGGAGCTCAAAACGCGTCTAGAGATTTGGGTGCCTCCACCGGTCTTCCGGCCCACCTCCTCACGGCCCCACACGCTACCCCAGGTAGCCGCCAGGGCCTGGAGTGCGGCCACGGCGCGTATGTTGGAATTGTTATTAAATCAGCCGCTGTCGCCGGCCGGCCGTCCAGCCCGGCCCCCTCCTTGGCCATCCCCACCGCGGCCCCGCCCGGAATGAAATTTCGCCCGTTCAGCATATTACCTCTTGCAATCCCCTCTCCACGGCTGCTGCGGCCGCCCTGTGCGGCTCTGCGGGGCGGGGCGGGGTGAGGGGGGGGGACGGGGTGGTCTTGGACGGCCAAGTTCCACATCGCGGAGCTGCAAGGCCGGCACGCCGCCCCTCAGCGCCACGTGCAGCTACGCCCCGCCCCGCCCCGCCACGCCCCGCCCCGCCTCGCCACACCCCGCCCCGCCCGCCCCACCCGCCCCGCCACGCCCCGCCCCGCCACGCCCCGCCACGCGCTGCCGGCCGCTAAGACTCTAATGCCCGCTAAGTAGCAGGATGTGCAGGGAATGGGCAAGCGGGCGAGCGACCTGGCCGTCCGCACGCCAAGTCCTCCACAAGGACCATGGTGCGCCACCGCCGCGGCGTGCAGGGGCGGGGCGGGGCGGGGCGGGGCCCGGGTGCAACGCTCGGACAAGTCTGATGCTGAAAAGAGCTGCGCTGCTCTGTCTCTCTCGCGCTCATAGTCCTCGGTAGACGTGAGAGAGGGACATCACAGCGAAGAAGACCACTTTTTGCAACACTCAGGACCCTACTGACTAACCCCACCAAAAATTTAAAAAAAAAACTAAAACTTGAAAGAAAAACAGGAAGGGCTGCATCACCTCAGTCAGCCTACTGGCAAACATTTCTGCGCCTTGTTCTGGAGAGGCTTATTGCCTGGTAGGCAGGCTGAGGTGTTGGCCACCCTTTCGGCCACCTTTTGCCTTCTTGCGTGGCCGCACCGTCCTGGCAGCCAGCCTGCCCCACGGCCTTGCCGGTCTTCCCCGGGCCCCATGATTCACGGTCGGTAATAGCGCCCCCTGGGCCTTCTAGTGGCCTCGCCGTGGCCCTCCAGTGGCCTTGCCGCGGCCCCGCCGTGGCCCCGCCGTGGCCCCGCGGACTGCGCGCTGCGGTCGGGAAAGTGGCGGCGGTCATACGTTGGGTTTGTCTGGCCCGGCATTAGCACAAAGCCTGCAAGACGCCCCGCCCCGCCCCGCCCCGCCCGCCCCGCCCCGCCGAAGGTGGCGTTCCGATTCAGTAATTCGAGTTCCAATGTAACTTTCCCTCCTCATATGGGGGATTGAGTTGGCCCAGGCCGGGCCCAGGCCCCGGAGCCCCCGCAGCCCCTAGCAGCCACGCCGGCCGGAGGGCGCGGCGGCAGCGGGGACCTACACTGCGAAAGCAGAAATGAGGGGGCAAGCGTTGCGCGGCTTGAATTAGCTTGGCCCGGAATAAGTTCTGTCTTTTTCTGCCTTTTCTTTTTAACTAGTATGTAACTAGTAACTGGTGTATTGTGTGAGCGATCGTCCGCGTGTCTGTCTGTCTGTCTGTCTGTCTGTGTGCGTGCGTTCTGCCCGAACGGCCGCCCATTAGTGGCGGATGCGAACAAAGTAAAGACGGCCGGCGGTCAGTCGAGAAGCAAAACGCGGCGCGGAAATCGCTGTTAGGGTAGCCACCCGCACCGCGCCGCCTTTCAGTGGAGCGGCCTCTGCAGCCAAGTTTCGCAAAAGTGCAGTTGGCTCCCCTAGCTCCGCAGGGCGTTACGCACAGTGAGCCAGAAGACCGGCGGAGGCGGCCAAAACCCCAGACGTGTTTTGAGCTCCAGCTTCGTTAAACTGGACTCGAACGCAGCGTGTGACCCCACCAATGGATTCCTCGCTCGGAGAGCAATCCAGTGGTGGGATCACACGTTCGCATTTAGCGACTCCGCAGCTCAAAACACGTCCAGAGTTTTGGCCACCTCCACGGGTCATCTGGCCCACTGTGAAACGTAGCGAGTCATTCCGAGGGCCGATTCGGTCGACGTCGCAAATAGCTGGAACCGATAGGTGCTGGGAACTGTCTGGATCGGCGCGGTGGGGCGGGGCGGGGCGGGGCGTGGCGGGGCGGGGCGGGTCGGGGCGGGGCAGGGCGGGGCGGGGTGCCCGGTCCGGGGGCTAGCCAAAACCCCCATTGTCTGCGGCTTAACCGATTTTCCAGCTCAACTGTATTCAGCCAGCACCTCTCTCCCCGCGCTGCCGCGCTGCCGCCGCCTGGCCGGGCAGGCAGCCTGGCGGACAGGGCCGGCCCGGCCAGTAGGTTTGCAGGCAAACAGGCGCCGGCCGGACGGACGGACAGGCGTGCCCAACCTGTTGTGCCCCGTAAGCGTATATCATTGCTTGTTAAGCCCGCCAAACAAAGCGCGCACCCGTGCGCGGCGTGTCGCGTGCGCGAGGGCTTCGCTGTTGTTGTTATTGTTGTTGGTCTTGTTTAAAAAGAAAGAGTTTATGCCAAAAAGATAATATTTGGCCAAAATGTGAAAAAAAATCGTTAATTTATCCTCTAGAGAATCTAAAAGGCACCTTTTTGACTCGCCCCGTTTTGGAATCATGACGTGTGTGTGTGTGTGTGTGTGTGTGTGTGTGTGTGTGTGTGTGTGTGTGTGTTACAAACACGCGATCTACTTGAAAGTTACAACGAATGGGGCGCGTTCGCTGAGAGTGCAACAACAGGCCGCGCCGCACAGCCGCACAACGCGTCATCCGGTTGACCAATAGGCACCGCGAGACTGGCCCCGCGGCGCGTCGCTGCGACTCCGCCGCGTCCACCACTGTAAATCACCAGGCGTGTGCCCTGTAAATAACTGCAGGGCTCCGGGCCATCGAGCTATGACCAATGGCCGTGTGTGTGTGTGTGCGTGCGTGTGAGGGGAGAGAGAGGGAGAGAGAGAGAGAGAGAGAGAGAGAGAGAGAGAGAGAGAGAGAGAGAGAGAGAGAGAGAGTGCTTGGTCGTTACACGGAGCGCGGCCCCGCGTGGACACCGATTCCACTGCGGCCATCGGAAAGGAGGCGTCCCGGTGATTGAATACCGCAGCGCGCCACCGAGCGCGCGCAACAACTTTTTGGCCGAATCAACAAACGTGGCGGCGGTAAACGGTTTTCCGCAGCAGCGCTAAAAACTTTGAGCGCTGCTAAACCCCCTGCTGCAGCGCCCGGCCGGCGGGGTTAAATATTTACCCTGACACCGGCGCGGCCCGAGGCCAACAAGTGACAGGAGACTGATTCCGAAATTGGTCGCTCTGTCACTGTCACACGTATACGGAACGCCCCGTGAGTGCGAGAGAGACAGAGCGACGAGGCTGGGAAGCTGACCTGGCCAGGTTGACGCGCGCGCGCTGTCCGCCGGACAGCGAGGAGCCCCTCTCCCCTACGAGCGTCAGGTCGCCGAAGGGTAGCTGCGCGAGGTCGGGCAGGAGCGCGCACGCCCGCACCACGCGGTCGTAGCGCTGCCGGTCGAAGTCCGAGCCGAAGGTGATGTTCTGCCGGATGGAGGCGGCGAAGAGCCACGGCTCCTGGCACGCGTACGACACCTTGCCGCGCACCGCCAGCCGGCCCGCCGTCGTGGCCAGCTCGCCCAGCACGGCCTGCAGCAGCGAGGACTGCGGGGGAGGAGAAGAAGAAGGGGCTTTAGAATGCACCTGGACGTAGAGGGCACAGTGGGCCAGAAGACCGGTGGAGGCGGCCAAAACTCAAGACGTGCGCACCAAAGTCGCTAAAAAGGACCCGAATCAAACGTGTGACCCCACCAATGGATTCCTCGTTCGAAGAGCAATCCATTGGTGGGGTCACAGGTTCGGTTCGTGTCCCATTTAGCGACCCTGGAGCTCAAAACGTGGATTGGGGTTTGCCACCTCCACCGGCCTTCTGCACACTAAATGTTTTTGTACATATTTTGTAATTTTTTGTGCAAACGAACTCTTTGTACAAATTTGAACAAAATTTTGTACAATTTTGTACAAAAAAGGTGATAAATGTGCAGTTTTTCGTACGAAAATTGTACGAAAATTTCATGTGCACAAAAAGCTGTAATGTCTCGTACAAAATTGTACACAACATTGTGAGCCACTGTGGTGCCCAGCAACAGGGCGTCGAAAGGGCCTAAAAAGTGGGGCAGGCGGCGAAGGCGCCATGAGTGTAATGGACTGGCTTTTTCGGGGACCAAGGAGTATCGCCCAGGTGTCCCGTGGCGTCGCCGTGACCTCGCTCTCGGTCATAACCGGGTAGTAAAATCCCGTCCCTCCCTCCGTGACGGGGCCCCTCTCCTGCCCGCCAGCAGACTGATTCCGAGAGTCGTTTTCGTCGCTCTGCCTCTCTCGCACCTCTCGGCCGTGACACCGGGAGAGACGGAGCGACGGAAACGACTCTCGGAATCAGTCTGGTGCCCGGCAGGCCCTGCGAGGCCCGACGGGTCCTACCTTGCCAGCCCCCACGGGTCCTATGACGGCCAGCAGCTCTCCGCTGTTCATGCTCAAGTTGATGTTCTTGAGCGTGTCCTCCGAATTGCCCCGGTTCCACTTGGCATGCATGGACCTGAACTCGAGGACGGGCCCGTTCCTGCAGCGACAAAACAACATCAACAACAAGAAAACGGCCGCCCCTTTGCACAGCCCCGTTGTTGTTGTTTTTTTTTGTTTGCTTGAAAAGTGAAATGAGCACACCATTACACGTTGGCCTGACCGCAGCGAAAAAGGTACCCGCCGCCGTGTATTAATGCAGAAACAACAACAACAACAACAACAACAACAACAACAACCAAAAACGAGACACTAACTTCCCGGCGGCGAGCCGCGGGTATTTCGGTCCGTTTAATGACTCTACATAAATTCCCACATGAATGCGTGCGGAACGTGCTGCTGTTGCTGTTTTTTTTTTGTGGTTTTCGTTTTTCGTTTTTTTTTTTCGCGCAGTTTACTGCTCAGCGTAATGAAAGGGGTCGCACTACCCGCAGCCCTTAATACACCTCGGCCTCTTTGAATGCCTAACGCGTCTGTCTGTCGGTCTGTCTAACCGTCTTTCTCTGTCTGTCTGTCTGTCTGTCTGTCTGTCTGTCTGTCTGTCGGTCTGTCTGTTTGTCCGTCTGTCCGTCCGTGGCTGCAAAGTAGTAACAGAAGCAGACTGCCCTCCCCTTCACGGGTCGTTCGGGAAACCTTGGAATGGCGTCAATGGCGCCGCGCCGCGCCGTGAGTGCGAGGGAGACGGAGCGAAGGCGGTGCGGGGGGCTCACCGGACGTGAATGGCGCTGCCGTTGGCGGCGACGCTCTGATCCTTTGGCGGGCCATTTAGTGCGTCCTCCTGGTCATCGCCAAAGCCGGGATTACTGCGGCCCTGCGAGGGCGCCGAGGGCGCCGAGGGCACCTGCCCCTCCTGCGCGTCGAACTCCTCGAACTCCAGGAACGTCTGCGGCAACCAACATTCGACAAATTGTTTTCGTCAGCTTTTTTCTTCTTCTCTCATGCACTCTGAATAGGCTCCTCCGAAGCATCTGCTTTTTAACCATGAAGATATTGAAGGCACAGTAGAATTGCTTCGTATTATGAAGAAAAACTTTGCATTCCGAAAGATTTTGCTGTTTGATACTAAGCCTTTTTTCCCCCGTACAATGCCTTCGTTTTTTTTGGTTCGATGTGATGCTTTCCTAGACTCTTTACTGTGTGTCAGGCGAACGATTCAAAAGAGCGGTCCGTCGCTCTGTCCCTCTCACACTCGTGCAGGGCGCCGAGAGAGAGAGAGAGAGAGAGAGAGAGAGAGAGAGAGAAGAGAGAGAGAGAGCAGCGACGGAGTGACTTTTCCGAACCGCGCTTCGCTGGAGCGCCTGTGCATAGCAGGGTAGGCCGTCCCGTTAAACACGCCAGTGCGTTGTGCTGCCTACCCGCCAGGCGCCCCTCCACGGCCAGATCGCTCCGAAAGGTGTCTCTGGCAACGTTTCGAGCTCTGGAGTTCTCGAATAAGACTCGAACAAGACACTCGAATGTGTCGATGGATCGCGCTTCAATCGAGGAGGCCACATATGAATCTGAAGGTTGATTTCGAGTCTTGGTAGAGAACTTGAGAGTTTGTCGCCCGAGCTTTCCTAGGGTGCACCACGAAGCCTTTCTATTCTTGTTTTTGGTCTTATTTTTAGTTTTTTGTTCGTCACCTGCAGGCGGCGGATGGACACTGCGCTTTCGGCGACCTCGGAGATGCCCCTCACGAAGAAGCTGCCCATGGTCATGGAGAGGATGTTGTAGTAGGACTGGATGGTGAAGACCTGCGGGCGTCGGTTCCGGTAAGGAGTGGGCCTCTTTGCTTTCAACGAGTGTGAACACACACGAACTTCAGCTTGCCCTTACCATGGAGGCCTTGAGAGCGTCTCCCGACAGGGCGTAGGTGATGAGCGTGGAGAAAATGGCGACGCGCGTGGTGAACATCATGAAGGTCATGAACACGCCCCGGACCAGGTACACAGCCAGGATCTGCTTGATTTCGTCCCTGTCCGCAATTAAAAAAATAATTCAGAATAATTTTTTATAAATGATTTTGGGGACTTTAAAGGCTCACCGTCTGGCCGCCGAGATGAGCTTGGTGAAGGGCTTCTCCCAGGCGTACATCTTGATGACCTGCACGCCGTTGACGATCTCGTCCATGAGGCGCACCCGGATGTCGGTGCGCAGGGCGATCCGGTGCCTGAACTTGGACGACAGGGTGCCGGTGTACGCTGCAGGGACAAGGACAACTTAAAAAATTATGGTGCGAACCAAAATTTTTAGGTTTGAAACGAGTTTTCAGTGGGTATAGTACAGAAAAATATTTTTGGGACAACCGAGGCGTGAAATTAACAAAGGAGCTTTGGGGACTTCTAAGTTCAAATTGTTTTGATTTTTTCTTCCCTGCAGGACGTGATGGCACTCACACTGCAGGGGCACGACCAGGAACACGGTGCCGATGCCCACGAAGCCGGCCCAGCCGACGTGCGAGTACAGGAGGTAGGCGACGATGAGCGTGAGCGTGGGGTCGATCCACAGATGGTTCAGGAAGATGGCCATGATGTCGAAGCGGCTCACGTCGTTGCTGAGCAAGTTGACCACCTGGCCCGACGCCGTCTCCCCCAGCGCCGTCTTGCTCAGTCTGGTGGCCTGGCGGACAAGGTCAGGACTCGGACTTCAGTTTGCCGCTTTCGGTAAATGGGACTCGAACCGAGCGTGTGACCCCACCAATGGATTGCTCGCTCCGAACGAGGAATCCATTGGTGGGGTCACACGTTCGGTTCGGGTCCTGTTTCGCGACTCTGGAGCCCAAAACGCGTCTGGAGTTTTGGCCGCGGGGGCCGGTCTTCTGGCCCACTGTGTAGCAACAGCCCGAAATAATCGACGCGGCCAGTGCAGGCCGTCTTTATCTGTATCGACCCGCGCCTCGACTCGCGTTGCCTCACGCCGTGATTCCGAGCGGCGTAAGTCTGGCCGCGGGCCGCACTTGGATGCCCCGAACAGGCGTTTTAATGAGCCCTGGGCTAGGCCTGACCCTCGGCCGGCTGAAGCGTGTCGCTCTGTCTCTCTCGCACCCCGTGCGGGGCGCCCCTGGAGTGCGAGAGAGACAGAGCGACACGCTTCGGAATCGGTAGTGTGCCGAGCCTCGGGCCGTCCGGCCATCAACGGTTGGTGCGCCCCGCCCTCGCGGGTGAGAGAGAGAGAGAGAGAGAGAGAGAGAGAGAGAGAGAGAGAGAGAGAGAGAGAGAGAGAGAGAGAGAGAGAGAGAGAGAGAGAGAGAGAGAGAGAGAGAGAGAGAGGGAGAGAAACAGGGAAGTAACGAATCGATAGTAACAACAAAGTCGCGCTGTCACCGAAGCGGCCTCGGCCACGCGGCCACGCCCAAGTAAATCTGAGAACGCCTCCGTGACTGACAGCGCGGCGGCGAGGCGCGGCGAGGCGCCCTTAATGATGCACTTAAGTCCGCCGACGCACCGCCGGGCACCGCCGGCCGGCGACCGAGCCGCCCGTCCCGACACGGCTTTGATCGCGCTACGCGCTGTGCTTAATCAACTTGCGTGTTGTTCCTCAATGGGCCACTTTCGAAAAAAAATAAAAAGTACCCGTCCGAGTTCTTTGATCGATCAACGGGGATGATGAGCGAAAGCGTTAGGGCTAGGATTCTTCTCAAAAACAATAAATCAAATCAAATCAAATCTCTCTCTCTCTCTCTCTCTCTCTCTCTCTCTCTCTCTCTCTCTCTCTCTCTCTCTCTCTCTCTCTCTCTCTCTCTCTCTCTCTCTCTCTCTCTCTGTCTCCCCCTCACCTTCCTGAAGACGAGCGAGCAGCAGGCGATGCGCATCTGCATGCCCAGGTGCATGCACGTGTACAGGACGTGGTTGGCCAGCAGCAGGGAGCCCAGCACGCAGAGGATGATGCCGCCCGCGTAGGCGAAGGCGTACTCCTTGGGCATGGTGGAGCCCGGCGAAAAGTACGTCAGCAGCTGGCCCAGCAGCAGCGGCTGCACCAGCCTGGTTTCAGAAAGGACAGAGTGAGGGCAAGGCCCTAAATGTCTAAATTCATCGAAATTCGACTGAAATTCATCGAAATTTGACTGAAATTCATCAAAATTTGACTAAAATTCATTGAAAGTCGACTAAAATTTATCGTTTTTGTACACCGAAATTGACAGTGATTTCCCCTTGGAATTGCGACTGACCTGAGGCCGATGCTGTTGACGGCGTCCAGCAGCCCCACGGCCACGAACTGCTTCCAGAACATGGCGGCCAGCGCCTTCAGGAAGCTGGCCCTGCCGCCCGTCCGGCGCGCCCTCTCCTCGCACGCCTTCCAGTGCCTGGGGAAGCAATCGTTATTCGAGTATTCGAAGCCTCAATACCAAAAGTAGCTCATTAACACACACTACACACTAAATGTTATGTACAATTTTTTTACGAGACATGACAGTTTTTTGTGCACGCGAAATTTTCGTACGATTTTCGTACGAAAAACTGCACAGGTTTCACCGTTTTTGTACAAACGTGTGAAAAATTTTGTACAAATTTGTACGAAAAGTTCGTGTGCACAAAAAAACTGTGATGTCTCGTACAAAATTGTTCATAACATTTTGTGTGCATAGGTGAACTCTTAGAAAACGCTAGTTTCAGCAAATGTTCACTGAGATTGAGTGTGTAATACACTACACACGGTAGGTCCTCGAATTTTTCACAAGGATTGCACTGGACCTTCAACTTGAGTTTTTTTTTTTTTTTTTTTCCAATCCGGCACGTTGTACTGCCTGGAGGAACGACTCAATCTGTTTTCGAATGATTTAGTTTTCCGGTTGGTTTGGCTGCCGGCAGTGCCGCCTCGGCCGCCGCCCCACGTGTCGGCGTCGCACAGCCTCCGCGTCCCGGCCTCCACTTTCGGCGGATGGCGCCACACTCTGCCGCTCTTCAGCAGACCGATTCCGAGAGTCGTTTTCGTCGCTCTGTCTCACTCTCGCACCTCCGGGGGGCGTCCCATGAGTGCGAGGGAGACGGAGCGACGAAAACGACTCTCGGAATCTGTCTGCAGCGGCGGCAGCGCGCGCAGCGCCCCCTGCACGAAGAGACGGAGGAAGCGGCGGTACTCACGCCTCGAGCTTGCTGCCCAGCCCCGCCGATTTGTCATTCTTGAGCGGCTCGTAGAGGTCCTCCACGTCGATGGGCTGCCGGAAGCCCTTCCAGAACGTCGGCCACGACCACCTGCATGGAGCACTGTTAGGGCGTCTTCGTCCAACGCGAAGCGACCGCGAAGCACAGTGACCCTCTGGCTCTGTCACACTTTGCAGTATCATCACTCTGGTGTGAGTGAGTCAGAGGGTCTCTGTGTCACAGTCGGGGTGTGAGCTGTTTTTGAACGGGTGACGTCATGGATGAGTGAGTTCGGAGAGCAATCCATTGGTGGGGTCACACGTTCGGTTCGAGTCCCATTTGGCGACTCTGCAGCTCAAAACGCGTCCGGGATTTCAACCGCCACCACGCCGGTCTTCTGGCTCGCTGTCCTCGTCGTCAAAGTGGTACTCACGCGAAAATGGCGACGGACACCGGGTTGGCGCCGACGCGGGGATTTTTCAGAAACTTGTGTTGGAACGTGTCCATGGCGCTAACGGTCCCACTCGTGCGTTGTCATTGGTGTAATCCTGGCTCAGCTGGCGCGCGCGCGTGATCGAGCGTCGCCGCTTTCTTTGCTGTCCGTCGCTTAAACGGTGCCCGGTGTGCCCCAGTTCCCCGTCGCGCCGCTTCTGCAGCCACACTCGAACATCGGAAGCGCGGAGGTGGGCCTGTGATAGTGCGGCCCCTCCCACTCCTCCACGACGCGACGCGTCGCGACACCGCAAGTGAGTCCGCGGCACTTGTCACCGCGACAGTCACCGTGGAAATGGTGGGCCGCGATCTCCCCTCCCGGTGGCGAGTGACGCATTCGCGAAAACGCTGCTTGGATAACCTCGCGGGGGGAGTGGAGTAGTAGAGCAAGCAGCAACCTGCTCTTCCCTCCGCTCGGCTACGCGCTAAGAGCCAATCGGATTTTGGATTCGAGTCCCATTCATGACCTCCTCTGAGCGTGTCTCTCGGCCTGCCGAGAGCTGTCCTTTGGCCTACACTGAGTAGCGCTTCGGTGCCGGTGGTCTAAACCCCGGACGCGTCTTGAGCTCCAGCGCTTAATGGGACTCGAACCGAACGCGTGACCCCACCACTGCATTGCTCTCCGAACGAGGAATCCATTGGTGGGGTCACACGTTCGGTTCGAGTGCTGTTCATCGTCCGGGGTTTCGACCGCCTCCACCGGTCTTCCAGCCCACTGTGCTGGCTGCCGTGATCCCGACGTCAAGGCCGCGGCGTGGATGCTGTCGCGGTGCGAGAATAGCAGAGCGAGAAGTGCAAGGGCGGAAGATAAAATTATCTCGGCAACGGTGGCGCGTCCGGAGAGCACGGTCGTTTCGATGGAAACGGGCAGCGGGACGGCGAGAACGGGGAAGGGCAGTCGCTTCCGATTTTCGGCGCTGGCTCTGGCCGGGCTGTGTTTCGCCCGCTTCATTCCATTCCTTATCAGCAGCCGCAGTTTGGAAGTGCAAGTCGCAAGAGCGGGACGGGCAGTCGGTTTGATCCGGTTCCACTGTCTTGGTTGCCGGGCAGTCCTGTCCTAAAACCAAGCTGGCTGTTCTGTACGATACAAATCTATCAGTACCGAGATATTGAGTCGCAATATCGGGAAATGGTCGCATGCTACTGAGAACTCTCCACGTTAATCCTTCTCCGTGTCGCCATGATAATAAGATTCCGGTTCGCAGTGCGAACAGTCGGATTTCGAGAGTGTAATAGCGCCGATCGCCCGAGTCGTCTGATTGTCTGATTCCGTACAGTGCTCTCTGTATCTCTCTCTCTTGCACACCTGCGGGTCTCTGCGGGTCCGAGTGTGAGAGGGGCAGAGCGACAACCACTGTTTTCGTGCCCACCACGCCTGGTCTTATCACGGCAGCCCTCATTCCGCGTAATCTCGGACACACATGGTGAGCCTTATCAAGGGCCAAGGTGTTTGCACTGCCGACATCCTGAGACGTTGAACGCTCCTTAAATGTCTCGCGAGGCGTGGCCGAAGCCCCGACTCGGATTCAGCGTCGAGATAGAATTGATTAAATCGACACGTGTGGAGCCTGATGAAAAAAATGTCTGTCAGCCAATCGGTTAAAGCCGACTCAAACCGGTCCCAGCGACAACTAATTGCATTGCATACTTTTCTGATTAAGACTTGGCGGAGGCAACAGTGTGGGCCAGAAGACTCTAGACGCATTTTGAGCTCCAGTGTCACTAAGCAGGACTCGAACCGGACCCTACCAATGGATTCCTCCTTCGGAGGGCAATCCATTGGTGGGGTCACATGTTCGGTTCGAGTCCCGTTTAGCGACTCTGGAGCTCAAAACGCGTCCGGGAATTTGTCTGCCTCCACCGGTCTTCTGGCCCACTGTGGCAGCGGGTTGGGCGCAATTGGGGCCCTTCCCTTCCAGTGTGGTGGGCCACCCCGCTGACGTCGAACACGTTTGCGCGATAAATCTCGGCCGGTGGTCGGGGACCTCATATGCTTTGTCAAATCGAACTGGAGATTTTGCATGCTCTCCGATCGTTCCGCATATTTCTTGCGAACTAGTCGCAGGAATACAGAATTACCAGTGCGGGGAACTCTTACACGGGCGGGACCGCCTGGCAGGGACACGGGGCGGACGGAAGGGTGGAGGAGGAGAAGGAGGGGGAGGGGGAGTTGGTGGTGGTGACGGAGGTTGCTTTTTGGAAATGCCAACTGACAATGTGATTTATGTGGCTTATTCGGCAGCATGTGGCGCCCGCGCGCGCGCCGTTTGTGTAAGTGTGTGTGTGTGTGTGTGTGTGCGTGTGCGTCTGTGTGTGTGTTCTCTCTGGGGCATACTTGTTCGTGTTTGTTCTGCCCTTCCTGAGTTATCTCGGTTTCGGGTCATCGGTTTGCAGAACGCTTGGTCCGAGAACAATACTGAGGGATGTAGGGGGGCTCTGTCAGGATGGAAGTTGTTGTTGTGTACGCACGTGCAGTGTGTTCCGTCGGTGCAGGTCGCGCGCTGCTGCGGTATGCACGCCGCGCAGGCCGTCGCCGAACAGTGTTTGGACTTGTGGCTTCGGGCCTTCGGGCCTTCGGGCCTTCGGGTGGGGGTGGCCTGGTGACGAAAGCTTTTCATTTTTTGACAAATGACTGTTGTAAGATCGATGGTGCTGTTTACTCGGCGCTGACATCCAACCTGTTTGCGGCGCGGCGCCGTGCAGCGATGTGGACGCGGCGGGAGCGGTCGAAATGTTGCTCTAGTTCGTCTGTAGACTACCGGGTTGCTGTGGTGAGTTTTCTCAGCAGCTACTCGGATACCTCAGATGCTGCATCCTATTCGAGTCGACTTCATTCGGATAGTAAAGTGTTGTCTGAGGCTAATCACAGGGATTCTATCCGCATGACGTACTCACAGAGATAACCGGCACTTTCAGTGGTGCGATGTACACGCTTTGTCAGCATAGTTACTCATTTTTTAAGCACACAGCGGCTAAGCTGAGCAGCCCTGAAGCATCAACAGAATGACCTTTTCATTTTCCTGTAAATCATAGTCTATATTTTATGAAGGAATTATTATTGTCTTGATACAGTTACTGGAATTTTTTTCGAAAACAACTTATAATTCTTTTGAGTGCAGATATTTTTCTTAAGTTTGAGTACGTTAGAAAATGTTTTTGTTTTTCGCTCGATGTTAGTTGCGTTTTGTAGTATTAGATTTTTCTGGCCTTTCTTTTTACTAAAGTTTCCATGCGTGGTGCCGGCGAGTCTGTTTGGGTCGAACGTTTCGGAATGTCCCTTCCCCTCGCCTCGCTCGCAGGGCCCTCGCCCGGGTTCAATTGCCTTGGAGCCGATGGCTTGCGTGGCCCGAATACAAACAAGCGTCTCTGCAATCACAACTAAATTCAAAGGGGGAGGCGGACTTCCGGCGCCAAACCGATCGGACAAATTTCACAACACGAAAATGTCTTAAAATAAATAAACATCCATGAAACACTTTTCGTCTTTGCAGGCAGGACGTACTGTCGTTCTGTGTTTTCCGTGAAAGAAAATGGCGAATTTTGTTTTGGCGCTGCTGAACCGGGTGGGGGTTGCAATAAGAAATATCCGGGGCCGTGAGACGTCTCGGGATCCGGTTCGTATATCAGCAGCAGCGGCCGCCATTCTGTTGGCTTTGTTATTAGTGTGCCGGGCCACCTGTTACCGCGCCGCGCTGTTGCTCCAGATGCCGCCAAAATATTGTTACACTTTTTCTTGGCTCCCTCGAAGAGCAACAATTTAATGTCAAGGTCGTTTGCATTTTTCATCGCGGCCGCCGCCGGACTTTGGCTGTTTGGTGTTTCCCGAGGTGTTTTCCTCCGCCTTGTTGGGCCCCTTGAAGGTGAGCTCACCGCGGCGAGCTACCCTGCCCCCTTCTGGGTTAACGTCTGGTACGGACAGTTTCACAGGAACCATAATATTTCATTTTAAAATAACTTTGGGCCAAAACTGACGGTAAAATTTGGTGTGTCTACAAAAAAATAAAGGAACGGGGGTGCTAATATTAAAAATGTCTTTCAACCTCTTTATGTATCTTTGAAAGTCAAAGGATAATCTTGCCAAAAAGCGGCTTTTTCACACGTCGCTTTATGGTCCGATTCCTCCTTCCGGGCAGGTTATGCATCCCCCTGGGGTAAGTGGGGGTCCCGAGGGACGCTTTAGCCCGCCGGGACGCCCCGGGAAGGGGCCGGGCCCCAGGCAGGGCCTCGGGCAGGGCCTCGGGCAGGGCGGCAGGGGGAGCGCGATGCGCCTCGAGCAGGCGAGCGGATTAACAGCAGCGGTGGTACTTTAAACAGGAAATACGACACTGGAAGGCGACGGCACGACGCAAGAGGACCAGGCGCAGGCAGCCAAACTCAAGACGTGTTTGAGCTCCAGAGTCGCTAAATGGGACTCGAATCGAACGTGTGCCACCATCAATGGATTGCTCTCCGAACGAGGTATCCATTGGTGGGGTCACACGATCGATTCGAGCCCTGTTTAGCGACTCTGCAGCTCAAAAAGCGTCCACAGTTTTGACCGCCTCCTCCAGTCTTCTGGCCCACTGTGCGTTGTCGCCCGGAGAAAACAGCGCGGGAAGACATGTTGATAAACATGGCGGTGCGTGAGGATCCGCACGCGGCGCGATGAGGAGCCGCTATTCTTGGCGCGCTCGGCTCACCGCGCGCAGCGGTAGTACCTCTGCCCTTGTCGTCCCGGCTGTGCAAACACCATCCTCAGTCCGCCTTGGCCTTGTTGGGGGAATGCAGAGCCCGGGAATGAAAACTAGACTCTTTGGGACGCACGGCCACGGCACGGCGCGCACGTGGGGCCGACAGCACGGGGGCGTGTTTCATGATGGACCACCCAAGTGGTGGCCTCCAGCCCCGCCGAGCCGAGCCGTGCCGAGCCGAGCCGCGCAAATAAATCACTTTATTGGATTTCACGTGTTTTCACGGCGCCAAGTGTCGCGGGTGGCGCCTGCTCTCTCTCTCTCCCTCTCTCTCTCCCTCTCTCTCTCCCTCTCTCTCTCTCTCTCTCTCTCTCTCTCTCTCCTCTCTCTCTCTGCCCCGCGATAACTCTGCCGCTGGTGGCCGGGCCGCGCCGAGCCGCGCCAAACGTGTCGACGTCACGCGGAAAGTAGCCAACTTGTGGAACGGCCGGCAATGTGTTGCTGAAACAATCAATGCTGTCGCGGCTCAACAATTAGTCGCTCGCCCCGGATGGATACAGCTGGGCGCGCCGCACAGGCCGCACAGTGGGCCAGAAGGCCAGGGGCCGCCAGGGGCGGTCCAAAACCCGGACGGGATTTGAGCTCCAGAGTCGCTGAATGAGCCTCGAACCGTACGAGTGACCCCACCAATGGATTGCTCTCCGAATGAGGAATCCATTGGTGGGGGTCACACGTTCGGTTCGAGTCCCATTTAGCGACCCTGGGAGCTCGCCACGCGTCTGGAGTTTTGGCCGCCTCCACCGGTCTTCTGGCCCACTGTGAGGGGGCGGCGGTGGCGGTCGTGGGGGAGGAGATTCTGTACGAAGGTTCCTGCGTTTGACAGCAGGCGCATTAGCGCGGCGTGATGGATGTACATCGCTACCTAAAATACTCCCAGAGAGGAGGAGCGGCGGCCCAGTCGGGCCGTGCCGTGCCGTGCCGTGCCGTGCCGTGCCGTGCCGTGCCGCCGGGCCCAGCAGTGGGGCCCGCCACGTTTCCCACGTCAAACCGCGGGGAATACCAAGTCACCTTTAATGGCTTATCACATAATTTTTGTTGTTTTTGTTTTTATTATTCATATCACTTTGATATTAATACCGAGTGCACTGGCAGTTTAATTTCGCAAAATAGTTTCACACAGAGTGTCTTATAGTTGCTTCAAAAATACCGCGAGCTTGAACCGGGCATAGCCACGAAGGCCACAAATGCGTATTTAATGAATTAAAATTCATCATCGTGCTGGGGGGGGGGGGGGGGTGAAAGCCTTGTCTGGGTGCAACTGACCACACACTACATATTATGTACATTTGTACGAGACATCAGTTTTTTGTGCACACGAAGTCTTCGTACAAATTTTGTACGAAAAACTGCACATACTTCCCCATATTTGTTCATAATCGCGTAAAATTTTGTACGGAAATTCTGTGCAGAAGAAACTGTGATGTAACGTACAAAATTTGTGCAGAAACATTTAGTGTGCAGCAAAACTCGGTCAACTGCCTTTCTTGCGGTGTAGGCGCGCAAGGTGTGGCGGCGCCCCTCCAACGCCACGCCTGCCCCCGCCCGGCCTGGCCCCTGGCCCCGCCCGGCCACGCCCCACGCAGCGCCACTTGACGATCTGTTGGCCAGAAGCCATCTCCAGCACGGCTCGCTGTGCGCCGCTGTGCGGTGTCGAGTTTCTTGCGGACCTGAAGGCTTGCCGGCGGCTACTGGGGGCTGGAGGCTACTCTCTCTCTCTCTCTCTCTCTCTCTCTCTCTCTCTCCCTCTCCTCTCCTCTCTCTCTCTCTCTCTCTCTCTCTCTCTCCTCTCTCTCTCTCTCTCTCTCTCTCGCCAACCGCTGCCCCCGCCGCCGGGCTCCCATTACCCCACAGGTAAGTTTAACCCAACTCGAAATCCACTTTCAGACGTAGCAGCAGGTTTGTCTTTGTGTGTGTGTGTGTGTTTGTGTGTGTGTGTGTGAGAGAGAGAGAGAGAGAGAGAGAGAGAGAGAGAGAGAGAGAGAGAGAGAGAGAGAGAGAGAGAGAGAGAGAGAGAGAGAGCTCACATTCTAAATGAGGCCGGGGGATTGCCACACAAACAGGTCAAATTTCGGCCGCCGCAGCGACCGCACGACGTGCGCGCCGCACACAGTTTCTGAACGCGGTCTTTGGCGGTCTCTGGCGGCGTCGGCATGGCGACCGAGACAATGGGCACGCTGCCTGCAGACTGAGAGAGGTTTTCGTCATGCTGTCTCTCTCGCACCAGCATGGGACGCCCTATGAGTGCGAGAGAGACAGCGACGAAAACGGCTCTCGGAATGCTGGCGCGGACTTCGTCGTTCATCACGGCCTCCTCGGCGTGTGAGTGAATTTTGGCGCGCGTTCCACCGTTTTCCGGCGCGGCTCGGCACGGCCCTGCACGGCACGGCGGCTGCATTGTGGGAAGCAGTGGAGGTTTTTTGGGGCCGGCCGTGCCGTGGCGACGCCGCGCTGCCGCCGCCGAGCCAGCGTCCAGGAAGTTTCCTTCCACCAAGGAACTCTTGGAAAGAATTTTGCTGGAAACGAGCGGAGCCAAAAGTTGATCAGATGTTGGTGCGGCAGCGTGCTGCAGACTCACCCACTGGGAGGGGCGGTCGGACCGGACCCGACTGGACCGCCACGTCTAATAGATTCGCGTCAACGGCGGCGTTACACAGTGGGCAAGAAGACCGGTGAAGGCGGTTAAAATCCCAGACGCGTTTTGATCTGCTGAGCTGCTACACGGGACCCGAACTGCACGTGTGTGTCCCCACCAATGGATTGCTCTCTGAACGAGGAATCCATTGATGGGGTCACACGTTTGCTTCGTAACATCAGAAGTCGTGTAACTTTCGGAAGGCCGGAGGCAATAGTTTTTCTTCTGACAAGTCAGTTCTCCGGGCATTACCATGATTTTTAACACGTTCGTGTTCAAAAAGTAATTTTCGCGTTGCAGACTTAACGCACTTGAAATGACGCGGCCGCGGACCGGCGAGTCTTTTGTTTCATTCATGTGCTTCTTGCGGCCGCGCCGCCCGGCCGCGCACAGCGAGTGACTTATTAGCATTTCAACTGCCAATCAGAAAGAACAGAACGGGCGGTGGTCGCGGGATGGGCAGGGCCGGGCAGGGCCGGCGCGCCGCGAGAGCGAGAGAGACCGCAACAGGTGCGATCAATCAAGGCGGGGCAGGTTCATTCCGTTAGCATGCATGGCGGAGAGGATCGGACCGCAGGACGGCCGAGATCGGACCCACTAGCCACGCAGGGACGCTAGGGCGGTATCGGACTGCAGGATCGAGACGGGGCGGTATCGGACTGCGGAATCGAGAATCAAGAGTGTCTAACCGAGAGTCGCTTAAACGAGAGTCTATCTAATCGAGAGTCTCTAATGGAGAGTCTCTAATCGAGAGTC